>NC_143012.1:174399021-174699021 GCF_055824585.1 Amblyomma mixtum | reverse complement strand
CGCATTGCGCGTGTTTTAGCGCAGTGCGCTAAGGTTGTCCTTTCATATTCGTATCAACGCCTCTGTAGTCGCAATAGGCCAGTTGACACGCGTCTGAGAGGACGCTTCGCTCGCCGTGGCACTACACTCGACCGACATGGAGGCAGCCATTTTTTTCAGTTAGCAAGGCTTGACTGAGGTGGCCGGCCTCAGTTTACAATAACCATGGTTAGCGACATAACAGCGATTAGGCTCTGCTTCTAACAGCGCACAACTGTGGTTAGTATTAACTGAGGCAAACTGAACTATGGTTAAGTCGGCCGTGTAACTAGGGTATTAGTGGGAGGGGAGAGGATAAATGGGAACCTGTTTTCACGCTTGCACCCTCGCGCCTCTGAGAAAATGGTTCCAGTCCGCAATCTTGGAGGCTGCCACTGCCCTCTCCCGCTGCGCAGCTCGACGCTTCGTCTCGCTGCAGTTGAGCCGGTCTCGGCTCCCTAAAATCGAGTTCATGTAAACTCGCAGTCGTCGAGTTGGGATGACCTTGCTCAACTCGATCCCCTGACTCGACCCACCACTAGCCGCGTTTACATAAACCCGACAGTCTGTCCCTGTTTTTTGCGCTGTATGTACTTCCCTCAAGATGAGCCACAGACTAGCCGATAACAAAATTTTGACCGGAACCCTCCGGTCAATAGGTAACGTCAGGTAGAGAGCTTCCTCTGTGTGAGAATGTCACATTAAGTAGCAGTGTGGTTGTGACTTTGCTTCTGTAACTCAGTTTGCCCTTGTACATACGTGTAAATGTAATCGTTCCTTTGACCTTCTACATTTGGCCATTTTGCTTATTGA
This sequence comes from Amblyomma mixtum, assembly GCF_055824585.1. NCBI lineage: Eukaryota > Metazoa > Arthropoda > Arachnida > Ixodida > Ixodidae > Amblyomma > Amblyomma mixtum. The sequence goes on along the minus strand of NC_143012.1, from coordinate 174,698,190 downwards.
TCGCCGAATCATGAACGATTGGAAGGGCCTGAGCCCTTCCGAAGAACTGAACGGACCACCAAGAAATTACTGCTGGCATTCTGCATGGCTTATTGGCTATTTTTATAGCATTGAAGTGAAACATATCGGACAGTTATTGCGAAAAAAAAAGCCAATGCATTAGAAACAAAAGTATTCTTTGTGTTTGAGCGTTCTTCGTTGGGCCCATCGCCTACCGCTAACAAGAAGAGACCTCCGGTGTGCTCCCGCAGGCAAGAAAACATTTCCGCAGAGATCGGATAAGAAAACTGAGGACGGTATTCAATGCTCGAGGTTATATAACACCAACGCAAATGCGCAGCCTCTTGTCGCAACGTTACAAACCTGAACAAAGATATTTTCGCATTTTATTCCGAAGTCATGCCAGCAGGAGATTTCGTTGTGTTTCTTTGCTTTCTGCGCTGTACTGCATGGGCATGTGCTACCATTTTTCGTAAAAGTGATCTAGCCAATCCGAGAGTTTCTCGTTTCGAGTCACACCTAGTGTACTCAACGACCAGCTTCGCTGATTCCTCATGGCAGGATCAATCTGAAGCAGGCACATATAGACAACTTTTAAAATTATCGGTTGTCCAAAAACAGAAGTACAACTGCTTGAAATTTTCTTCGCTTGTGCGAGTTCTTTGTCACAAAAAAGCCAATGCGTTAAGAACAAAAGTATTGTTGGTGGTTGATCGTTTTTTATTGCTCCCATCGCCTACCCCTAACAAGAAGAGGCCTCCGGTGTGCTCCCGCAGGCAAGAAAAGATTTTCTCAGGGATCGAATAACAAAACTGAGGACTGTATTAAACGCTTGAGGTTGTATAACACCAACGAAAATGTGCAACCTCTTGTCGCTGCATTATTAACGTGAATGAAGATGTTTTCGCATTTTATTCCGAAGTCATGCCGGCAGGAGATTTCGTTGTGTTTCTTTGCTTTTTGCGCTGTACTGCATGGGCATGTGCTACCATTTTTCGTAAAAGTGATCTAGCCAATCCGAGAGTTTCTCGTTTGGTGTCACACCTGTGTACTCAACGACCAGCTTCGCTGATTCCTCACGGGGGGATCAATCTGAAGAAGGCATATACAGATATCTTAAAATTATCGGTTGTCCAAAAACAAAAGTAAAACTGCTTGAAATTTTCTTCGCTTGTGCGAGTTGTTCTTACAAAAGAAGCCAATGCGTTAAAACAACTGCATTCTTGGTGGTTGAGTGTTTTTCGTTGCTCCTTGTAAAAAGCGTAAAAAAATGTCGCTGAATTTGTTTGGTTAAGCCAATGCGAATTAAATCCGCTAGCACTGTGGAGGCGTTTTGAATTTTGGCTCGCATGAAGTCGTGACGGAATGCTATCGTCGTTGGACTGATTCGAGCACGGGTAAATGTTTTGGAAGACGACGTCATCTCGAGCACAGCCAGAGAGGCTTGCAGTTTAGCTCATGCGTTCTGTAGAGATATATGAAATGCAGATCTGGCCAAAATCCGAGAGTGGGATGCAACTGCTAGCAAACTAAGAGCTCTTTTTCAATTCTGCTGCAGGACGACTTCACAGAAGATCAATTCGAGCTGAATATTTTAAAGAATGCCGGGCAAAAAAAGCTAAAGCCAGATGCGGCGCCAAGCATCTTTTTGCACCGACCAGCCGCAAAGCCCAGGAAGCCACCCCCAAAAGAAAAAGAGTGGATAGTGCTGGTATGTACATGGTGTTCATGTGGTCAAATGTTTTAGTAGAATTCATAGCCTTAAAGCCAAACTCACTATGCCAAACTATTCTTCAGTTATCATGTTTCATGAATGTCATGTATCCTGCGCAGTCACCCCCATGGTCAAGCCAAACATACAGGTGGACATCACATCTCGACCTGTGGACACAGAAAATGATAAGCTCTCCCACATGTACTCTCACAATTTTACGAGGTTTTCTTTGGAGGAGAAATTCTAGAGGCCCGTGTACTGTGCGATGTCAGTGCACGTTAAAGAACCCCAGGTGGTCGAAATTTCCGGAGCCCTCCACTACGGCGTCTCTCATAGCCTCAGTCGCTTTGGGACGTTAAACCCCATAAACCAACCAACCAACCAATTTTACGAGGTTTTAGTTTTTGTCGTCATGCTCTTCTCGTGTGCACATGTAGACGAAACATGTACGGACAGCACAAATATAGGCAAGTTTTATATTCTCTACTTAATTTTTTCTCGTCCAGTGTAACCTGCGAACTTGCATGTTTCATGTACCTGTAACTACAGCTCATCCAACCACAGGGGCTGAAAGTGAGCATGGGACTAAGCATTTGACATCCCGTACGTGTTTTTTTCCGTCTGAGACATTAATGATTCTCTGCAATGCGGGTGGTCATGTTGCCATGTTCTGCTCACAGATGCTCTTGACGTGTAACCAGACACAGAGATGGATATAACTTTCCCACAAGGAAGTACAGAAGCTGGTGAGTATAATATTCTTCTTTGATTTTTGCGGTGTTTTGTCATCCACTGCTTTTTGCCTACTCATGCATGGAAGGTGACACAAGATTTCTTTTTTTTTATGCGCCAAGTTATTATCCTGCAGTCAAGATTATTTCCTTATGTAGTCATCAATCCATTTCAACAACCATGATTGTCAGGTGTTAGTGCAAAGCGAGGGCAAATAAACTACGTGAAGAGCACGGTGCGAAAATGACATTCATGAATATTGCAACTGCAAGTGCCTGTCGAATATGCTTTTATGTTCATTCTGTTTTTTTTTTTCATTAAGTTCATTCACTGTCAGCAACATATTATTTAAAATGCTATCTACAACTGCTCTGCATCAAATTTCGGGACGCTCTTATAGCCTAACTGATACAACAAGCCCCGCAGAAGAGAATAGCACAACTTGAACCTGAATTCCAGGCAACCCGACGAAGGCTTCGACTTGCTTAGCAGCGGCGGTTGCAGGCACTGAAAGCAAATAAGCACCTAGTTGCTGGCCTGAATAAGCATTTGAATCAAGACTAAGTTAAATGTCTAAAAAATGTCTAAAAATTGGAACACGATGGACGAAGCAGACCATGATAAAGGCATTGAAAGTGAGACTTTCCTGAGGAGAACGTCGCTATGACATGGTCAGAGAGCTTGGCCAACCTCTGTCAACAGAACGCACCCTAAATGGCCACCGGTAAGGATAGAAGTTTGCACCAGGTTTGCTGCAGGAGATCATGGAGTCACTTGCACTTAAGGTAAAGTAACTAGACATATGCTCATGACCACTGGCCTACGTAATGATTACAGTAGCTCTGTTTACAGTGACTAAACCTTTTTTCTTCACAGGTCAGCCTCATGTCACCTGAAGAGCGGAATACCACTTTAATGCTTGATCAAATGCAGCTTACACCAGGCTTGGTGTACAGTTCATCTTTAGGTAGAATGCTTGGAGCCCGCACTGTCCCGCTTGCAGATGAAACACTGCCACTTGAATGTCTAGCCACTCATGAACCGGCGCTTATGATCGGGGTAACAGTTGCTTAACACTTTACTGAGAATTTGTTTCATGCAAAAACAGTGAAGGACACAATTACCGACATCAGAAAAGAATGTGAGGCAATTTCTATAAAAGTGGATCTCATAGTCACAGACAAGGGTGGTGGAAACCAGGCCATTTGGAAGCTATTCGGTGTAGTTGTAGGCAAACACAACAAGCCTAAAATCTCGTGGCCCTACCCATGTGATACGCCTAAGTAGCTTATCATCGTGGCCAACGTTCCTCATCTCCTTAAGAACCTGAGGAACCACCTAACCAATGGCCAAAAAATATGTTTGCCTGAAGAAGCAGTGAGAAATAAAAAACAATTTTCCAGGAAATGTAGCGTCTATCGAGCCTATCAAGACACTGATTTAAATTGGCACCAATGCAGAGCTATAGCTAGCAGCTCAACTTAAGGCTTCTTCAGTAGATCCAAGCCATTATGAGAAAATGAAGGTGGGGCCAGCTTTCAGCCTCATGAACAGTGACACTGCTGCTGCATTGCGCTTGCTTGTAGAAAACGAATCAGTGGATAAGTCGGCCTTAACAACTGCATGGTTTGTATAGATGGTCTTTCGATGATTCCGTCTTATGACTTCAAGAGCAACACAACTGGCACTGAGCCATTTGGATGACACTGAGTACGGAAGCTCTTCAGTTTTTCAAGGAAACAATTGCACTTTTCGAGAAAATTTCTATCAGTGACGATGAAAAGAAATCTGTATGAAAGCCAGCGCAGACTGGCGTCATTCTAGCGACATCATCCGTGTTACATCTGCGGGCCTTGTTTCTGGAGAAGTGGCAGGTTATGCCAAGACTCCCTCTAGAATCTTTTCGCTACACTTCGTTGCAAAAACCCTGTGCCCCGTGTTTTTGAATTCAAATGTGCACTTAAAGCTGCTACAATGTCTCAGTTCCTGCGGCCAAGTAAGCACGGCAGCTATGCTGCTTTCTGCTGACTCGCATGGCTGAGGACAAACCGGACGAAAACAAAATGTATGTTGTCCATCTATCTGACCTACTTGACATGAATCTCTCGAGTACCTTGCAGGTTATGTTATCGTGCAAATTAAAAAGTAAACAGCTGCCAAGCCTGTCTTGAAGCTATAAGCAGCTCTGCCGAGGGCAACAAGCTGACCATTCTAAAGCGCTACAACAAAGAAAAGCCGGCACTAACAGTCCCCTCATCAGCTGTCTTGCAGTTGATAGAGACTGCTGAAAGTTATGTGCGCTTGAACGAGGATGGTCTAATAACAAACAGGCTGTCTACGTCTAAGCTCCAAAATAGCATTCAAAGTGCTCTGCATTTAGGGAGTTGTTTCCCTACCTGCCAAAGCAAAATGTCAATCCTCGTAAAAAAAGAAGTGTTATCCTCCTATTGTATAATACACAGGTTCCAAGTTATTTTATTTCTCCCTACATTTTTTTTCTTTTTCTATATTTCTATGGTTATCTAATAAGTGCGTTTTTACTTGTGTGCATATATAACCAGTTTTGACTTGTATCCCGCCCTATGTAATGCCCGAAAGGGCCCTTAGGGTAAATAAATGAAATGAAATGAAAAAAAATCAAAGCTCCCAGAAATGTGGCAGTGAAAGCATTGGAATGCACGTTGCTGCCAGTAGCATTAGGTAGTGCATTGCGATTTCTCACTGCTCAGTTTGATGCGAATACACTACTCGTGTTATCTCTCTCAGGTAGTCACTAGCAACAACTTCTATTACGTCCTTTAGAGGGACAGTTTATTAGCAAGAATGGAAAAGGAGGAACTTTACGAAAGGAAAGGCACGCATGTATATGCCCCACTTGGTTTAAGCCTCTACCAATTTTTTTTACTCATGATAAGACTGATGTATAAAAAATATGGCCTTTCCTTTACTATTATAACAGTGCGACCATTTGAAATGTTTGCTTTAAAAAAACGTATTTCAGCATGGCTGTTTATTGTATGCAGAATTTTCTGTCCACTTGAAATGTTATTCAAACTATCTTCGGCTTTCAATATGTGAATAAATTTATTATGAGGTGCGTGCGTTACTTTGTTTCAAAACCAATCTTTCTATAGGCACAGGTACTAAATATAAAATTCCGACACAATATTTTAATCAATAACAGCATTGAAATTGCGAAAAAAGAAAAGAAAACTGTAAAATCGCCGGTCACTTGCAAAATACGCGCATGCACCCCCCCCCCACCCCCCCCACCCTCCTCACAGACACACGAACAAATAAACAAAAAGGTCACGCTGACGAAGTTTCATACCGTTGCTGAGTCGAATGAATAGATCGTGTTAGCAGCAAGAATAGAATACTCCATGGCACGGTCCATACGGCCGCTGTAGAATTTGAGCAAGGTGTGTTGCTGGGCGAGTTGGTTGGGATTCATCTTGAGAAATCTTGAAGTTCCGGAAAATAGCTGTCTTCGCTTTCTTGAACTTGAGCTGCACTTCTCACCCGATCACGTATGCTGGATCTTCGAACCAAGGGCCAATAAGCCACTTTTACCGTATGAGTCAGCGCATTCGAAATTGGTCAAACGAAACATAATCCAGGCCACCTTCAATAACGCATTACTCAAGTCCTGCGAGCAAAGTCTCGAGAGCAGTTTCCTTAACCAAGCGCAGAGGCTTCTCAGCTCTGGGTACCCGGCCTTACTCCTCTCCTCAGTTGCTCAGGAAATGTTGAAAACGAGGCAAGGAAAGAACCTAACCTCAAGGGAAGGGCAGAGTCGCAATAAAAAGGTAGCTGTAATACCCTACATCCACCAACTGTCCCACAATATAAAAATAATTGGAAAAAGGGTAGGGGTAGACGTCATTTTCTCTGCTCCTCACCGGCTTTCTAGACTCTGCAGAAAGGTCAACGGCTCTGGGGAAAAAATTCCAGACTGCACAGTTAAGCATCGGGATCCGTTCGTAGCATGCTCGTCGGGTGTTGTCTATTCGATCCCTTTACCCTGCGGCAGGAAGTACATCGGCCAAACAGGCCGATGTATCAACAAGCGGTTATTAGAGCATAAAGCTAATGCTGAGGATAAAAGGTCCGGTAATTTGGCCATCCACTGCCGTGATTGCAGTCCTTGCCGACGCATCTCCCCCACTTTCAAGGAAACAGATATTCTGGCAAAAAACTTAAATCAACTGACCCGAGAAATCATTGAAGCAGCCACTATTAGCAAGCTAAAATATCAGTGTGTTAGCACACCATCAGTTGCGCTGTTAGACAAAGAGTGTTCATTCCTCTCTGCTTCGATTTGATTCAGTGCATTCTTTTGGTTTCATTCCGTGGTGTTTTGTTGGCGCCCACTTTTTGCGATGTTTTCCATCTTAAACTTTTCTGTAAAAACTGCTTTGTTATTTCACCTTAGGTTTATCGCCCACACGTTTTTTACGATTCATTGCTTGTTTTTAGAGATCTGTTGTCTGTTCAATTTCATGTTTTAGTGACCACCTTTCCTGCTTGTTTTTATTCTCATCGGCTTCTCAGGTTTTTGCTTGTATCTATTTTAACGCTTTTAATTCCGTCATCTTTTAGCTGTGCCGCTTTTTTACATCTTCCGCAGGCTTTTCCTGCACTTTTTATGCTTGTCTGTTCATCTTTGTCACCTTTCATCGTCATTCGTTTAGCCGTGCTGGTTGTTGGCTTCTTCGGGATCTTTTTAGAACTTTTTGGAATTGTTTCTTTACGCTCCCTGCCTTTGTTTCCCCCGTTGTTTCTATCTCTTTTTTCTTTTCTCGCTTGTTTTGGCTGCGTTGTTGGTTATCAGTGACGATAAGAATAGTTGGTCTATGTATTGGCTCTTTCCATGCTCCCACTTTGCTGATCTGTGCGCGTGCGCATCATTCCCTCTAGTTTGTATAAAAGGCGCGGATCGGCCCCCTTCCGAAATAAAAGTTGTTAGTCAGCGCAGTTGTGTGTCCTTCTTGTTCTGGTCCTTTGTCTGCAAGCGCTGTTTTTTCTCAAGATGAAAAAAAAAAAAAAACGCTGTAGAATGTCGCGATAGTTGCCGAGTTGAACACATAGGCTGAAACACAGGCTAGTGATCGGGCAACAACCGCAATACACCACATAGTGAACGGCGAGAGGCGCTGTTTAGACTCATTTGCACGCACGCACTGATGACGTTGTTTACTTTCCGCGAGGATGAGCGAAGTTATGTCGCAGGTTTTTCAGTGCAGCTGACTATCAGCATTCTTTTGTGCGGAAAGTTGTCGTCCATAGTAACCGCGATGTGTACGCAGCATACCTATACGCAGAACAAAAAAGCCACAGAGCAACGAAATTAAACGTGCTCAACATACACGGCTTACGCGGACCGCGTAATAGTCTCGCGTCGTCTTCGGCTGCGGCTATGTTTGCCCATCGTCATGGACTTCGCCTTATGTCTAAAATTGTGCAAGATCAATATTCTTGTCTTTTTTTAATTGTGTGTAGCTAATTTTAGTTATAAAATTGTTACCTATTTCAAAAAGCGTAAACAAACAAGCCTGAAACATGTAGAATTCAAGCTGCGGAGCAAATCATCCTCTCTCCTGTTTTTCTTTTTGAACGCGTTTGAAATTCAAGGACAGACATGTTCGTTATGCTTCAGTCTGTTTTTTTTTTCGCTTTTCAAAGGAGTAAGGCTCCGGAACGTTATGTTTAATCGCATGCGAAGATAGGTTCCTCGTTTATGAATATCGTAAGCCATCGTTCAGCGTGGGTGTCGTCTGCCACACAGGACCTTTCTAGGTGGCGCGCGCGGCAGCTGTCTCTACCTTTAAAAATTATAGAGGGATTTTACTCAATGACCGCCTTCGCTAATTCTTGCCGGGAGCATCAATCTGAAGCAGGCATGTACAGATAGCTGGTAGAAACTATGAGTAGCCAAAAAAATAAATAAAAATAAAATGCTCTAAATGTGCTTCTCTTGTGCGTGTTATTTAGGAATGCACATTTTTGGCTTGAAGAGGCGCATATTTGGCAGAATAAAACTCAGAGGAAGATAGTACAGCGCCGATGGTTTCAAAATCTTGTTTTCTGGATTCAACAGAATTCCCTTTTTCTGAATTCTTCAATGTGTACCTAAAATATATCTTTTATTTAGCCAACATTACAATGGAAGCCTGCTTTCCTAAAGAGTGGTCGCTCAAACGTGTGTCAACTAGAAAATCGTAAGGCTGTTGATGTGCTGCGGTGTCTGCATCGTGATGCAGCCTGCCAGTTGAGGTTTAGGCGCGCACGAACTGAGCGGCGAGAAAGAGCAAGCCTCGAAGGTGTTGAACTCTGTCTCGAAAGGCAAGAGCCCTTTCATGTACCGTAGCGAACAAGCAACAAAGCGCGTAAAAACAGCCTTCGAAACCGGCACTGCTAGATGCGAAGCGTAAGCCAAATCTTTGCACTCCTTTCCGGGGGCTATATCGAGAGATCTCGACGTGGTTACCACGAGGTTAAGTCTACTGAGCGATCGTAATCGCGCTGGCAGCCATGATGGCTTAGCAGCAAGGCCTGATACAGCACCGCCAGCAGCGAAAAGTATCAGCAGCGTTCATGGCAAGTGGAAAGGATGCATAGGCATGAATGGAGACAAACGGCTGCTCTTTTTAGCAGTCAGATCATTGCCCCGAGATATTGGGAGACTTAAGTTGATAAGAAAAACCTCCCGATCTCAAGGGCTTTAGACAATTTAGGCGCACGACGGCCTTCAAGAGCGTGACCATCACCTCGCCGGCAGCTCAAAAAGGAGACGACTGATAATATGCAAACATGTCTGTAACACATAGGAAGTTAGACCTTGTGGAAGCTTATGTAACCACAGTAAACGTTGCGGGACTCACTGAGATGATAGTAGGCGACATATAGACAGCACACGCGGTTAGGGGCGTTATATTAAGGTGAAGGACGCTCACGAGCGACGCACACAATACCAGATTAAAGCGGAAGCCTGCTCATTTCAGACAAGAATTGACACACTGCCAGGCGCTGACTGTTTGTCTCCGAAATTATCTCTTGATTACTATGGCGACGAAGGATGGCTGTGGTTTTGCGGCCATTTTTTTTTTAATGGGAAATCATTGGGTTAAAGTTGCAGACAGTTGTTACCGCAGTCGGCCTTGCAATAATTTGTGCATTTATCACTCCCGTTCGCGTTAGCGCTAAGTCGCACCGATGTGTCGAAGCCTTGACGGATCAGGCTTGCGAGTCTGAAAAATCTGTGCGATGGTCCTTAGCACCGTGCACAAGACTTCATAGCTGACCGACATTTGAGCTGATGCTTTTTTCTTTGGCCGCTCAATCTGGCGCGGTAAGCGCGCATGCTTCATTCGTTGAAAGCACGGCTGAGTGCCACAGTACGGAAACGCAATAGCGCACTCACATCGTTATTTTTACAATACGCTGGCTTTCTTCAAATGTCAGCAAAAGAATCACATAGGAGGGAACTTACTAGAAACCTAATATATACGTATATATATATATATATAGACAAAGAGACAAGGGAAGGGGAATTGAGCGGATCCTTATACATATGAGAGAACTGTAGCCACTCACAAGCGTAAAAATAGAGAAAACAAAAAACAGCAATCATCCATTCAAGGCACGTGTGTCGTTACCTCACCCTCCCTACCCAGAACGAAGCAGGCTCATTTCCCTCCCTGACAAGCTAATCGAGGATTTGCTTACGCATCCCTCGCCCTTCCTGATGATGTGAAATGCTTCCGCGATCTCCCTCGTGCGCTGATCATGATGTACAAACAACACTTCTGTGTCAACAAAATACGGAACACAATCACACTGATGCGCTGATGAACACTCTCAAGGTTAAGCCACTTGTAAACATAAATACCCCCCAAAAGCAGAACATCTGACAGCCGTCGCCGTAGCTCAGTTAGTAGAGCACCGGACGCGTAATTCGGAGGTCGTGGGTTCAGTTCCCACTGGCGGCATGTGGTTGTTTTTTCTTCTGGTTTTCTAATCAATTATCTTTAAGCGATAACACATTCAGTAATACTCTGCATTGATCCCCACCATACAGTAACTAAAGATTAAAAAAAAATTTCCCTGTGTTCCCTTGGCTTCTGTGGCTGTTGGCTTCTCTCATATGTATAACGAGCTCCTCATTCCCCTTCCCTTGTCTGCTTAATAGCTTAACGAGAGCCTCGGTTCTGGCAGCCTTCATGCCTTAGGAAGCATAAGAGGGTTCTCGCACAGCTTCCACCCTCGCCGTTCGATGACGTTCCACGTCACATCAGCGGTAACTAAGGACGTACTACGTCCACCGCTTATGAACGTGGGTGGCACTGATTAATACTGTCAAGGTTAAGTCAGTTGTAAACATAAATACCCCCAAAGCAGGAGATCTGACAGCCGTCGCCGTAGCACAGTTGGTAGAGCACCGGGGGCATAATTCGGAGTTCGTGGGTTCGGATCCCACCGGCAGCATGTGGTTGTTTTTTCTTCTGCTTTTAATTATCTTTAAAGGTGCACTGAAGAGGAATCTGAACTTGTCTTTTTGTCGCGGGACCTCGATCTACACGTTCCTAGCATTCTTAGAAACTGCGACTTATTGCCCTGTATGGCCGATTTCCCAAATTAAATCGAATTACCGGCCGGCTCCCGCCCTTTTTTTTTGAATTCTGCCTCGTACGGTGGGAGGAGTCGACCAACGCGTGGAGTGCCTTTTACCCAGTCCCGTGGCGGCTTGCCGCTCTGCCATCGGCGGAGTAATACGTAGCAGTCCGTAGTAGCAAATAGTCCGCGCGTATTTTTATTTCTGCGGGCTAATTTTGCGGCTATATTATCTGCGAATGAAAGTATTTATTCACGGAAACCTAAAAAACAAAATAAAGCGAAAGCAAAGCCTCCACGGAGCTGGCTGAAAGGAACTTCACGCGTTGGTCGACTCCGCCCATCGTACGAGGCAGAATTCAAAAAAAAGGGCGGGAGCCGGACGTTAATTCGATTTAATTAGGGAAATCGGCCATACAGGGCAATAAGTTGCAGTTTCTAAGAATGATAGGAACGTGTAGATCGAGTTCCAGCGGCAAAAAGACAAGTTCGGAATCCTCTTCAGTGGACCTTTAAGAGATAGCACATTTAGTAATATTCTCTATTGATCAACAGCACAAAATAAATAAATAAAAAATCCCCAGTGTTCCTTGGTCTCTGCGGCTGCTGACTTCTCCGATATATATATATATATATATATATATATATATCCAAAATTATTTCTTGGCAGCTGATTAAATTATATAAGATAAAGTCACCACAAATTGAAGAACATAACACGATTGATTTAATTCACGACGTTTCGGCTGGAGGACCAGCCTTTTTCGAGTGTATTACAGTATTCGAAACAAGCAGCTTTTATAGCATCCGCGAGGTACACGATCGTGTTGTGCGGCCACAACCCTTCTCGAGTGGGATTTTTCAAATTCTTGTGCAGTAGCGTTTTTTCTCTTTTTTTTCTTTTCTCGGAGGTGTTTCTTTAACATTCCTGCGGACCCCCATGACTAGTACTTTCTCCTGAAATGTTGCCGTGTCGCTGTGCGGCTGCCAGGCGCTTCGCGCTTGTTGCCGCAATGCGTCATGAGTGCCATTTTGCAGTCTTGCGCAGTAAAGTTTTTTTTTTTGTCACAACCCTGTGGCAACTGTGCGCTGTAGAGCTTCGCGCTTGTCATCGACTTTTCTGTCGTTCCCCTCCTTCCCAACACCTGCATTCACGTTAGGGGATCGCCTTTTCAAGTTGTAACCAACTTTTTTTTCTAAACCACTCCCCTCACCATTGTTTGATTTTGTTTTACACTTTTTCCTGTAAGTTCCTCGCGGATGCTATAAAAGCTGCTTGTTTCGAATACTGTAATACACTCGTTAAAGGCTGGTGCTGCAGCCGAAACGTCGTGAATTAAATCTTATGTTTTTCAATTTCTGGTGACTTTATCTTATATATGTATGTATTTATGTATATGGTTGGGTTGGTTTATGGGGTTTAACGTCCCAAAGCGACCAAGGCTATGAGAGACGCCGTAGTGGAGGGCTCCGGAAATTTCGACCACCTGGGGTTCTTTAACGTGCACTGACATCGCACAGTACACGGGCCTCTAGAATTTCTCCTCCAAAGAAATTCGACCGCCGCGGCCGGGATCGAACCCGCGTCTTTCGAGTCAGCAGCCGAGCACCATACCCACTGAGCCACCGCGGCGGCACGTATATATATATATATATATATATATATATATATATATATATATATATATATATATATATATATAATGGCACGTTTTTGTACAGGAATGCCCTAACGTAACCGCCTAACAATGTTATATATCCTAGCTAGTAAATTCACAGGCGCAATAGACGATATGCAAACAGCTTGGAACTCGGTCAACACCGGGCCGCATATTTCGGTCGCCATCTTGGATCGATAGAGTCTGCCATGCGCATTTTCTTTATGCCAGTTAGGCTGTCATGAATCTCGATAGCAGAATTTAAAAAGCAAGCTTCAGCCCCTGCGCTGTCTTTTTTGCTGATCTCTTACCTAGGTGCTACCGGAGAGCTAATAAATGGCAAAATTTGTGCCTTCCCTCCATCACAAACCAGTGAGTCATTATTTGGCCGGAAGCAAGCCACTTCTGCGAGCTTTCACGCGCTGTGGCCTTAGCACCTGCGTGCACCGCAGTGAGCCACATACGACCATCGGGCATTTGCGTAATTCCATTACTTCATTTAGAGTATGCGATGCACATCCGCGCTTTTGAAAGTCACCGTTTTTGCAGACAACGGTACAATTGGTAAAGTTGCTTTTCTCTGTCTCAGCTTCTGGCAGCTCCCCCCCACCCCCCCTCCGTCTTAGACGATGCTGAAGATACGTGTGTAGCAGAGGTTGCAATTTTAATAGTTTACTAACAGCAGGAGATCAGGCCTATATTGTTTGTAATGCTGCAAGTAAAGATCTAGCTTTTCTTTTTAACATTTGATTCTTGCCGTATTGCAGTGACCTTTTCTGCCCGCGTTTTAGAAGAAAACGCGCATATAGCCGAGGCTGCATGGGTTTTGGTATGCTGGTCAAGCCGTGTGCGTAGGTATGAAATCAGCATGCCAGCTTTGGACACTTCACTGAGTCCGAAACCTAGGCGACGGCTGAATGGCTTTCTCACTGAAGAAGCTGTTGCCGCATGGCACAGAGATAATAAAAGGAGTTGTAAAATTAATCTTAAGTGTACATGTAAAGGATTAAGCATTAATTCGCGCATAGGTATATTTGAGTCAACTGGAGTAGGCTACGGTAAAAACAAAAAAGAATGACGATTCATTTTTAACACCGGCTGAAAACACGTGAAACAGCTGGTATACAACGAGCAAATATGTCGCCAAACACACAAAAAACAATACACATTAGTTTGGCTGCAGACGCTGTAGTTTTCTACGAGAAAAAACTGTATATCAGAACAAATAGACAAACGAAACTTTTGCGATTTCTCATAATTTCAAGTTTGCAAACATGTACAATGAAAGAAAATTTTGTAGGTCGAAACTATATACGTTTTTTTTATCCGCGAACTTTTCTGATCTAAGCAGTGATTTTTTTTTTAACAATGGAGATTTCGAAGCAAAGAAATACTAAACATTGTGCTAAATTCTAGGTGTTCCAGAAAAATTCCAGAAGGAAAATGTTCCAGAAGGCGGCAATTGAAAGAAAGCGTGGCTCCTGTTCTTCAGCGTAATTCACACGACGTTATCAGGCTTGTTATATGCGTCTTTGCTTGTTGGGATCTTGCTCCCGAATCGAAACTCATGAGATTGTCATCGTTCCTCCGCATGCATTCTGCTAAGGTGACAGCGCAATTATCGCTGCAGAAACGGGAGCCGTGCTTTATTTCAACTGCCGCCCGTACCCACTGACGCTTATGTTGAAACCAAGCACTACGCGAAGCCTTGTCTTAGCAGCACGAAAGGCGCGAAGCGAGTGATGGTTGTTACAAAGAACGGATGAGAGCGCTGTAATCGCGGCGAATTCGGGCGCACGGAGCGCGCTGTCACGTGGTATTTTAAGCATGAAATGCTTTTAGCCCCCGTTGTCGGCAGTGTGGTGACGTCATGCCGAGACCGAGATCCACTCATCCGGGCATTGAAATCCACTCATCCGGGCATTGAAATCCACTCATCCGGGCACTGAAATCGAGTCATCCGGGCACTGAAATCGAGTCATCCGGGCACTGAAATCGAGTCATCCGGGCACTGAAATCGAGTCATCCGGGCACTGAATTCCAGTCATCCGGGCTCTGAAACGAGAACATCCGGGCACCGTACGAGACTTAGCGAGATTTAACGAGACTCCGTAAGCCGTCCTACGCGACCGGCATGCAAGCGCTGGTTGGTCTCCAAACGAGACAAAAAATAACTGCTGCCAGTGCCTTCTCAATGTTTATCAAGATATCAGTGGAGCTGTGGGTTTGATAACGCGCGGAATTATAATTTCCGATTTCTAATAACGCGTGCAAAAACCACATAAATTGCATGTTGCACTTCGTTGTCGTACGTGATCCAGGGGAGAAGCGCTGCGTTCAAAGGGCAAGGCATCGTGCCGAACGGGTGGTGGCGTTCCTCCCTTCCTTTACGGTGCGGTTCGGGTGTCCACCGAGATGGCAGAGAATTACTGCGCCATTTCCTTTCCTCAAAAAACCTTGCGTTCATATGACAAGGCATCGCGCTGAACGGGTGGTGGCGTTCCTCCCTTCCTGTACGGTGCGGTTCGGGTGTCCACCGAGATGACATTAGGCCCGTAAACATTTCATGCTTACTCTACTCTCGGTTACGGGAGAGGCAGAGATTTTTTTAAAGTCCGCGACCTTTCGTTTTTCCCGAATAAAAACGGTCACGCTAAGTCTATCTCGCTGGAAGTGCCTGGGGTGGGCAATATTTGTGGAGCTCCACAACTTTCCTATTGACGGCTGAACGTTTCAAGCTATATTTTAAAAGTTAATTTTTTTCTCTCGACTAATTATTCAAATAAGAGGACCGAAAAATATGCTGTAAATTTAGATAAACCCTAACAATATCCTCGCAATTTCAGTTCAGACGAACACTTAGTTTTTGTTTAAATTTTGGTCCAAGTTAGCTGGGACACCCTGTATATATAGGTTTGCGTTATCAACATGACATTTTATTTTCATGCCATGTTGATATCACCGACGTATACATGTGATGCTGTTAGGCTAGGCCCGTCCCGCCGCCGAAACGTCATTAAATTGTTCTAAGCTACAAGCATATCGTATATTTTTTGCCTATATTTCTAACCGCCCCAAGAAAGTTTTCTCAACACACACACACACACACACACGCACACGCACACGCACACGCACACGCACACGCACACACGCACACGCACACGCACACACGCACACGCACACGCGCACACGCACACGCACACGCACACACGCACACGCACACGCACACGCACACGCACACGCACACACACACGCACACACACAGATATATATATGAGAGAAGCCAACAGCCACAGAAACCAAGGAGCACAGGGGGTTTTTTAAATTTATTTATTTATTTTCTGCTGTTCGGTTTAGCATATTACTGAATATGTTATCGCTTAAAGGTAATTGATTAGAAAAGCAGAAGAAAAAACAACCACATGTCGCCGGTGGGATCCGAACCCACGACCTCCGAATTACGCATCCGGTGCTCTACCGCTGAGCTACGGCGACGGCTGTCAAATCTGCTTTCGGGGGTATTTATGTTTACAAATAACCTTACCTTGAGAGTGAGAGAAGCCAACAGCCGCAGAAGCCAAGGGGCACAGGGGATTTTTTTAATTAACTTCTTTTCATTTTGTGCTGTTGTTCGATTTAGAATATTACGGAATATGTTATTGCTTAAAGCTAATTGATTAGAAAAGCAGAAGAAAAAACAACCACATGCCGCCGGTGAGATCCGAACCCACGACCTCCGAATTACGCGTCCGGTGCTCTACCGCTGAGCTACGGCGACGGCTGTCAATTCTTCCGCTTTCGGGGGTATTTATGCTTACAAATAACGTAAGCTTGAGAGTGTTCAGCAGCGCCACCCACGTTCTTAAGAGGCGCACGTGGCACGTCCTGAGGTACCGCTGATGTGACGTAGAACGTCATCGAACGGCGAGGGTGGAAGCTGTGTGAGAACCCTCTTATGCTTCCTATGGCGTCAAGGCTGCCAGAACCGAGGCCCTCGCTAAGCAATTAAGCAAACAAGGGAAGGGGATTGAGGGGCTTGTTATATATATATGAGAAAAGCCAACAGCCACAGAAACCAATGGGCACAGGGGATTTTTTTAATTTATTCATTTTTATTTTGTGCTGTTGTTCGATTTAGAATATTACTGAATATGTTATTGCTTAAAGCTAATTGATTAGAAAAGCAGAAGAAAAAACAACCACATGCCGCCGGTGGGATCCGAACCCACGTCCTCCGAATTACGCGTCCGGTGCTCCACCGCTGAGCTACGGCGACGGCTGTCAATTCTTCCGCTTTCGGGGGTATTTATGCTTACAAATAACCTAACCTTGAGAGTGTTCATCAGCGCCACCCACGTTCTTAAGCGGCGGCATGTGGTTGTTTCTTCTTGTGCTTTTCTTATCAATTAGCTTTAAGCAATAACATATTCAGTAATATTCTAAATCGAACAACAGCACAAAACAAAAATAAATATATTAAAAAATCCCCTGTGCCCCTTGGTTTCTGTGGCTGTTGGCTTCTCTCATATATATATAATGAGCCCCTCATTCCCCTTCCCTTGTTTGATTAAATGCTCAGCGAGGGCCTCGGTTCTGGCAGCGTTGACGCCATAGGAAGCATAAGAGGGTTCTCACACAGCTTCCACCCTCGCCGTTCGATGACGTTCTACGTCACATCAGCGTTACCTCAGGACGTGCCACGTCCGCCGCTTAAGAACGTGGGTGGCGCTGATGAACACTCTCAAGGTTAGGTTATTTGCAAGCATAAATACCCCCGAAAGCGGAAGAATTGACAGCCGTCGCCGTAGCTCAGCGGTAGAGCACCGGACGCGTAATTCGGAGGTCGTGGGTTCGGATCCCACCGGCGGCATGTGGTTGTTTTTTCTTCTGCTTTTCTAATCAATTAGCTTTAAGCAATAACATATTCCGTAATATTCTAAATCCTAACAACAGCACAAAATAAAAATAAATAAATTAAAAAAATCCCCTATGCCCCTTGGTTTCTGTGGCTGTTGGCTTCGCTCATAAATATATATATAACGAGCCCCTCATTCCCCTTCGTTTGTTTGCTTAACCTTGAGAGTGTACATCAGCGCCACCCACATTCTTAAGCGGCGGACGTAGCACGTCCTCAGTTACCGCTGACGTGACGTAGAACGTCGTCGAACGGCGAGGATGGAAGCTGTGTGAGAACCCTCTTATGCTTCCTATGGCGTCAAGGCTGCCAGAACCGAGGCCCTCGCTAAGCAATTAAGCGAATAAGGGAAGGAGAATGAGGGGCTCGTTATAAATATTATAGAAGCCAACAGCCACAGAAACCAAGGCGCACAGGGGATTTTTAAATTTATTTATTTATTTTGTGCTGTTGTTCGGTTTAGAATATTACTGAATATGTTATCGCTTAAAGTTAATTGATTATACTCCGTTTCATACAGCATGTGCAACGCTGTCAAGGCTACGGAAGCAGTCCGCAAAACAAAATAAAGAGAGGTGTATAACTCCGCGCTGTTCTGTGGCCGTGTATGCCCAGACTGAGTTCGAACCGCAGTGGCACTCACTATTAGTGATGTGCTCTGCATTGCCCCTTTTCTAGTGCATGGTCTTTTCAATATGTATTGTATAACACTGAGTTCATAATGGCTTGTATATAGTTCATGTACATAGAACATTACATCACTGTAATGAATACCATGTTGAAGAAAAAAAAAGTTCGGAGCCTCCCGAGTGGCTCTCAAGACTAGAGCCGTTGTGTATGTTGCGGGAATTTTAAGCTGACGAAGCCAGTCTCGTGCTGTCTGACCACGACAGTGTCGTATGTATATAGCGTTATGTGTATTTTTGTTGTGCAATGTCATGAGCCAAAGCGAGGCAATAAAGAAAAAATAAAAAGTTCTGTGGCCATGTAGTCTAACGCGTCGCCCCGGAGAGTCGACAGGTGATGGGGGTGCATGGGTTCAAATCACGCGTGGTGAAACTTTTTTCGCGCATTTTTTTTTCATCGCAAGTTGCATTTCGCGTGACTTGCGAGAGAAAGCTTGTTTTGTTCACAATCGCTTGAATATTATGGCATGTTCTAAAAAAACTGCATGCATCTGTTCATTTGATGCATACCGCGTTAATGTGAGCTGTCCGAAATTCGTTGTCAATGAGCTCGCACCGGCTTTTAATCAGCGGTGGCGGTTTTCTTCCCGATTCTGCGTCATTGTGACTATACTTTTTAGATGCAAGCTAGAGATTTGAGCGAAAGATGACGTTCATTCGTAGGGTTTAATTAATCAGCAGAGTGGTGAGTGCTCCGCCGTAGCCCGATTAACAAGTGGCCGTCTGCAAGTTTCGATTTCGCTGTTGCCGACGAACCCACTCTTTTGTGGGCCTCTTTTAAGGTATCTGGCATGTTATTAATTGTTCTGAGCAACCGGTTAGCGGCTGATCCAGTCATCGCCAAAAGAGTCTGGGACCGACTTAGGCACTGTGCTGTAGAGTAGCCCGAAGGACTTGGCGAGAGGAGTTATTTTTTACTGATCGCAAAGTTGAGAGGCAAGGTGTCTGTTAATTTAGAATGCTAGTTCATAATTTAGAATACAGGAGCGCAGAAAACATATTCTAGACTTCTTAATCGCCTATTTTCTGACTGTGTATGCGTAACATTCTTGTGCATATCTGCAATTCTTTTGTTTTTGTTAAGGTATCTTTCGTTCTTAAGCAAAGCGCGTCTTCCTTTGTCATTGAAGATAGCTCTATAACTTGGCTATTATATGCGGCAAAAGAGCAGTATATTTAAACTGATGGGCCAAAATATTTTTACGCACACCATCTCGATATGGCCTGTTTCCTTTGTTGTGTTAAATTTAGAACATAGTGTTGATTCACACAGTGACAGAAAATGGTACTGCCTCAAGAGTTACAAATTTGTTGTCGTGCACAATTTTAGTATATGAAGGCAATACAGAGGCAAGTCAGCTTGTCTCTATTTCCCTGCTCACCTAGAAGAACAGAAGCTGCTCAGGCAGGATTTTCATGCAGCCAGGTAAAAAGAGTTCCAAGCTGTGGGAGCGTCAAGTAAGAATGCAGAAAAAGTTGTACAACGCTAGGAAAAAATATTCGATAAATGAGACAGGACAATAAAGAATGTTGACCCCGCAGTGTTTGCGAGAAATGGTTTATTCTGGAAACAGCCAGTGGCCCCCTTGCCCGAAGGCGCAGCCAATCCCGTTGTTAAACCTTTCAGGAAGGTATCCTGAGATGACTTCACAGTGTTGTCCAGCCAGACGTATTCTTTTGGTGCGTTGACCCAGGTTTCATCTAGGTAGATGATGCACCTGTAAATGCGAAACAACCGAGTGCACGAGTTAATGCTATTAAGTAAACAAACATACTCAAAGAAAATCGAGAAAAAGAATTGTCCGGCTTTATTGCTCCCTTGTTCGGGATTATATTTCGCGCCCAGGCTGCATTTGGTAGCCAGTTTATATTCACTGTATGTTTGCACGGGTTACTTGACTAATTCGGTAACATTTGAAATCTCTTTACTTGTGGCGACCGCGAAAAAAAAATTCCCAACGTTCGCAGCAGTAACGCCAGTAACTCGCACCACCGGAGCAACGGGCAGTGTACAGTGGGTGTTTATTCGTTCCTAACGGTGACGACGAGATGGCACTACCCATTGCGGTGCTACGACCTTTTTGGCAGTTTTGTTGTTTTTGCTTGCCGCACCAATTCAGATTTAGCGATCAAATCTGACCCATGCAGACACGTGCCCCACCCAAACGTAGCGCAAAACTGGCCGTGAAACGTCACCTCTGCGCAAAAGGTCCGCAAAAGCAACGTGGTTAAGACAATTTCCTTTAAATGTGCCATTCTCAAGCAGCAATCACTGTTACGACTACGCGGTTGCAACGCTAACATCAAGCTCTATGTGAAGCCAGTCTAAACGTGCGGCGTAAGAAAATAAGCAAGGAACGATTCGTACCTGCCCTGTTTTCGGAATGCATTGATCGCCCGCAGGTACCAGCGACGCCAGGCAATGATGTCACTTCGCTCGATCAGCGCAAGGTTCCGATTTCTTTTTTCAAATGTGAATCCGATGTCCTTCATCAACCTCCACAACGTCGTTTTCTTGAAGTTCGGCAGCCCGTCGTCCTCATTGACAGTCTTTAGCACACTGTCCAGTGTTGGAACTTCCCTCTTCGCGTACATACTGTGCACTTTCAGACGGATGGCATGGACTGTGAAGCTGTCATTCTTGACTGTTCACGAGCTTGAAATCTTCACGTCGCGAGGTCTCTTCTTCGGAGACGCCAAAGGCCAACACAGACGCTCCGCCTTGATTTTGGCAACGGTACGGGGAGATACTCCTGTGTCTTCGCTCACAGCACTCAGTACTTCCCGAACAGACTTCTCCGGAAAACGGATCCTGGTACGGGAGTGCCTTGACAGCTTGGATGCACGAACCTTCGCGAAAATGCGTACTGGAGAGGTGGCCGCGGCCGCTGAGCAGAACGCCATTTTCTCAAAAGTAAAAGGGAGCCGGACGGAAAGAGTAAACACGGCCAGGGTTGCGGAGACAGCGAAAACGTGAAATGGAAAAATACGACAAGCTCAAAATACAAAATCACAGATCTCGATCGATTCGCTCGCAATAGCAGCGTTTTTTGTCACGCTGATGACAAAAGTATTATTCATGAAGCCTGCCAGTAAAGCATTTGTTGTTTTCCGCTCACCAAAAGCAACGCACTATTTCGTGTCACGGATGCAGGGTGCGCAAAAAGGAGCGCTAGCTTTAGCAGCGTTGCACCTGATGTATGAAACGGAGTATAAAAAAGCAGAAGAAACAACCACATGCGGTGGGTTCGGATCCCACCGGCGGCATGTGGTTGTTTTTTCTTCTGCTTTTCTAGTCAATTAGCTTTAAGCGATAACATATTCAGTAATATTCTAAACTGAACAACAGCACAAAATAAATAAATAAATTAAAAAATACCCTGTGCCCCTTGGTGTGTATATATATATATATATATATATATATATATATATATATAGATATCTGTGTGGACACAAAACTATTTACAGAGCACCTAGGTAGGCGCTGCGTGGCACAAACTTGATAGAAAACAGAACTAAAAGGCCAGCAAGGATATACAGAGTGGTTTCTTGGGCGAGTTGGTTTACCATATTGAAATATACCTGCGCTTAAAAGACACGGACTGAAAGAAAGAGACACACACACAAAGCGCTGGACTTACAACTGAATTTTTATTCGGGAAACACTGCTCTTTATGCACACCAGCAGCTGATAAAAATGGAAGATGGTAACTTCTTAAGGTAGGACTGGACATGTGACGAGACAGTTGTCGATTTTTTATCATCCGGGTGTTACCATCTTCCATTTTTATCCGCTGCTGGTGTGCATAAAGAGCAGTGTTTCCCGAATAAAAATTCAGTTGTAAGTCCAGCGCTTTGTGTGTGTGTCTCTTTCTTTCAGTCCGTGTCTTTTAAGCGCAGGTATATTTCAATAAGGATATACAGCGCATCAGGGGAGGCAATCAATTCGGAAAAAAGTCCAATTATTCTTAAATGTCCGTTGCCTGCAGAACATTCGGCTAAAATCAAATCTTGGCGAAACAACAGGTTCAACGTTGCGGGCTTGCATGCGCGTTTTCCAAAGGCGATGAAGTTCAATCAGAAGAATCATATCATAGGGTTTCGAGTCAGGTTGGGAAGCAGCAAGGTAACGCGCACTGGGAATTTACGAGAATATCTTTCTGTAGCGTCCGCTGCAGCACATTCGAAAAGAGAATCGTGTCTTTGCAGTCTATAAAACACTGTTGAATCGTTTCAGGCACATTGCATAAGCGGCAGTTTACAGAAAACACAGAAATGTTTTTCCTATCAAGCCACGTGTTGACAGGTTGAGCTTCGGTGTGTAATTTATAGAAAAATATTTTGGTGCAAGGAGAAATTGGCATTTTACGCATTCGCTTTAAAACATCATGACCTATGAGCCAAAAGTAGCCAGAACGATACAGTAGGGGGGGGGGGGGGGGCGGGGGGGGGGAGCGTCGATATCAAATCCCTGTACAGATTTTTGCGCGAAACAGAATATAAGTACTCATTTGAAAACAAAACTGACAAAAACCGCACGGAGGCATAAGCTTTCTGCATAATGCCTAGTAAGCAGGGGCGTCCAGTAAAACTAGAAGAAACTACGAAGTTCGGAAGTAGAGTCACGAAGTTAACCTGCAAGAATGCGCCGATACTCGGTTGGGAACAATGACGAAAAAAAAGAAGCGGGCAACCAACTGTCTCACATACAGGTGCTTTAGGCCCAGTCTCCCAGCACAAACAGGCCTGAAAAGGTTATCACGCCGCATGGGCTCAAATTTGGAAGACCAAATGAACGTCGCAAATATACGATGGAAAAGCTGTACTAATGTCTGGCGCTGTGAAGGACCTTTAGTGCGTAATAAATTTCTGCTGCCAGAAAGGCATTGCAAGCCTGGGCTCGACCAAAAAACTGAAAGCCGATGCGGGACAAAATTCTGAGCATAACGCTCAACGGCAGGAACCCGCTCTCTCCAGTAACGCGCACTTGATCTGAAGGCATGTAGTGGAACACAAAGATTTTTAGGAGGCACACAAGACCATACTATGCCAGCGTACCGGGACGGAGTTGTGCCCCATGAACCAAACCACAGGTCAGAACTTTTGGAGCGATTCATTTGAGCCCCAGAAACGATGCCAAATCGATATATCGTGGAAAACACATCATCAATGGTGGGCTTGTCAATGCAGAAAAATGCAAGATCGTCAGCATATGCTAGCAATTTGAGTTCATTACTCAAAACAGGAAACCCATGGATGTTACTGTTACGCAAAACACTCAAACAAAGCGGTTTCAGGTAAAGAGCAAAAGCAGAGGAGACATCGCACAGTCTTGCTTCACGAAAGAGTGTATTGGCACGGGGTTGGAGAGCTGGCCATTAATAATTAATCGTGCTGTACAGTTGCTGTAGCAAAGTTGCACCTCCTTAACGTCGGCACTTCCCTCTTGCCTCGACGCTCGACGCCGACGGCGATGCGTGCTGCTCACTGGGCCCTCAGTGTTACTCGCTTCGGAAGCCCAGGACACACGGCGCTTCTGAAGCGGCTCCTCTGCGGAACCAGGCTCATCACCCGTTGGAAGAAGGCCCTGACCCGGAAGTTGCTGGCTACCAATGACAGGAGGAGGCAAAGTGACCGCCATGGTATCCGTAGGGGCGTCAAGGACGGCGACTGGTTCCCGACCAGCAGCAGAACTGAGTTCACACACCGAGACGGCGCTGCATCATCATCCGCTGGGGCTTTACACTCCGCGCCAGCACTTTGGGGAACAACCGATGGCTCAGCCACAGCGGCGACTGGCAAGTCCCCAGTTACGTGAAGAACTTCCGTGGAGTCCATGATGTGCTCCTGTAGAGCGTCGTCAGGGGGCCGCACGCGATGCCGCAGCTTGTCGGCATACGTTGCGACGCACTCCTGGATGGTTACTTGAAAATTGGTGCAATCAAAAGAAAAAGCTCGTCATGCGGCGACCTTTTGGTGAATAGCCGCCGCTGTGTTGTTGTTGACCCGGAGCCGAAGGAGTTGAAGCTGAAGGTTTTGTGGTTTCCCGAGCGCCTGGACTGCTTCATCCGTGAGACACTCCAGCCGTAAGGGGAGGTGACATCTATCTCCGCGGAAAATTGGAAAGTTTCAGAGGTGGGTCTCGACTACACTTGGGGCGAGGTTCTGAACTTTTGAATACTTATATATGCTTTCATTTTGAGTTCATCTGAAGTTTCGTGCGTACACTTCGTGAAGTTCTGTTTTTCAAATCCGTAGAACGCTGCGCTCTGTACTATCTTCTCCTTTTTCTTCCTGTGTTGTGTTTGCGCTGCTGATACATATAGAGATGACATACATTAGTCAACGATGAAACAGTAAAGGCATCCTGTGCACGCCACGGAAAATGTTTAGTGGAAAGCAAATTCGTAACGGCCGTTGCGTTGGCTCGCCCTTCGCGAAGGAGATAACTGGTGTCGTGATGCATAATTATTTGCATTAAAATGATGTGTAGCTTCACTTCAGCACTCGTCAAGGATTAAAACCGTAGCAGCACTGCAATATAAAGTATTTAGATTAATGTTTTGCGGTGGGCCGTGAAGGTTTACGGGATCTGACAGAAGTGTTTTCCTTTAACAGAAGCATCGCTCGTTTCCTCGCACCGTTTTTTCTTGGAGATCGCTGTTTTGAAAAAGAAGTGCCAAAATGTGAATGGCGGTTCCGGAGGGAGTAAAATATTTACACATAGCAATAAACTTATGTTTCGGATAAATTGCGAAAGTTACCAAGGCAGTTTTTTCTTATACGGATTCTACGGAAGCGCATGCCTTCGCTGAATGCTATACTATTCAGAACCCCGCAGAGGTCGCATTTCAATGGAAGCGAATTTCCAAATGTGCGACGTCAGTACACGTTAAGGAACCCCAGGTGGTTTAAATTATGCGGAGCTCTCCACTACGGCGTCCCTCATAGCTTGAGTTGCTTTGGGATGCAAAATTCTTTGAAATCAAATCAAATCAAACATGCTGTATGAATGCAACGCAATAATCTCCAATGTGTATACTGCACGTATCGGTCATGTACAAGATCTGGCTCTGTGGGTGGAGCACAGCGCACTTTCTTCTTTTGTTTTTCTTTTTTTGCTTATCACTGATGGCTACAGTCGGACACAACTCAAGAAAGAAGCCGCTCTTGGTTCGCATTCCGGCCAATGGTGTCGGCCGATTCTCATGCGCCTGCTGGCTCAAAACGAGAGCTCTTTATTTAAGTTCAAAGAAATCAGGGACGGACCTTGTTTGCTTGAGAAGCGAGTCACAGGTCACGATTTATATAGATCCGCTGCAGTGCAGAAGCTAAGAGAATAAACAACCTCCAATTCCTTCAGGCCTTAGAGGGAGTGCACTCGTAGTTTTACTCTTTACGGAAAGATGCGTTGCACTCCTTAGGCCATTTGGGCGGAGTACAGTGCTGCTAGAGAGAGTACAGAAGCCAGTATCCTCTATTCTGTTATAGTGAGTACCAGTACTTAGTTGTAGCTTACAACTCCTCCCGCCACGATGTTGTCGGTTGTTCACCTTTTTACCTTTTGTAGGGCCGCGAGCTTCAACTAGCAATGGACAGACTGCTTCACCTCGGGTTCTCCACACTCTCAATACTCCCGCGACAAAATTACCCGTGTCGACCACGCCCTGCAACATGCGCCCACCCGACTACCAGCCTCGCAAGCCTCACAGCAGGATTCCTTCAGCCGACGTCACTGCAAAGGGGTCCTTCTCTCGATCGTGCCTGGTCTTCCTTTAGACGCCATCTCTTCGCATAGGACTGTCCAAAAACTTCTTTCCTGTTATGCTGGCCCGTACATTGTGCTCCGCCAGGTCACGGCGGCCACCTCTGAGATATTTCCGGCCTTCTCAGAGACAACCTCAGAACCCGCTCACCAAGGTATTCGGATGGTCTCGCGCCTGTAGCAATACCACTCGCCGGGCTCTGAAACTTCCTATCCGACTCCGGGACGGCGTTTGTCCAGCTGGGGGGACATTCTTCCCCTTACAATACCCCTCTCACTGCCCGTCATCCAAAGCACCCCACCCCCTCTGTATCACTCCACGTGAGAACCCCTGGCAAACGCACAGTCGCCGAGAATTTGTTACTTCTACCGGCACCCGTCAAGCGAGGTTGCTCTACCAGGTTTCGAGTAGCGGCGTTTACTAGTCAAGAAATATTCCGATCTCGCGAGCGGCACGTCCGTTGCGAGGTTGCGCCACATCTGGTGTCCATTAAGACGAGGGGGCAGTCCTCAAGCGGCTGCACTGCCGGCGCTGTAAATCTTACCCCTATTTGAGAATCGCGCCCGAAGAAAGCAGCCTTGGCGGGCATGAAACAAAACGCGTGACTTTGCCACCAGCGTCTTTGCGTGCAGCCTTGCTGTTCCCCCAAAAGGGGTCATCCGGTGGCTCGGGCGAACCGGGTTCCTTTTTACTACGTCGCGGCCTCAGTTCTTCAACACTCTGTACGCTTCGCTTTGAACGCTTTCCGCCGACTACCGCCCGGTGTATCGTACAGAGCACAGCGGTGAGGAGCTGAAAAAGAAGGTCGAACGACCTAATGACTCCGCGTTCATTAATCGACGATCCCTGATCTAATTACTAGCTACTTGCCATGGTGGCCAAGTGGTTATGTCGTTCGGCTGCTCGTATTTCGAATTAATCTGGAGCCCTCCACTACGGCGTCCATCATACCAGACTATGCCAACATATTAATGCGAAACATTGAGTCCAATTTTCGTTCTTATTCATTAAAACCGGCTTTTCATAAGCCCTTATTTTATGATAAATTCATGATAAGGAGATAAACCGCGAACCAACTCGTCAAGTTTATTTCCTCACTTAACAATGAACATTCCAATTTTTTTTCAGACACGCGTAGTCCACTAATCCCTAGATGCCTCTTACCGGTAGAAGAGGGGACACTAACCACATGTGTAAAAGGAAAACCTACTGGCAACATACAGGCAAGCCTACAGACAACAGTACCTCTATTTCAATAGTTGTCATCCGCGCCGGTGCGAAACCAACATTCCATGCTTGCAGGGCGTGAGATTTGAACGTTTCTTCTCGTGCCCCGAAGATCCTGAGGAAAGTGCTAAATAAATGCGGGATACTCTAAATAACCCGCTCTACCTTACCTCGGTCATGGTCGGTCGGTGCCATTATAAAAGGCAGAAGTTCTAAACCGTAAAATATATATCAGGAGCCCCGCAGACATCCCACCAGTGAGCACCGCTCTAACTTCTTTCTAACCTACACAGACTTTCCGACCATCTTCAAAATTTTCAAGTAAAACTTCAAAATCGTGGAACAGCGTGACGAACTCTCCAAATTCTTCGCAACAGTACTGCATGTAATCGGGGGCAATAAATATTTACAGATTACGTTAGAATTTCTACAAACAGTAAATCAAGGCTTGTAGGTTGCCTGCCATGTGGAAAAAGTGAATGACAGGTCAGTAAACGCACGCAAACAATACCGATAAAAGCACACATTCTATTCGGGAAAACTCGAACTCTGACTCACGGTCGTAGTTTACATGTCCGACTATAATAAGTGGCAAATTCAGTACGCAGGGCAACCTGACAGTTCCTTCCGAAATAAATTTAATAAAAACAGTGGGCACGCCAGACCATTCCCTCAGCTTCTTTTCTCGGAGCTGAGGGAGCTTCTCAAACAAAGAAACTTCTCAAACACTCGTGAAAAGCGAACTCCGCGAATCATACTTTGTTTTTGCAAATTGAACACCGTGCAAGCCGGCGCAAAGTAGAATGCCGCACTTCAAGGTTAGATCTACTTACACACCTTGCTAAAAGTGTTAACAGGCCTTCCGCCGCTGGCAACACAACGACATCCCCTCATTTCTGTTTGTTTTCTTTAAAGGTCCCCATTCAAGGGTATTACAATTCACAATCTTTCCTCGCAGTCGCCTCATATTACCGCCCGCCATAATATCCTCCAAATCTTTTGCAAGAGCTTACAATAGCTCCAAGCAGTTATGCGCTCAAGCTCTCAGAGGAAACCTGACTTGGCTACTTTTGAGCAACTTACTCCCGCCTTATAGGGAAAAAATGTGGTACTACCGATGAAAGTCCCCCCACCGCATCTACAGGCACAGAGGGCTTCATACACTGCCCTGACTCCGTCGTCTAATGTCATGCTAATTAGACTCTCGCAGCCTTTCTTTTCTTGCCGTTATTCGTATCTTGATTTACTTTTTCATGTGTCGCCTCTCTTGGTCATGGCTAGCGGTGACCGCGTGGCCTTCACTTTTTGTAAACCACCCTGCTTTGATTTCTGTTTTAATCTTCTAATTTGATTTCTTTTACTGCTTTGCTGCTAGTCCGCTTGATTTAACATTTTTCAATTTTTTCTTGCCTTTATTATTTGTTTCTACCTCCTTTTCCTCCCTTCTTCAACAGTTAAGTCTGTTTCCAACTCCGACCCTGATGAATGTAAGCCTCTGGCTGGAACGCTATTTACATCGGACAAGCACGTTTCTGCTCTGAAGCTGAGCGCACACGCACGCACACACGCACACACGCGCACGCACACGCACACACACACACACACACACACACGCACACACGCACACACGCACACACACGCGCACACACGCACACACAGACACGCACGCACGCACGCACACACACGCACACACACACATACACACACGCGCACACACGCACACACAGACACGCACGCACACACACACACACACACACACACACACACACACACACGCGCGCCTGCAGAAACGGGTCGAACGGTGAGAAACGATTTATCAGATGTTCAGCTGCGGAACTGGCCTTCGTCAAACAAAACAAACTCTGCGGGAGGAGTCCCATCTGTACGGTAATAGTATTGGTGCCAACCAAACGGAGAGTGCATGACAGTAAACAGAATAAAGTAAAATCCTGGTATCACTCGTACAGTAACGCGCTCTGAAATGTTGAATACGAAACAAGAAAAAATTGTGTGACAAAAAGCACGTGGCGAGACGCGAACATAGTTTGTAACGTTGTGTAGACTCATTGTTTACGCAGAGCAAACCGACGTAAATAAAGTCCACTGGAAAAGAGAATAGCAGACGGGGCCGAAAATATTGCCGTGATTACTGGAAATAAAATAAACTAACCTGGCAGCATATGCAAGACTCATTAACGAGTTCATGTCATTATAAGGTTATATAAAAGATAGCAATCAAGTTCGCGGTGGTATTTCAAAGGCCGTCGCTAAGGACAATATGAGGAATATGAGCAGGTTAACTTTCTAACGATTTTCTTTATACCTAGCGTAACAAGGAAAACTTAAAACAGCACAGCATTTGTTCTCTTCTGCTAATTATGGAGTTCGCAACGAAGACCGTAGCGCGTCAGCAAATCGGGGAAAGGGTGCAAACGATGGGACGGTGCACCTTGTTTGGCGTAGAGGCCACGCAATCTTTCTAGAAGGCCTTCAGTTTTATCAGCTGAGCGGAACATATTACACTCAAATCCTTTAACGATCTCGCCGCTGTACCCGTCGATCTCTCGCCCCTCTCCACGCGAGTGGCGCCCTTTCTCTCGTGCCATCTGCTCTGCCGTTTTCTCACCTCCTCTGCCGGCGGCTGCGGAGTCAATAAATGCATTCGTGTCTTGGCTCTAAGGCTCGCCTGTTTCGCGGCAGCGGGAAGCCGGGCTAGTCGAACCGCCAGGTCTCCCCTTACAACTTTGAACGGCTTCTTGCTGTAGCATCTGTGGCAAGCAACGACACTCTGCGAGAGACAGCAGAAGTGGAACGTGAAGAGTAGCTATCATGTCTTCTACCGGAATTAGAGACCTGCTCGACACCTTCAAGAGGGATGTAATTCGAGAGCGGGATCCCCGCACGGCCGACTGGGTGTTGCCGGGAAACAAAATGTTTCTAATTTCTCTGTTTACAGCGTACGTCTACGTAGTCAAAATAGCCGGGCCTCGCTTCATGAAGGACCGCAAGCCATACGACGGCATCAAACCAATCGTCACCCTCTACAACGCCTGCAATGTAGTGTTAAACACGTACTTCATGGTGGTGTTCCTCTCCAAGACGTACGTTGGCGGCGGGTACAGCCTCATCTGCCAGGGCATCAACTTCGAGGCTCGCGACGAGGATACTATGAGCATGTTGAACCTGCTCTGGTGGTATTTCCTAGTGAGGATCTCCGACCTTCTCGACACCGTGTTCTTCGTTCTTCGCAAGAAGGACTCGCACATCTCTTTTCTTCACGTCGTTCACCATATTCTGGTGGTATACAACGGCTGCTACGGACTCGGCTACGGTCCTGACGGCCAAGCTATGCTGGGCGTCATCCTCAACTGTTTCGTGCACGTGATCATGTACACGTATTACTTCCTCTCCATGCAGGGGCCGGCTGTCCGGAAGCACCTTTGGTGGAAGCGCTACTTGACCCAATTGCAGTTGGTCCAGTTCACCATAATGTTCGTACATATGCTGGTACCCATGTTCATCAGTTGCGGCTATCCGAGGGTTCACATCTACATCTCGCTCTGCGAGGCCGCCTTCTTCTTCACCATGTTCACTCGATTCTACGTTCAGACATATAAGGAGAGGAAGGCCCTCAACAAAGAAAGTGTGGACAGCAGTGACCTCAAGCGCAAGGTTCAGTGAGAGCGCTGGCTGTTTCGTGGTGTCATACGTGCAAGGACTCCAAGACCTCCGAAGAGCGAGCGAAGACCAAGGGACTGCTTGTCAGCCTCTCTTCTTGAAACAGATGAAGTGGATGACAGTATGCGGAGCTACGTTCTGAAGAAGAGCCGTAAACACATCCATTTTTTCGCTAGCTTGCTGTTAAGCAGTAGCTGCAAGGTAGAATGCGGATGGCGGATGACAACTGCCCATTAGAGAAGGTAGGCATGCCTTTTTGTGGGTTTACCTATTCAGATGCTTGTGAGCGTGGTTTTTGCACCAGTGAGCACCGACAATGACTGTGATGAGCGTGGGACTTCCGTCTTTCTATTCCCATTTTGTATACGTTAGAAAATGAATGCTACAAGGTTGCTTGCGCGGCACCCAAGGAAGAGTGTCGTACCAATAGCAGTCAATTTTCGAGTACTTTATGAAATATCATTTGCAAGCTTGTAGGTAAATGAGGTTTCGCGACAGTGTGTGGAAGGAATTGAGGATCGAAGGCGCAGGAAGCTGAGTACGTACAGAAATATACATTTCATCTCCAGGTTTATGACCTCAACAAAATCGGAATGAACGTGGCAAATTGAGGTAGTAGCCAGCACCACTGTTCAGCTTTCAGAGCTATTGGGATCAATGAATTATGTTGGAGTCAAAGCAAGTTATGTGAAAGCGATGTATTGGTGTGAAGTTTGTAAGCTGGAGCTGAACGTTCAGATATCTGTAGTACAATATACAGTTTGAGCAGTTGGATACTTCTGCGTGAAAGAGATAACAAATCATCTGTCGCCGGCATCCACTGATATTCGTTTTGTTTTGTACTTTTTTCTTGTTCTCAGCTTTCTTTCATGCCATACACAGATATGCTTGTTAGCGTAGCAATAAATTATCTGTGTTCTAACCTGCTTTAGTTTCTTCTTTGTTTTCTCCTGGCTGATAAGCATGGTTTGTGGAAAGCGACGCATCTCGTGATTATGCATTTTTTGTTAGTTGTGTGCAGAAATCAATAATGCTGACACGTAGAATGATAAAACCATTTAGGCTTAAATCTTACTATTTGGCAAAACAAAGTATGGGACAACTTCGCATCATTTGCGCAATCCCCTAGAAAAATTGCTTCTCATGAAAATCATTCTTAGCTAGATGTCTTTTGTAAAGAGGATTCTGTGTTGACGGAGAAAGGTACACCATAGATTTACGTGTGAAGAAAATTTAGCGCACCAGCTCTTTAGATCTCACGGGTGCTGAAATGAGGGCACTGTTTTCAATTCGCCCACCTTACAGAAGTAAATTTTGCAGTGGATGAGAAAAGTGCATTTAGAAAAACAATTGTTACAGTGCGTGATTATTCTAGCTACAGTTTCACTACGTATTTGTAGGGGAATCCGCTAATTTATCGACAACGTTTCACACCCGAATCAGTGCGGCAATTTTTGTTTCTCACTACTCCCCACTAATTTCGGCCGACGGCTAGAATTACCGTTGTTATTACAGAAATACGAATGGCGATGGGCGTCTTTTTAGACGCCTTACAAATATGCTTATTCTGTTACGTGATAATCGCATTTAACTAACGTAAGGTTTGTTTGGCGCTTAAACAATCAGGGGCACTACTTTTTGTAAAAAAGAAGGAAATTAAATGCAACTGTTCACACGGGAATAAGCAGCGCCAGCAAATAGTATATAAACTGTTTGTGAAGCAGACATTACTACCAGGTAAAAGAGGTGTTGCTGTAGGATAAATCCCACCCTTCTGACGGGGGTTTATGTCAAGTACCGAGAGGAGAGGCATATTTTCATGGAGCCAGGACCTGAAGAGGCACGTTGGCGCGTTGTCGTTGACTTAGCCTCCATGGTGTTATTCTGGCACGTAGGAAATTGTTCGGTACCGTGCACAAAAGAAAAAAAGAACATGCAAACAAGGCCGAGCGAGTGCCGGTGAACAAGCCAAAGGCCCTGAAGCCGGTGCTAGACTGTAAAGAATCAGGCCGTAGAATCCCTTTAGATTAATACAGAGTATTCTTCCGAGTCTTCTCTCCTAAGTACGAGTGTTGCAAGGTTGCTTTGCATGACGTCAGATAAGAGGCTTTGTCTGTCGCTTCTCTGTGAAAAATATATTTGGGCACCCATGCCAGTAAGGTGAGTTGCGTGCTCTGTTAACAGAGGATTTTGGCTGGCCAGGGAACGAGAACTGCCACTGTGGCTGTGGCGGAGGCATTTTCTTGTCAAGCATGCTGATTTCTCATTTGCTGCGCATACTCACGGTGGTATTGGTTAGGGGTGAATAGATATGTAGTTATGCAGAAAGCTGCTCCACATACACTACTGCAATGGAAAGATACGGTAGCCTATTCTGTTTCTTCAGCGGCGCGAAAGTGCATAAAGAAAAATCGTGTCGGTATAATTCCCCACCAAGATTCATGAGATTGGTGAAAATTGCAGGCTCAGTTATTATACAACATTATTGCCACAATGGAAAAAGCCTTAAGTGGCCTCATAGCCGCCCCATTCACGTGTAGTTTCGAGGGCACAACGGAAGGTTTATTATTATGAAATGTTCGTTTGGAACGCTTGGTGGCATTGTTTGGTTTTCCGGCGTCGTTTTCAGCACGAACCATAGAACCTCTCACATGAATTTCTTTTAAATTTTGCAGCTTTGGGAAGATTTAAAATAAATAAAAGACTGAGTTATCAGCAGCTGTAGTAGCCGGTGCCCACACGTTTCGTTCAACTCTCATATAAACTGCCGAGTTCGAATGCATATATCACTATAATGGCGAAATCAGTATTAGTGATCACTAGCGGAAAGGGGCCATGTGATAAGCGGTTAAAAAGTGTTACTCAGTAAATATAAGGCATTAAAATTCAGCATATGCTGCAGGCTGAAATCTCTGTACTCATGTATTTCAGTTTCTTTAGTCCTTTTAAATATCCTCTGAACGCCTATGGCTACAGCTGTTGGCACATGTTACGTGATATGATCGGACGAAGGACGACGAAAAGAGGCCACCCGCTAAAAAATGCGCCCATCCTAGGCGCCTTGTACGCTGCGTAGGCCGCACTCCACCGACGCGTTCCTATAGCTCTTTGTCTTGACATTGAAACGTTGCCCTCCGCGTATTTAGGGCGGCAGAAGGGGTCGACGAAGATCGCGCATCGGCCAAGGCAGCTGATTAAAAAGCGGTTCGTGTTCGCGAGCGTAACGGGTTGGCAAATGACGCCATGCAGTCGCCCTTGCGACGGTGAAGGATACATGCATAATGTCGACGGCGATAGCGGCAGTTGCAACCCTCGACGTATCCTCTACTCGGCGGTATGCAACATTGCTGTTTTTATGCGAAGCATACTACTTTAGCTACCACTTCAGCCCTTCACCGTGGTTATGCGCCTCGAAATCACGTGATACATGACGTCACATCACGTGACATGATGACGTCACGACAGTAGAGAAACGGGGGCCCACCTCGCGCCGTCGCTGTGGTTGTGCGCCTCCAAATCACGTGATACATGACGTCACACCACGTGACACGATGACGTCACGGCAGTGGAGAAACGGGGCCCACCTCGCGCCGTCGCTGTGGTTGTGCGCCTCCAAATTACGCGACACGATGATGCTTCGCGTTCTCCAGGCTTAACCAAGTTAAGCCTCAGCATTTTTTTTTATTTTAAACCAACATCCATTTACAAAGGTACGATACGCACAATGCTCTAGGACCCATAGCCAGGGGCCAGTTTCGGGTCCATCACAATATGGTACATTTTAAATGCGGCGCGCGAAGATGACACATTGCGTTCATAAAGCAAGAGTCACATTCTCAACAATTTAGAGATATACAAAAGCAAGCGTACACAATACACACATCCTCACAAAAGGAAAAACAATACACCATAACTTCACATATTCATCAGGAACGTTTTCAAAGATTGCACAGTTTCTTTTCAGTTTAATATCGTCAGGTATACCATTCCACATCAAAACTCCACTGAACTCTATTAGTCTTTGCCCGTAACTATTGCGACACACTGGTAAGTTGAAATGTTTGGCACTAGCCGCCCTAGTTTCCCTTTTAGGTCTTATAAATATGCTATGGGGAAGTGGGTCATTAATTTGTAAGATTTGGTGAATTGTCTGCGCTACCTTTAAAGTGAACAGGGAGTGAAAAGGCAGAATACGGGTTTATTTATTTATTTATTTCCTTACCCTCAGGGCCAGAGGGCATTACAGAGGGGAGTGGGTTACACACGAAAGTGAAACAAAAATATAGAGCTGTAAATACACTTAAAAATTAGACACAAATGAAGCTCACAGAAAAAACGAACTGCAGCAAAAACGAACCCAGCACCTCCACCAAGTGTAATGTGGAAACTCGCACAGTTAGCGTAGACGGGCACAGTCCTTGTCCCAGCGGTGCCGCTCAGCAGGCCAGCGTTCGCAAGCGCAAAACCCGAACTTCGTCGGCTTCGCCTATCTTCTTCCTCGCCTTCGTCGGCGCTAGCTGCTGGGGCATCGAACTCCAACTCTCTTCCTTACAGAACAAACAGGTTACGTCAAAACATTTAAAACATTAACAGCGCCTATCGCAGAATAAAAACAACATCAAAAAGCAACAGCATACAAGAAAAACAAAAACGACAAGAGAAATCACGTTCAAAAGGCAGTAACATGCGCGCATATAAAACAAGTGGAACAACCGTAAAAAAAAAAGATGACAGTGTTAAGTATTCTCCAGTTTATGACTGCAGCAGGTTGGTTAAAGCAGATTTAAACGTAGAATTATCAGAAATTTCGACGATAGATCCGGGTAGGTGATTCCAGCTTACTGACGTACTTGGGATGAATGAATTGTGATAATGGTTGGTTTGGCATGAAGGAATACCAACCTTATGACGATGGTCAAAGCGATGTGAAATGTAAAAGGTTGTTAATGTCATTTTATTCTTAAGAATTGGATTGTCGTATTAAATCTCATGGAACACGCAAAGACGGTATATTTTCCTACATTGTGACAGCAATGGTAGTGACAAGCTTGTTTGCATAGTCGTGACGCTGGAGTTGCGATGATAATTTGAAAGAATGAAACGAGCCGCCCGGTTCTGGACGGATTCCATTTGATAGATGACCGTCTCTTGACTGGTGTCCCAAACAGATGCAGCATATTCCAGTTTAGTACGAACTAACGATTTATAAAGAAGTAATTTTACAGAACTAGCAGGAAGATAAAAACTGCGGCGTAAGTAGCCCAGCATGCGATTAGCGTTGTTAGTTATATAATGTACATGCATGTTCCAAGAGAGATTAGAAGAAATAAATACGCCTAGATATTTGTAACAAGACACAGATTCGATGCTGCTGTTATTGAGATGATACGAGGGTATTACAACGAGAAACACGCATGTGCATGCATTTCTTAGGGTTTAGTTCCATGTTTCAGGTGTTAGCCCAGTCAAGAACATGATCGATATCGGACTGAAGAAGAGTCACATCAGCGTCACTGTTAATTTCGTGGTATATGACGCAGTCATCTGCAAAAAGGTTAATTGATGAACATAAGCTAATAGGCAAGTCGTTGATATATATTAGGAAAAGCAAAGGCCCCAACACAGAGCCTTGTGGTACGCCTGATTCGACTGGCGAAGTGAAGGAGCAAGTGTTATTTACTGTGACAAATTGTGAACGATCAGTAAGAAAAGAATGCAACCATGCGAGAACGTTAGTTCAAGATTATGTTTGCTTAGCTTGAAAAAAAAGCAGTTGATGTGAAACCTTGTCAAACGCTTTTGAAAAATCTAGAAATACACAATCGACAATGGAACCCGAGTCAAGGATGGAATTCAGATCGTGCGTAAACGATAAGAGTTGTGTTTCACAGGAAAATGATTTACGAAATCCATGCTGAATCTGTAAAAAAGGCATTTGACTGTAGGAATGATGCAAGGGGAGAGTAAATTACATGCTCCATGAATCGTCTAAAAAAACAATCGTCTAAAAAAACAGACAGTTCACTGTTAACGGCATCAAAATCAGCATTTTTGTAGTCCCGGATATATTTCTTGTAGTTGCTCTGGTGAGGCACGGAGTAGGTTAAAGAAAAATGAAGCAGTAAGTGATCACTTGACCCTTGTAGATACGATATGGGCTGGAAAAGATGAGATGAAGTGGTGAACACTAAATGTAAGATGTTAGAAGTAGCAGACGTAATTCGAGTTGCCTGCATTACAAGCTGCGACAAGTTGAAATCACTACACAAATTCAAAAATTTGTCAGCTTCACTAGAAAAAGGGTTACAATAGGAACGCACATTAGAACACACAATATTGGGAAAATTAGTCTCCTAGTAAAATGAAAGGATTATTCGGGTACCGGAGTGTAACCATAAGAATTACGTCATGAAGGTCGTCAGTAAAGGTGGGTGAACACGACGGAGGACGATAGCAAACACCTACTATCAATTTCCTAGAGCACGTGTGAACTTCAACTAGCCCAAGTTCTAAGGCGTTTGTGAAGTGAATAGGAAATGACAAAAAGTATCAGAGACGGCTATAAGTACGCCTCCACCGCACCTAGCACCCCTGTCGCTCCGATAAATGTTGTAGCGTTTTTTGCAGTCAACCTATCAACCGTCGCAGACAACCAAGTTTCAGTAAGACATATTATGTCGGCGTCACAAGCATCGATAGCAGAGCAAAGAGCGTCGCGTTTTGGAAGTATGCTTCGAATGTTTGTGAATAAGAACGAAAGTGGGTTAATGACCGGTAACTTTAATTCACTGCCTCTCGCGTAGCGTTATTCAGTGGTCGATGCGGAAGCATCAGACGGTTCCTGGACGGAATCGGAGCATTCAGCCGGTGGAGTGAAGGTGTTTGGAATTTCATCCTGCAATCATCAGAAGGATTATAGGTGTAACACTTTTTACCTATGTACAACTTGTTGAAGCGAAGTTTGAAGGTTAAGGGTTGAGATTTGCCAAATTCAACCAGTTTTTTCCTAGCAAGACGTGTAGCGGGAGAATAGTCGTCACTGACCGAAATTTTTTCATCTTTCAACTTAGAACTATTGAGGAGCACTTGCTGTTTCACCTTCGAAGATGCGAATTTGGCAATAATTTGTCTGCACTTATTCGACGTATACCTGCAGAGCCGGTGGGCTCTCTCGATCAAAATTTCTGAAGGTTGGATTTTCAAGCAAGATGAAAGGACATTGACCAATTTTTCCTCCGACTGGGCCCAGGATTCTGATTCGGTGTCGGCTAGGCCGTAGAATAGAAGATTGTCTCGCCGTTGCCTGTCTTCCAGTTCAGCCTGCTTACAGTGCAGTTCATTGTTTTCGCCTGTAAGCTGGTCAGTCGACTGGCGAAGACGCTCCACTTCCTTCGCGACACTGTCAAAGACGCCAGTTTTGTGCTCAACCTCCGTTAGTCTGTCGTCTATCTCGCATAAATTTTTCTTAAATTCTTCTTGGGTTTTTTTAAGTTCACGAACGGACTGAATTAAACCCATCTGATCCTTTTCCATTTTTTTTTTCAGTTAGAGTGTTGATAGTTCGTAGCATGGCAAACATATCGTCAAATTGCTGGGACGGCAAATAAGGCAAGGGGTCCTGCGCCTGGGCTTTCTTGTTGGGCCCAAGGTTGAGCTCCACATCTCCGGACAACATTAGCAGTTGAGTTGTAACATCAAGGCAATCACAAAACAAAGAAAGCAAAACTCCCGGGCTTAAAGAGCGGTTGACTTAAAGAGCGATTTGCTAGAGTCAGATAATTTTGAAGAAGTTATAATTTTTACCGCTCTCTTCTGTAATCGGATTACAGGTTCGAGATATGTACAATACGTGTTACCCCATGACTCTATGCAATACATTAGTTGGCTCTGTATAAAAGCAAAGTAGAGTATGCGAAGGATTGAAAAATCGAAACATTCTCGCGCTTGCAAGAAAAAATTCAGGGGGGCGCTGTGTTGACCCAAAGTGCGGTGAGGCGAAAGTCTTAAGCGCGGTGTTGCTGCATTGTGTCACTGATGTGTTGTTAAGATGTCGAGCTTGGTCTCTAAGAGTGGAACGCGAAAGCGTCTTGCAACGCTGCCATAGAGTGGAAAACTGCGCTAGTCACCTTCATCCCGAAGGCCGGCAAACCAATCAATACAGACAACCTCCGACCCATTTCCTTAACATCTTGTGTGGGCAAACTCATGGAAACTATGGTTCGAGATCGACTCTCAGAATACTTAGAAAATCGCAACACCTTCGCGGATACCATGTTCGGTTTTAGGCCGCATAGGTCATCTCAAGACATACTCCTCCAACTAAAACATGAAGTGCTTACTCCTGTCGAGTGCCCTCATAACGACAAGATAGTTCTGGCCTTAGACCTTAAAGGAGCATTTGACAATGCTAAACACAGCGTCATTCTCGCCCACCTGAGCGAGACTGACTGCGGCACTAACACCTTCAATTATATTAAACACTTTCTCACGGATCGGCAGGCCTGCGTCCGCATCCAGGACGAAGAGCACGGCCCGTACAGTATGGGCAGCAGGGGTACACCACAAGGCGCTGTACTGTCCCCTCTGCTCTTTAACTTAGCAATGCTTCACCTACCCTCTAAATTGGCCGATGTCGAAGGCATCCAGCATGCGCTGTATGCCGACGACATCA
Organism: Amblyomma mixtum; assembly: GCF_055824585.1. Lineage (NCBI taxonomy): Eukaryota > Metazoa > Arthropoda > Arachnida > Ixodida > Ixodidae > Amblyomma > Amblyomma mixtum. Next base: position 174,658,530 of record NC_143012.1, on the reverse strand, counting down.
CTATTTGGGCCACCCAAGGTAACGTGGGTCACATGGAGGAATGCCTGCAAGCAGCCGCTGACATAGTAGACAACTATGCGGCGTACTGTGACCTCCAGTGCTCCCCACAGAAATCAGAATTCGTGCATATTCGGCCATCGCAGAAGTGTGCAATCCCCATTCCCTCTCCCTCGCCAGCGGCCCTATCCGTGAGGCACCGGAGATCAGAGTTCTCGGACTCTTTATTAGTAGAACACGACGCGCAGACACAACACTGGCAAAGCTGCGTAAGGTTGGCGACCAGGTGGGCCGCATGGTCCGTCGGGTCTCCAACAAACGCGGAGGTCTACGAAGCACACATGCGTTGCGACTCGCACATGCTTTCGTTACGAGTCGAATACTCTATTCGACCCCCTACCTTCACTTACGCAAGCAGGACGAAGATATCTTGGAGGTTACCCTCCGTAAGATCATCAAAAGGGCGCTCGACCTTCCGATCTCCACCTCCAACGCGAGGCTCCTCGCGCTGGGAGTGGGGAACACCTATCAGGAGCTGCAAGAAGCGCACCTCACCAACCAATACACGCGTCTTGCCCAGACCGTGTCCGGTCGTCGCCTTTTGGACCGACTACACATTCAACACAACCACCACACAGAGGAAAGGGTACGAGTGCCCGAAATGTGGAGATGCGCCATCCACGTTCGACCGCTTCCTACGAAAATGTCCAAAGAAGACCATAATGGCCGGCGGCAGGCGCGGGCGGATGCCCTCCACCGCCATTATGGTTATAAATACGGTGTATTTTATACGGACGTGGCCGGCCCGCACCGTTCTAGGGGGGGGGGGGGGGGGGGGGGGGGTACACGGCCGCGGTCATACACCAACAAATACAGGTGGACGGGCTCACTATCAAAGCTCCCTGCGCATCTCACGCTGAGGAGGTAGCCATCGCCCTGGCGGCCTCTCACCCTCAGGCACAATATATCCTCTCAGACTCGCAAGGAGCTTGTCGAAATTACGAGCTGGGTTGGGTCTCCCTGACAGCTTATCGAATACTTCGGAACGCGGCGCGGGACCGAGATCCTACGCTCCGCTACATAGTCTGGACTCCGGACCACCAAGGCCTACCAGGTAACGAGGCTGCAGAGGCAGCCGCCCGCGCACTCATTCCCGGGCCCCTGGCGATGACCATACCGATTCGGATATGGACAACGAACCCCTTTTAAAATTTAAAGACATAGTCAATCACTATCAAGACTCTCACCGCAAGTACCCGACACCGCAAGTACCCGTTTGAAGGCGAAGTATAATATACAAGCAGGAACAGAAGTTGAATCTCACCTTACAATGAGCCACATAGGAGGTTCATTCGGCGGAACGACTGAGTTTGGTGAAGAAATATATTGTTGTCAATGCGCTAGCGAGTCCGCTGTAGGCTGGAATATTCCTTCCGTTCTTGGTCCATCTGCGAAGAATTAATGCAGACAGCAAAAAAAAATGTATATATAATAACAACAGGAGATTACGAAAGCTTCTCCAAGGTCCTTGATCAGCGGGCAAAATTGTAAACTTCTGGAAGGGCTACCTCATGTTAAAATAAAATCGACGATGTATAGGCCTCAATTATTATTATTATTATCTTATTTACAACGCAAGATGTGTGCTACATGGGCGCTCTAAAGAACCGCACCTAAACACAAGTTAACTGAGTCGTTGATTTAGCGAAGTAATTTTTGAAGTAATGCCTCCAACTACGCTTCATCGGGGCACGGTGGTAAATGCGCTGAAAATGAAATTAGTGCTTTCAACTTGTACTATCAACAGCAAGGACATGCAGCCGCCGCGGTGGCTGAGTGCTTATAGTGCTCGGTCGCTGACTCGATATACACGGGTCTCTTTTTGATATCTTGATGCACGAACCAAAACGGAGTGCATAATGGCTGCCAGCGCTTCAGATGAAAATTCTGCAATTTCCCACAACTGAAAGACAATTGGCAATGAAAACATGGCCACGATAATGCCATTTAAGCGAGGAAAGCTGTGCTATGAGGAAAAAAAATAAACGGTTTGTTCGTCATGAAAGCTTGCGGCTTTAAACGGAACGTACGCTGTAAGCATAGCGCTCTTGACCCCAGAAGCGTTGCAATTGTGACTGTGTTGGGGGAGCGCATGCAACTTGATGCGGTTGACAACAGTCGCAGCACACACAGCTTGGCACTCTAGTAATTACAGAAAAATGAAACAAAACGGAACCGTTTCTGAAAACTGCAGCGTTTCTGAAGCGCAGCGCAGCGTTTCTGAAAACTGCTCAACAAGACATTTTTATCTCGCGTTGAAAGCCGTGGATAACGGTCGCCTTATGCGGCCGCCAGGCGTGGATCTCTGGCGCACCAATGTAAACATCGCTGCCTGAAGCCTTCGCCCGGTCGTCGTAATGATGAGCGTCTCCTGGGATAGTGGGATAACGCTCGTATCATAGCAGCTCTTTCCTGGCCTGCAATTCGCTCTGGCAGGGAAGCCGCCGAGCAAGGCCTCATTGACAAGACGATGCGACGCCAGTATTTCGGTGTGGATTGGTTCAGGCGTACTAGTTTTTTAGCTGAGTACTCTCTCTTCACGATTCTGGTGCCAACTTTGCCCTGGAGGCCTGCCAGGCTTGCTTCGTAATAACAGAGAATATTTCATTATTTGATTAATTAGTTATTAATTCATTTACAAACACTGCTGTCTCTTCGATTAGAGACAACGTAGAGGTAGGTTACAGGGAATACAGCAGTGTGAAGTAATGCGGTCAGGCAGTTCTTTCTGAAAATGATAAATTGGCTGGGAAAGCAGGGAACCATCTCAGGCATTCCCCAGTTTAACAGTCTATGAAACAACAGAAAACTTAGCACTGTTGTGAACGTGAATTTCTAACACCGGAACGCTCCCAGTGTTGCGCGTTCGGCCGGTGAGCTACAGAGACGCTCCCCAAGGACGGCGTCCAAGCCGGCGTCTCTCCGAGCCTGCGCGTTGTCATCGTGGAGCGCGTTGTGCGTTCGGGCCGGACAGCTACGGGAACGCTACCCGGGTTGGCGTTCAAGCCTTGCCAGCCAATCAGCCAACAGGACGCTCCTGATTGGATGAAAAGGGGCGGGAGTCTGTGGCGACTCTATTTAAGGGCTCCCGTCTCCTGTGTCTGTGTCTTTTTCCTGTTGAGATACATCGTGCCATGTATCGTGCTTCTCGCTACTTGTAAATATGTAAATACATATACCTTTTTTTTCACGCTGCTCCTTAACCCCCCGTCTCTTCATTGCTCCGGCTGGTCGGCGACAGCGGACCCGCGTCCCGACGGCAACTGAGAGCCCGCGTCTCAACAACTGGATGGCAGCGCTGGGATCGAAGTCAGCTCTTCGCATCGCCTAGCAGCGTTCGCAGTTGCAAGAGCTCCCACGTTGGTGGACCCCATGATCGCGGCTCTGTGAGTGTCCGACCTTTCTTCCCTGAGGTATTTTGCAAGGCTTTTGAATTTAGCGTCAATGCTGGCAGGCTTTCTTTGGCAGTGTTGTGAGTACTGATTGTTGTACGCATTGCTAAGAAGAGATAGGGGATCGGTCGAGTGTCTGAGCGCATCATGGACCTGAAATCTTTGCAAAAGCCGGATCTAATTTTGATCAGCAAAGAATTAGGGGTTGAGCTTGGGAAGGCCATGCGGAAACCGCAAATCATAGAGGCAATAATTTCTTGCGGAGCGGACGATGAAGAGCTTATCGAGACATGGGAATTGATTAGGGAAAGGAATAGAAGGGATTTGGATGGGCTGTTAGTTTTTTTTTCTGTTTTGTAGTCTTCTTTTTTTCTACTCGCGAAGAAGTCTGTGATGCGACAGTGCACTCGCGATTGAACCTGTCGCCTGTCAGGGAAAGTATTGATAGTATAGAAGCCTGGCAGATCTCTGGGGAGATGGAAGGGCATTTGCTGGCTGCTGTTGTGTTCGGTCCAGACCACCTCCCTTCCAGACCTGACGAGACCGGTTGGCGAGCCGATGACGGCCGGCGGACAAAGACTAAGCCCCGACCTCGGCACTTCGCGAAGTGGCTGCGGACCTCTTCCCTTCGTGCACGATTTTCCGGGCGGGGGCGAGCTGTTGTGAACGTGAATTTCTAACACCGGAACGCTCCCAGTGTTGCGCGTTCGGCCGGTGAGCTACAGAGACGCTCCCCAAGGACGGCGTCCAAGCCGGCGTCTCTCCGAGCCTGCGCGTTGTCATCGTGGAGCGCGTTGTGCGTTCGGGCCGGACAGCTACGGGAACGCTACCCGGGTTGGCGTTCAAGCCTTGCCAGCCAATCAGCCAACAGGACGCTCCTGATTGGATGAAAAGGGGCGGGAGTCTGTGGCGACTCTATTTAAGGGCTCCCGTCTCCTGTGTCTGTGTCTTTTTCCTGTTGAGATACATCGTGCCATGTATCGTGCTTCTCGCTACTTGTAAATATGTAAATACATATACCTTTTTTTTCACGCTGCTCCTTAACCCCCCGTCTCTTCATTGCTCCGGCTGGTCGGCGACAGCGGACCCGCGTCCCGACGGCAACTGAGAGCCCGCGTCTCAACAGCACGGTCTACGGATGGAACGAAAAAAGTTATGTTTAGTGGGTCAGTGCGCCCGGTTACTCACACAGCAGGATTGGTCGTAAGATAGGCGCTTGAATGTTAGTTCACACGTGTACAATTTTGTGCAGTATGTTTACACGGTCACAAGTGCATCTATAGTACGAAAGCTCCAGTGATAACGGCCATAGATGAAATGATGGTCAAAACCTAAGGACGTGCATTTAGAGTGACAGGTCATAGTGGAAATCCTGTCAGGTCGAACACCTCAATGACCCAGTGTTTACGCACAAATAAAATGCAGGTACTGATAAAACGGGCCTTTTTTATTTTGACCTGGTCTGACAACAGAAGTCTGCTGTACACGCCCCTGTTCCGTCAGAAGCAGCTGCTGAAACCAGCGGTATTGGCATTTTTGCTGCCCTTTTTGTATCGCATCTCGAATCAGAATTGCTGCAACGCCATACTCAAGCACAGGAGAGGCCCGTTTTTGCTCGACATACTTTTCAACCGAATGGGAGGGCAGTAGTCTGTCTGCACTGTGATCCTCGATCCGCGGACATAGAAAGCAATTTTAGAATTATCCTATACCAAACACACCTCTTCTTTTTTTCAGAAGTATACGTGAAATTGGAAAGTCGCGGACTGGTATCCAACTGGTGGCATACGGCTCTTCTTTATTATTTATTTATTTATTTCAGATACTGTCAATCGCATTGGGATTTTTACAGGATTATAATTTCTGATCAATCATATTTCAGCCATTAAGAAATTACATCATTAATTTCTCAGTGATCCACACCACGAAGATAAAAACTAGAAACATTCCCCTATTCCTTCCTTGATTTCGATGACTGTTGGCTTTCTTCGTACAGCTCAGTGTGTTCGTTTACTCATCTTATTTTGCTGCTTGCGTGGCACTGTAATGCCTAAAGCACTCTTTCATGCTTTAGGGGAACCTTAGAACGGGAAGAATGCAAAGGCTTCTTTTAATTAGTGAGAGGCTTTTCTTTTGGCGCCATCTCAGACGACACGCTCAGCTTTGTTGATGGGCAAAACGTTGATGAGAGGACTCGCGAGTTTCAAGTACTGCTCTATGTAATGGCTGACATGACCTGCAATCGTTAACAATACCCTGATCGCTGTCTTTCTGGCTGGGTACGGATAGGAAAATGTAGCAAGAAACATGACCTTGGAAGGCCGGCGAACGCCACTTCTTGCGCCGCGTCGTGTCACCTGCAAAAAATTCCTCTCAAGTGCTGCACGTGTACTTGCGACTTGTTTAAAAGTATTCTTACGTCACATAGATAGGAAACTGCAAATATCCACATGCCGCATCGCACTTTGCTCATGCAAATCGAAAAACATAAAGCTGCGTTCTGGAGACCGGGCGTCGAACCATTCGGGCAAATATACCAAAAGGCGTCACAAATTGGGCGTACCGCTGAGATAATCTGTCTTATGGGCACGTGTCAACAATCTCGAAAGGAGCCGAAAGTTGATGCGCACTTGGCTGCGCTGACCTGATCTATCCATTCTCACTTTTTTGGAACAGGCAAAAATTTATCCTCAAGGAACGCATTTACCTTCAGGTTACTGATGCAAAGTCGAGGATCTCATCAATGTTCTACAACAATGATCATGGGAGAGCTATAATCGCTCTGGGCTTAATCACGCCCAGCTCTGAAATCTTTAAGTCCGAAAGCAATACTTCACGGGGTGAAACTCAACCATCAATCTTGTGGCATTCCTGACCTTGATGATGGAGAACTAAAACAATTACTGCTCAAGTGGGTTTCGAACCCACGGTGGCGCGAACCGTCCAACTGAACTGGCCACTGCACGAGAGCACTCCGTGATCCCCGCAGCCCATCACGCCTCGTGTTAAACTGTAACACACTCTGGCGTTGTGGATTGCATATCGTCGTCTTCATCAACTTGCACCTGCGGCGCGAACAGATCCGACAAGCTTAATCTCGATCATGGCTAACTTGAGTCTAGCATCGTCGCCATACGTGCAGACGACCCAGCAAAGTAAAACCATGAGCCAACCAGGCTAAACACATGCTTTCGCACGTCTGCTCAGCTTAACTGCATTTAAACCGTGCCGCTTTAATCGTTTCTTGTTCGAGGATTTTTCGTTGATCAAGACGATAAGCTTAATGTCGGGGGCAACTACTTTCGTCCTTCCCGAGTGCATCGAGAACCAATGACTCAACACTACTATCAGTTTGTTCCGGCTGTCTTTCTGCTAGCAGTTCACAGAATTAGACTGAACGGCGAGTCCCTCAAACTCGGCTTCCTTATGAACATGAGTATAATTTTTGACACCCGGTACTTCTAGAGGGATGTGTTGTGCCATGTTTGCAGTAAAGTTAAAGTTTACAATCGATTCTGTTTTTAAATACGGCTTCAAAGCATTCGCGTGGTACATTTTCGAAAGGCTCCATTTCCGTGATACTCGCACTACGAAATTTGTCGCTGTCGGAATAGACAGCGGGGCCGTTCAAGAGAACTTCAAGTTCATCGGCTTTCTACGGTCTGAGCGCCATCATGCCATCATTTGGAATGAGTGACCTTTGTTTGGCCACGGCAGGACTGGACGGTGACCAAGGTAGATGTAGAGTGGTAGCGTTGCTTGCATAGTAGCCCATGCGTTCAAAACATGCCGGCTTCAGGTAGAAACCAGCGCCGTTTTAGAAGGGTGAAGCGAATTAAACAAGGACGTCATAAGTAAAAACAAAACAAAATTCTATGACGTCATAACCACGTGTTTTTTTTCGTGTTCAAAGTAAACTTTGGTCGCTTCGAAGTTCCTTGCGACGCAGGAAATAAGGCGAGGAAACACGACACAGGGAGTGTAGACTGCAAACTACATTTTTCAATAGTCAGTTGTCGCTGTGTCTTTTCCCTTTGCGTTCGCTTTCTTTGTCCCGGTGAACTGCAAAGTGTTAACGTACCAACAGGACTAGCTATTTGTCTAATGGCCAGAAAGGTACGTTTTGAGGTCGATTTAGAGCTTCTTTTTTGGGAGCTGTTTTTCTGCAACCAGGTTTGAGGGCAATGCGTTGTGACAAAATTGCCTTGATGGAGTTTTCCTCAGATACAGCGACAAGGACGAAAATCTTTTATAAAACTTCGACTAATTGTTGAAAACCACAATACAAATTTAGAGTTTCCATAGTGACGTAATAAGAAGTGGCTGAACTAACCCACGAGACAGGGAACATGCGCCGCGAATAAGGTGGCCCCGCAGGTTCGTGTTCGCCTGCTGGAGTTGCCTGCTGTACATAAATGGCATCAGTGCTGTATATAGCGCTGCATTGTGCCAGTGAAATTAGTGTTGCCTTTTAAATTATCAATACAATCAAAACCTACGCAGACCAGATGAAAACGCATAATCAGGCACTAACAAAATAACAAAGAAAACGTAGGTACTGGAGAATTCTACCAGTGACCCTGCAGTCGCGGGAAGCGTTAAAGCAACCACACGCAACTGGAGATTATGAACGAAGAGTTCATTATAAGAAGTGATCTCCTTACAGACTGCTCTTACAGACGGCGGCATCGGGGATGGAACCCTGCGCCTCCCGCGTGCGATGAGAAGGCACAAAGAGTGCTTTGTGCCTTTGAGGCCGCCGCAGTGGCGTCAAATGACTAGAAAGGTCCGTCTATAAAGATACGAGGCAGATAAGTGCTGTTTTCTCACATACCGCGACTCATCCAAGCACACTCGCCCATAAAATATTTGGTGCTGACGTACAAGGGATACACAATATCCAACAATCCGATGCAGTCATGGTGAATTTTTCAATCAATTTCTGTTGACTGTGCTCTCTCTTATGTAAGGCTTCAGAAGAGCGAGATTTTCCCCGTTGACACTACGCGCAGGCCTCAGCAACCTGGCGCCACATGCTCTGCCTTGTAGCAATTGTAATTATGCAATCTTGGGCTTCGAAAGCTACTTTTTCATCAAGATATGAATGCAGTTAATAGCCACATATTCACCTCGGCTTGTCAACACACTTTTTTCCTACAGCCCATCCACATTAATAGAAAACTCGACAAGAGAGAATGCTCAGTGAAAAATATAAGTTAGAGTGAGACTTGAATACATGGCTCATAACGTGCTGATCAGCGCCGGGACCACCGATGGGACCAGTGTTGGAGACGGAGGGGGCCTAGAGATGACTGACTCGTTCAGCCCCGCAGGTCCCGGCTCCGAAGGACGGTGTCGAACTCCGATACGAAGGAAACTGTAAAGAAGGTTTATTTTACATATTTACAGCCGGGAAGGGAATGCTTCGGTCACCAAACAACATACCTTTAAATACCCTCCGTATTCCCCAGATCCCTGGCTGGGGAATAAAGTTCGGAAAACGTTCTCCAAGCAGGTGGACAGTTGTGGGCACTGGCGGTACCACCCACGTCAGGGGGCGGTGCTGAGCTCTCTCGCTCTCTTGCGGCTCGGTCGGTGGAAAGGGGAAAAGCCAGCAGTCTCCGAACGCTGTCGTGTCAAATTGGCAGGTCCAGCGAATTTGTGGGAAAGGAATGCCACCCCGTTTCCCAGCCGGTGGGCAGGGTGGAAAGACACGTCATCGAAGGCTGCCGTGTCGACTTCAGCACTGTGTTAAGGATGGTGCCTCCGTGGGAAAGGAATTTTACTCCGTTTCCCAGCAGGTGAAGGAAGGACCTTGTACTCCCCTGCCAGAGGTCTGAAACGGGGGACCTCTGTCAATGTCGCAGCCGCCTTTCAAGTAAAATAAATAGCTTTAACCTTCACTGCATCAATCCGTCCGGCGACCCGAGGGCAGACTCGGCCACCTGACGCCGCCGCTGTCGCTGCTGTTCCCCGCCGCACCTTTGTTGCATGACTCATGTCTTCCTGGAATATCTCCTAGGCCCGGGTTCGCCGATCTTAATAGCGCCTTTAACCACTTGCACATCTCCGAAATGCTGACAGTTATGTTTCCAGCCAGTATTTCTGCTAACCGAAGGCACTTATAACTAAGTCAGCGTTCGAAATTCAATTTCAAAGTGTTATTATTTGATCATGGTTAGTGACCCATATTGCATCTTTCGGTGCCAAAAAAAAAGTTTTTTTTATTAATGCGAAAGCATTACTGGGTTATGTCGACGGGTCGTTTCCGCAAAATTTGTCGGCAGCAGTTGTGGGCAATGAGGTAGCGTCAAACGAGTGGTTGTAATCGAAAGAGGGTGATGTGAGCATGCTGCGCAAAAAAAATTCAAAATCGAATCAATACTTGAGTAATTAGAGCCAAAAATGTTCACAAACTGGGCGGAGCCAGAGCAAAAGTAGCCCCAAATTTGAAAATGCCGGAAGTGTGTGACCACGTGACCTAGAAATCTGGGCGGAGCCAACGCGTGGCGCCAAATTAGAAAGTCCGGAATGAATACTGAGATGAAATGAGAGAAAATGTGAAGTTAATCAGCATCCAATCAATAATTAATGATTATGGAAAGTATCAACAGTGAATTAAGGTCATTACTTGTGGTTATGTGCGATTTAATTTTCATTTAATGTTAATTAATGTGTTTTAAATATGAATTAATGGGACAATAAAGGGAATTAAGAGTGAATTAAAATGAATTACCAGTGAATGCATTGCGAACTAATTGTGAATAATGTTAATTAAAATCAATCATTTCTGAATGAAGTGGGCAATTAAGGAACCAACCAAAAACAAAAAAAGGAACTTCAAATGAGGAGGCGTCATTCTTTCGCATTAATGCAATGCGGGTTACGGCACTGATCTCGAATTTTTTTTGTAGAGAAATGAACAACCATACATTCACACTTTGCTTTCTGTTGTGTTTGTTCTTGTGCGTGGTCGTGTATTTCCTTTTTTTTAAGGAGATTGGGATGCCAGGTAGCGTTTGGACAAAACATGTTCGACTTCGTCGGCTCCGCTCGTAGAGGTCATGCTTCGTAGCCGAGCATGAGTATTTCTAAGAAACTAAAGGAGAGTCTTTTTATTGTCGCGAACATCGTGACAATACGAGGGTACACGAAAGTTTCGTACCTGACTGCCGCGAAATGATCTATCAAAGCTGAAAACGCTTGTAGTAGGGATTGGTCGATCTCTGATATATGGAACGCGGCATGTACAGTTAATGCTTGCAGTGAATATCAGAATATGCCCTTCAAAATCCCATGATAACATTTAGCACAACACTGTAGTACATGCACGGCACAGTGTTCTAGGGATGTGCACGAGCGCATGCTGGTAACGGTTTCATTAATTTGGTGCAGCCGTATTGTCTATAGATTGCAATGCTTGTCACTTGAATTATAGCTGCCGTTTCGCTGTCGGCGGCTGCTTCTTTCTGGGGTTATTGAGCTAAACCAAGGTAATAGTCAAAAGCCGAGCATTTGGCAGACGTGGAACGGGTACTCTCGTCGCTACAGACTGACGAGGCGGGCGTGTTAGCAAAGCTAGCAGCTCTTGAGACGAAGCAAACAGAACCGGAAAAGAAAATTGGCAGCTTGACAATAAGAGTACTAGGATAGAGATGACCGAGAATTGCATTCAGGAAGTTTAGGTATCAGAGTGGAGGCTGAATGCTAGATTTAACGATCTCAAAAAAACCGCTGAAGGATTAATCTTGGCTTTTCTTGGCCTCCCTGACAAAGAACTAGCCTACCGATACTTGACGATACGCTGCAACTTATGCCATTCAGAGCGCCTGCATCGTTGAACGAACGGAACTGATATGCACTCTATAAGCCCCTTTTCCAGGCCTCGCCGGCGCGCTGATTCAGGTGAAGATACATATCCATACACACAAGATATCGGAGCATCAAGAACAAGGCCGACGTTTTTGCCTATTTGGTTGCGAGTCGGCGGTCGCACGACGTACTAGCAACTGAGTTCTGGGGCCTTTTTCTCTGAATGCATGACAGATGTTCTGCGCTACATTTCCTCTCTGATTGACTGTGAAAGCTTTCGGACGCTAGTCACGAGTTTCAAATCTGTGATGCGAAACCACCAGGTTTCGAAATCGTCTCTGAAGTAATGTCAAAATGACATCACGCTGAAAAGTGATTTTAGGCAAAGCTATTTTCGGCGCGCGGACTGAAAATATTGTAGGAGGGGGTTGTGGCTCAGCAGAACCTTGGCCGCTTTGCAACGTTGAGCAAAGGTTCATGCCAAGCGTTCGGGCGTGCGAGAGAGCTTCGCACCTAAAGATCGTCGTCGCATTTCACCCCCACAGTTCACCACAGTGAGCGAGCGCGGCTGCCGAACTACAATGGCGTTCGTTAACTCGGCGCTCCTTTCTTTCGAGTTGTCGAGGCCATACTCCGTTTGTTATTCCTCCACCAAACGCGCCTCAACCACGTTATGAACGATTTGCTTGCAATGTACGTTTCACCGGACCATTGTCAATGGGACATTGCTCACCCTTACGCTACATTAGCTTACAACTCCTGCCGCAATGATACTACCGGTTTTTCAGCTTTGCACCTTTTGCAGAACCGCGAGCTTCAATTAGCACTGGACAGGCTCCTTACTATTGCTCAGGGGCTCACGCTCTCAATACGCCCGCGACAAAATTACCCGTGTCGACCACGCCCTGCAACTTGCGCGCTCCCGACTACTAACCTCGCAAGCCTCAGAGCAGGAATATCCTACAGCCGCCGTCACCGCAGGGGGTCCTTCTCTCGTTGGTGCCTGGTCTTCCTTTAGACACTATCTCTCCGCATAGGACTTTCCAAAAACTTCTTTCGTTTTATGCTTGCCAGTACCGTGTGCTCCGCCAGGTCACGGCCGTCACCTCTGACATCGTTCCGGCCTTCTCGGAGACAACCTCAGATCCCGCTCAGCAAGGTATAAGGATGTCACGCGCCTGTAGCCCTGTCACTTCCTGTGCTCTGAAACTTCCTAACCGACACAGTGATGGCGTTTTTCCAGCCGAGGGGCCATTCTTACCCTTACAATACCTTTCACACTGCCCATCATCCAACAGCGCCCAACACATTCTATAGACCGTTTACAGAGAGCAGTTTGCTCTGTCCACGACAGATGGCGCCACTAGGAGGTCTGCCACTTCTGACCTTCAAAGCCGGCGATAGCAGCATCGCCGCGCGGTGCGATACGCTTTTGCGCAGCTTGTGTACGAACGTCAAGTGATTCTTAAACATCCCAGCTGTGAGACAGATGTTATGCGTGTTGTTGAATTAATTTAAATGTGAATAAATTTTCCTGTTCGTTGAGTTAATATCTAGATCTAATATCCTAATATCCCGGTGGTGTAGTGTCGGGAAAATAGACGGGGTTGTTACATAAAGGGAAAGGCGAAACAATTACCGCCGTTTTTGGAGGAGCTGTCTTGCGAGTTCATGCTGCTTCCAAGCAGAACAAAACGTTAATGTGTTGTTCCACGAAAAAATAAACATATCACAAACGCCGCGCGCCAGTTTATTTCAACGCCAGCAGTCGCTGCGGGAATGGCAGAACGAGCGTCCGTGCCTGTAACCTTTCTTACCTTCGACAAACACTGATCCAATACATCGAATAATCGGTGCTTTTTTAGACCTTTGCAATAAGTGCTCCCTTGGCGTTGGCACAGTGCTCACTAAACTGTTGTGTGTACTTGGCGCTAGCACGGTGGAAGCGGCAACTGAGCGTTTGAAACAGTTTTCAAAGGAGGCGCTTCAGCATGCAATTCTGTCACCCAGTGCAAAGCTCGACAGAAGTGCGCTAATGCACGGGACAGCGGTGAAATTTATCATTTCAGGACATCGAATATTCCAGCTTATTCCGACTGCTTACATCTGCGGGTGCTGAACTCCGAGCAGTTTTCAGTTTTACTTAGCAAGAGAGCACGGTCGAACGTCGCTGAGCTTCTGAAGGGGTCCTTGAAAAACATCCATACTCTTTCTTTTGGAGGCGGAATGTTAACGGAGGACTTTCGGCTGAAGTCCGGTGCACAGTGCTGAGCAGCGAACGTTCTTGATAGCTGTGATCACATAATCCTCCATTCGAAAAAAATATACAGCTCCAAAAACCATGCTTTGAGGCATTGGCCCGCTTTTAATCTGCAGTTCGACAAGTTATGCGATCCACAAATATCGTTACGTGGTGAATTGATTGAATAAATATGAACGCTGACCGCGGTCTGTTGACACATTCGAACCGATGCCGGCATTCTGAAGGCAACGAGTAAAGCTGGTTGAAGCAAACATTTTCCAGCACCAACGCGTTCTATGCGCACTCACAAGAAATTTTTGTGGCGTCCGGCTGCTCGTTTCCACAACGAGAGCCGGAGAAGCGTCTTATAGCAGGGCACCAGCGCTACCCTACCAGCGCGCCGGCAGCCGTCGAAACGAGAAGGCCCGAAGGCCAGCGATGGCGGAATGGTCATGTGACCAAATATGGCGGCGCCCATGCTCCCGCGCTGTAAACCGTCTATATCACTCCACGTGAGAACCCCTGGAAAACGCACCGTCGACGACAATGCGCCATTTCTACCGGACCCGTCAAGTGAGGGCGCTCTTGCAGGTTTGGACTGACGGTGTTTACTACTCAAAAATATACCGATCTCCCGAACGACACCTCCGTTGCCAGGTTGCGCCACCTCTGGTGTCCATTAAGACGAGGAGCCAGTCCTCAAGCGGCGGCTCTGCCGGTGCTTTGAATCTTACCTCTATATGCGAATCGGGCCCGAAGTAAGCAGTCTTGGCGGGCGGGAAACAAAACGCCGACTTTTCCACCCGTGTCTTTGCGTGCACCCGTGTTGTTCGCTGAAAGGGGTTATCCGGTGGCTCGGGCGAACCGGGCACCTTTTTACTGCGCCACGACCCGAGCTGTTCAACACAGTGCACGCTTCGTTTTGAACGCTTTCCGCCGACTCCCGCCGGGGGTATGGTAGAGACTGCAGCGGCGAGGCGTTGAGAAAGAAGGACGAACGTCCTTATGACTCCGCTTTCATTCACCGACGGCCCGTGATCGAATTAGTTGCCACCTGCCGCGGTGGCCCAGTGGTTACCGTGTTCGGCTGCTGACCCCCCTGGCGCGCTCTCGATCCCGGCAGCGGCAGTCGTATTTCGATGGAGGCAAAATGCTGGAGGACTGAGTACTGTGCGATGTCAGTGCACGTTAAGGAACCTCAACTGATTAAAATAATCAGGTGCTCTCCACTACTGTGTCCATCATACCAAACTATGCCAGCATATTAATGCAAAACATTGAAACTAATTTTATTTCTTGTCCACTAAACACGCTTTTCACAAGCCCTTCATTGATGATAAATTCAAGATAAGGAGAGAAACCGAAAACGAACTCGTCAAGTTATTTCCACATTTAACACAGGGAATTCTAACGTTTGTTTTTTTTTAGAGCGCAGCTCTTTGGCGTCCGTTCCTGGGTTTCGCGTCGTCGTCGGCGTTGCCGTCGGCCTCGTAACCAGCTTCGCCCCCCTTTCATCCCCCCAGCGCTAGCAGCGACCGACTGATACCGCTGGATGCCGCTGACGCCGCTAGAGGGTCAAGATAACGTGACTGCATAGAACACCGTCGCCGCCATGCAGAAAGAGGAGGAAAGGGTCCCCCCCCCCCTGTTCTTGTGTGGCGGATAGGGTGCGCTTCAGTTGCCGACGCGCCGGTTATTTCACGTAGGCCCCGGCACGTCGACGAATACGTGACCACCTTCCCACGGCTAGACCTGGTTCTTAGCGCTGCGGAAGCGAGGGTATCATATTGTTTGTGTCGGCATCGGCGGCGTTGTCCCTGAAACCAACTCCGCAGCTGGGGTTGACTCACTATCGGCGTCAGCGGCATCAGTCAGTCGCTGCTATCTCTTCCCTCCTCCCTTTATCGTGTTGTCCGCTTGCTGCGCGCGCTTCTGCCCCCATCGTTTGCCGCTGGGTGTACACGCCGCCCCCCTCCCCCCTCTTCCTGCGAAAAATAAAAAAAAAATTCTGTGATAGCGCATACATGTGTTGCTCGATTTCTTTGCCTCAATCTATCGAAAAGGTGAAACAGCTTATTTGCTGCGCTCAAATTTCGCATTAGGAAGTAACGTAATCGTCGGTAATTTTTTTCACACACACGTAGTCCACTAATTCCTAGACGCCCTTTTTTTGGTTAGAAGACGGGACGAAAATCACATGTTTATAAGAAAAAGCTACAAGAAACCTATAGGCAAACCAACAAGCAACAGTAACTATTTCAGTAGTTGCCTCCCACTCCAGTGCAAAAGCTGCACTCCATGTTTGCAGGTTGTGAGGGTGAGATGTTCGTCAGGAGCAGGTTGACATTCTGAATTTCTTTAGAAGACAAAAAAAAAAAAACAGAACAGTCCGATGTACAAGAAATATGCTTTAAAAGAGTTAGATGTTGGGCCTGTTGGGTTTGTGACAAATTACACATATCTTTAGCGCAACCAGGACAGGAGCACAAAGAAGGAAAAACAAACATGAGCGCTAAATCCAAGATACCTTGCTCGGTAGGTCACTGAAACCATGTCAGGAGCAGGTTGACGTGCTGAAGTTCGGTAGACGACAGAAAGGAACAAGAGCCCGATGTGCAAGAAATATACTTTAAAAGTGTTAGATATTGGGCTAATTGGATTTGTGACAGATTATACATATTTTAGCGCTACCAGGACAGTAACACAGACAACGAAGGACAAACACGAGCGCGAAATCCAAGATACCTTCCTCTGCAGGTCGCTGAAACGATGTTCGTCAGGAACAGGTTGACGTCCTGGAGTTTTTTAGAAGACACAAAGAAAGAAGAGCCCGGTGTACCTGCCGATCAAGGTTTAGATGTTTCTGCTCGTGCCCTGAGTACCTTGAGGAAAGTTCTAACCAAATGCGGGATAGTATAAATAACAAACGCAACGAGCTCTCGCCCCTCTCCGCGCGAGTCGCGCCCTTTCTCTCGTGCCATCTGCTCTGCCGTTTTCTCACTTTCTCTGCCGGCGGCTGCGGAGACAATAAATGCGTGCGTGTCTTGACTCTAAGGCTCATCTGTTTCGCGGCAGCGGGAAGCTGGGCTCGAACCATCAGGTCTCCCCTTACAGTATTGAAAGGCTTCTTGCTGTAGCAGCTCTGGGAAGCAACGACAGTGTGCGAGATACAGCAGAAGTGGAACGTGAAGAGTAGCAAACATGTCTTCTACCGGAATTAGAGACCTGCTCGACACCTTCAAGAGGGATGTAATCCGAGAGCGGGATCCCCGCACGGCCGACTGGGTGTTGCCAGGAAACAAAGTGTTTCTAGTTTCTCTGTTTACAGTGTACGTCTACGTAGTCAAAATAGCCGGGCCTCGCTTCATGAAGGACCGCAAGCCATACGACGGCATCAAACCAATCGTCACACTCTACAACGCCTGCAATGTGGTGTTAAACACGTACTTCATGGTGGCGTTCCTCTCCAAGACGTACGTTGGCGGCGGCTACAGCTTCATCTGCCAGGGCATCAACTTCGAGGCTCGGGACGAGAATACCATGAGCATGCTGAACCTGCTCTGGTGGTATTTCCTAGTGAGGATCTCCGACTTTGTGGACACCGTGTTTTTCGTGCTTCGCAAGAAGGACTCGCACGTCTCTTTTCTTCACGTCGTTCACCATATGCTGGTGGTCTACAACGGCTGCTACGGACTCGGCTACGGTCCTGACGGCCAAGCTATTCTAGGCGTCACCCTCAACTGTTTTGTGCACGTGATCATGTACACGTATTACCTCCTCTCCCTGCTGGGACCGGCTGTCCGGAAGCACCTTTGGTGGAAGCGCTACTTGACCCAATTGCAGTTGGTCCAGTTCATCTTAATGTTCGTACATATACTCGTACCCCTGTTCATCAACTGCGGTTATCCGAGGGTTCACATCTACATCTCGCTCTGCGAAGGCGTCTTCATCATCACCATGTTCGTTCGATTCTACGTTCAGACCTATAAGGAGGGGAAAGCCTCCAACAACGAAACTGTGGACAGCAGTGACCTCAAGAGCAAAGTTCAGTGAGAGCGCTCGCTCTTTCGTGGTGTCATACGTGCAAGGACTCCAGCACCTCCCTACTGGGCGATCCGCAGAAGTTCGCTTCCGGATCTCACATGTGGTGCTATGCATCCATAACTTTCTCTGGGCCTTTGGCCCCTAAAATAAGCTGATATTGGTTCCCTTTTCAAAGCGCACAGAGCAAGTGGCGGGTATTGTTCAGTAGATGAAAACGCCGTGCACCTGCTAACTTTTGACGAATGCGCGAAGACCAAAGGACTGCTTGCCAAACTCTCTTCTTGCAACACATAAAGTGGAAGAACGGAATTCGGGGCTGCGTTGTCAAGAAGAGCCAGAAATACATAAATTTGTTCGCTAGCTTGCTGAAAAGCAGTAGCTGCGGGGTAGAATGCGGATGGCCGATTAGAACTGGCTATTAGAGAAGGTAGGGATTGCCTTTTTGTGTATTTTTTTATTCGGGGGCTTGTGAGCGTGGTTTTTGCACCACGGAGCACCGACACTGATTGTGATGATCGTGCGACTTCCGTCTTGGTGTTCCCATATTTTATACGTTGAAAAATGAATGCTACAGAGTTGCTTGCGTGGTACACATGGAATAGTGTCTTTTCAATAGCAGCCAATTTTCGAGAACTTTAGGAAAAATCATTTGCAAGCACGTAGGTAAAGGAGGTTTCGCGACAGTGTGTGGAAGGAATTGAGGATCGGTGGCGCGTAAACCTAAATACCTACAGAAATATACGTCGAATTTGTAGGTTTATAATATCAACAAAATGGAGTGGGCCTGGTAAACTGAGGTATTAGTCAAGACCGCCGTTCAGCTTTTCGAGCTATCACGATCACTGAGTTGTATTGGAGCCGAAGCAAGGAGATGCGAAAGGGAAGTATGCTAGTTTTGAATGTTCAGATATCTGGAGGGCAATATACAGTTTTAGCAGCTGCATACTTCTGCCTGAAAGAGATAAATCACCCGTCGGCGGCTTCCGCTGCATTCGTTTTGTTTTCCACCTTTTTGCTTGTTCTTTGCTTCCTTCATATCATGTGCAGATATGCTTGTTAACGTACAAATAAATTATCTGTGTTGTCACAAGCATCAGTTGTTTTTCTTTGCCGCCTGGCGATTGAGCCTTGTTTGTAGAAAGAGACGCATCTCTTGAGTATATACTTCTTATTGGTTATGCGCAGAAATCAATAATGCTGATACGTAGAATGATAAAACCATTCAGGCTTAAATCTAGCATTTGGAAAATCAAAATAGGAGGCACCTTCGCGTCCTGTGCGCAGTCTCGTAGATATGTTCGTTGTAATGAAAATCATTCTCTAGCAGATGTCTCGCATAAAGGGAAAGCTGTTTTGACGGAGACTGGTGCACCATAGACTTACGTGCGAAGAAAATTTTGTGCACAAGCTCTTTACATTCTACGAGAGCAGAAATGAGGTTATAGTCTTTAATTTGCCCACCTTACAGAAGCACATGTTGTGTGTGTGAGAAAGGTATTTATAAAAACAATTGTTATACTGCAGGTGATTACTTTATCTACAGTTTTACAGCGTATTCTTCGAAGAATCGGACAACTGAGTGACAGGTTTTTATACCCTTAAGCTCTGATTCTTACAAAGAAGTGCCGCAGCGTTTGTTTCTCACCACTCGACACTAATTCCGCTCGACGGCTAGAACCAGCGTTAACTCAGTACAGTTAATAAAAAGCACAATAACTCAGTTTCACTGCAGGTGTCAGGGAATTAAGATTCACTGCGGAACATGCGCTTTCATACAAAGTAGGAAGCGATCATCCGGAAGTCACATTTGACACCTACCACACAGACCTTTTAAGGCACCTTTCTGGCTGGTGTAAGCGCTTAGTGGCAAGAAGAGACCCCAATATCAAATCGACTGTAACACCCTGCCGCTACAATGTTATACTCGCGGAGTTCTCACTTCAACCTTTTCCTACGGAGCAGCAGTTCTTCGCGTGTTGTGCGCGCTTCGTTTCGAACCAGCACGTCTTTCCGAAGGAAGCAACGCAAAACCGTACGACTGGAAGTGTGCCCGGTGTGGCAGGAAACAAGGGCGCACAGATATCCGACGAGAACGAAGGACGAGGATAAAAAGAAACCGAGCAAACACGAGAACCTGATCGCAACGAAGTCACGAGATGACCAGATACGCCGACAGATAGCGGGAAAACGCAGAATATTCAATGCGGTTGGAATAAGAGCAGCTGCCCTTGCTGCCTTTGCTGTGAGGGCAGCAAACATAAATGATTTATGGCTTCGCCTTTTGTGCAACTAAAGGATTTACTCTGGACACAACATCGTTTCTACTGTTTGTTTATTCCAATGAACACGCTTTGGTGGTCCGTAAAGTAGTGACTCTTGGTCTGAACAGTGGTAATTACATAGTCGTCATTATATCGGTCTATGCACTACTCATAGACGATTCTTCGGCATTCAGAGAGTCCATGAAACTACTCTCGCTCACTGAACTTGTAGAACGCCGCCGGGCTCGCCATTGTGCGGCATAGGCACGTTGCTTAGCGAACCGCTCTTGCCTTTCTTCATCTGTCTCCTCGGCACGGCGCCGGCGTTTGCGCGCAGCACGTCGCTCCAGCGACGCCTTGCAAAACTCCTGACATGCCTGCGGCGCCCCGTTTCTCTCCTAGTGAGCGCCCTCACGCGGCGGGCCAAGGAGGCCGCCACATGATAGCCGCAGCGCCGAGCGAAGGAACGACTACGGCCGAACAGACGAGTTGGGGCCCCTGCTCTCCTCTGGTCGTGACGCCACGCTGTCACGTAGTCGTGCGCCACAGCTGCGCCGGAGCGAAGGAAGGACCTCCACCGACGGCAGAAAAGGGCTAGCAGTATTGCTTTCGCAATAATATACAAAACTGCAACACTTTTAAAGCGAGTAATTGTAGTGTGTTTTATACGGAAAAACAGTAAGAATGCAACAAATATACGAGTATAACCCGTTATTTTTCTCTGATTTTTGTCATCCTCAACGACAGTTTTACGCTTCAGTTGCACACTCCAGTTGAAAATCGAGCCATGTCAGTTCACCTTGCGGCGGCGGCGGTGACGTGCACTTTGTATGCAGCTTGTATACAGTAGGTGATTTCCGTCCAGAGGTGGACAAATGCCGTCATTTTATGTTTTCCTCCCTCACCGTCACTTTTAAATCCGTGGCCCCTCCTGACCATCGCCGTCAGTTTAAAAATTTTCTGGCACTCCCCCAGTCTCACCCTCACTTTGCAAAACTTGCCCGCCCTCCTTTGCCCTCAGCCTCTTATTGTCGACCCTCCCTCACTCTCACTAATAGTTGTTTTAAAGCTGAAGTTAATTTTTGGGAGTCGACAACTTCCGGCTATATTCCAGGGAGTCTCACTCGTTCTTTCTTGATATCGTCTTTGCATCGTCTCTGACGGACTTCCGGGGCGGCATATCTCAACGAACCTTTATTGACATGGAGCGCGTCGTTTCTGCACGTTTCTGGCGCAGTAAGCTGGCCAAGTATCACACATCGCTTGTTCTCTCAGTGGCGTGTCAGGTGGGTACTTTTTTGTGTAGTGTTATATTTTTTCTGCAAATTCTTTCTTTGAAGGAACCTTACAATTCCTGGACGGATTCATTGTCCTCTTGTTCTGTCACAAACAGCTTTCTCCACTATCAACATGCGCTCAAGATGGAGGTAATATTGAACAATTCTTTTGTGGAGAAGATTGGTTACCTCAAAGGGTTATTGGAAAGTTTTCGAGGGAGGAAATGGAGCAATGAACAAAAAGGGCAATAAATGAACAGTGACACAAAGCGCAGAAGCAGCAAAATGATGTCGTGTGCTGTCGAGGGCATTTATATGAAGGATGCGGCTTGGCGTAACGAAAGACAAAGAAGAAGAGGGAGAGGAAAAAAAACAAAGAAATTAGTTACGGCCCTGATGTGTAGGATATCTCTGTGCGGTGCAAGCACGCGGACGGGGAGGTGTCTGTAGTAATACTTCGACTGTGTGTAGGGTTATCTGTTCACGGTATCTCTTCACCATCTTGCACTCATTACATAACTGGGTGCACGAATGTTCGGGTCACTGGAGTGTAGGTCCTTCATTCCTGCGACCCCGAGTACGCACGCACCACGAATTCATTCAGTGTGAGATTCTGGAAGGATACTGGGAGCAGACGGCCCAAGGTATAGTCAAAGTGTTACACACTGTACAGAAAGGCGATTATGCCACGTCATCCCGCAGGTGTCCCTGCACCTAGAAGAGGTATCCTAATTTTAGGGCGATAATTGGTTTCTTTGTTCTTTTGTCTTCATTTTCTTCTTTTCTGTTTTTCGTGACGTCTAGCTGCATTCTTTATAAGATTTCCGTATCGGCACACGGGGTGAATTCGTTCTTCTATGGTCCCCTTTTTGCTGTCGCCGTCACCTCCTCCTATACGTTTGCGGCTGCCTTCCCAATGACTGCATTTCATGAACGTTCTTCTAGGACCTTTATCACTTATTGCTCTCAGTGTGTCATAGCTTTCATGCTTACCATTGCTCTCTTTATTTTGCACGGGTGAGATCTCCCTGAAATCCGCCCCTTGCTATTTCCAGCTTACCTAATATTTACAGTAGATAGATAAACGTGGTCCTCTGGAAGGTTAACCGAAACGACCGGTTCTAGGATAGGCGACTGCTTGATGGTGATGGTTAATGTTCACGACTCACGTGCATCTGTGGCCGAAGAGTGCCAAGGCACAACGACACAAGGTGGGAACAAAATAAACTTCTTATGCATTTCACCCAACATAACGCGAGTTCCTGCCTAGAGGAAAGCATCGTGTCACCGGGGGGTACACAGCGGCGTTGGAGATTCGAACCTGCACCTCGCGCATGCGATGTGAAGGTACAAAGAGTGCATTGCGCCTTTGAGGCCGCCGCCGCAGTCGTGGCAAATGACTAGAAAGGTCCGTCTATAAAGATACGAGGCAGATAAGCGCTGTTTTCTTACATACCGCTACTGATCCAAGCACACTCGCCCATAAAATATTTGGTGCTGACGTACAAAGGATACACAATATCCAACAATTTGGTGCTGTCTTGGTGAATTTGTCAATACTTTCCGTTGACTACGCTCTCTTTTATGTAAGGCTTCGGAAGGGCGAGATTATCGCCGTTGGCACTACGCGCAGACCTCAGCAACCTGGCGCCACATGCTCTTCTTTGTAGCAATTGTAGTAATTATGCAATCTTGCGCTTCGAAAGCTACCTTTTCATCAAGATATGAATGCAGTTAACAGCCCCTTAGTCACCTCTGCTTGTCAACACACTTTTTTTCCTACAGCCCATCCACATTAACAGAAAACTGGACAAAAGAGAATGCTCAGTGAAAAATACAAGTTAGAGTGAAACTCGAATACACGGCTCATAACGTGCTGATCGGCGCCTTTAACCACTTGGGTATCCCTAAAGTATTGACTGTTATGTTTCCAGCCAGTATTTCTGCTAACCAAAGGCACTGATATCTTAGTGAGCGTTCGAAATGCAATTGTAAAGTGTTCTTATTATTTGATCATGGTTAGTGACCCTTTATTGCATCTTTCGGTGCAAAAAAAAAAGCCTTTTTTTATTAATACGAAAGCATTACTGGGTCATGTCGCCGGGTCGTCTCTGCGAAATTTGACGGCAGCAGTCGTGGACAACTCAGAAGAGTTAGCGTCAAACGACTGGCTGTAATTGAAAGAGGGTGATGTCAGCATGCTGCGCAAAAACACAAAATCGAAATCGAATGAATACTTGATTAATTAGAGCCAAAAATGTTCACAATGTGGGTGGTCCAGAGCAAAAGTAGCGCCAAATTTGAAAATGCCGGAAGTGCGTGACCACGTGACCTAGAAGTCCGGGCGGAGCCAACGTGTGGCGCCAAATTTGAATGTGCGGAATGAATACTTAGACGAAATGACAGAAAATGTGGAATTAATCAAAATATAATCAATAATTAATGATTATGGAAAGTGACAACAGTCAATGAAGGACATTACTTGTGAAAATGCGATTTAATTTTTAATTAAGGTGAAGTATTGTGTTTTAAATATGAATTAATGGGACAATAAAGAGAATTAAGAGTGAATTAAAATGAAGTAATTGCGAACTAATTTTGAAAACATGTTAATTAAAATCAACCATATCTGAATAAAGTGGGTAATTAAGGAAGCAATTAAAAACAAAAAAGCAGCTTCAAATGAGACGACGTCATTGCTCTCGCATTACTGCAATGCGGGTTACCGCAGTGATCTCGAATTTTTTTTGTCGACAAATGAACAACGATACATTCACACTTTGCTTTCTGTTGTGTTTGCGCTTGTGCGTGGTGGTGTATTCAATTTCGTTTAAGGAGGAGGGGATGACAGGTAGAGTTTGGATAAAATGGTTCGACTTCGTCGGCTCCGCCCCTTGTGGTCGTGCTTCGTAGCTGGGCATGAGTATTACTAAGAAACTAAAGGAGAGCCTTTTTATTGTCGCGAACATCGTGACAGTACGAGGGTGCACAATAAGTTCAGTACCTGACTGCCACAAAATGATCTATCAAAGCTGAAAATGCTTCTTGTAGGAGGGATTTGTCGAGCCCGGGTATATCGAACCCGACATATACAGTTAATGCTTGCAGTGAATATCAGAATATGCCCTTCAAAATCCCATGATAACGTTTAGCACAACGCTGTACATGCACGGCACAGTGTTCTAGGGCTGTGCACGAGCGCATGCTGCGAAAGATTTCATTAATTTGGCGCAGCCGTATTCTCTATAGATTGCAAAGCTTGTCTCTTGAATTATTGCTCCCGTTTCGCTGTCGGCTGTTGCTTCTTTCTGATGCTATTGAGATAAGCCAATGTAATAGTCAAAAGCCGAGAATTTCGCAGACGTCGAACGGGTACTCTCGTAGCTACAGACAGACGAGACGGGCGTGTTAGCAAAGCTAGCAGCTCTTGAGACGAAGCAAACAGAACCGGAAAAGAAAATTGGCAGCGTGACAATAAGGGTACTGTGATCGAGATGACCGAGAATTGCATTCAGGAAGTTTACGTATCAGAGTGGAGGCTGAATGCTAGATTTAACAATC
This sequence comes from Amblyomma mixtum, assembly GCF_055824585.1. Taxonomy (NCBI): domain Eukaryota; kingdom Metazoa; phylum Arthropoda; class Arachnida; order Ixodida; family Ixodidae; genus Amblyomma; species Amblyomma mixtum. Next base: position 174,633,884 of record NC_143012.1, on the reverse strand, counting down.
TCGAAAAAAGCGCTGTAGGATTAATCTTGGCTTTTCTTGGCCTCCCTGACAAAGAACTAGCCTAACGAAATTTGACGATACGATGCAATTTCTGCCATTCAGAGCGCCTGCACCATTGAACGAACGGAACTGATATGCACTCGATAAGCCCCTCTCACAGGCCTCGGCGCCGCCCTGATTCAGGCGAAGATACATACCGTGCTCTCAGCAAGCTATCAGAGCATCAAGAACAAGGCCGACGTTTTTGCCTGTTTGGTTGCGAGTCTGCAGCCGCACGATGCACTGGGAACTGAGTTCTGGGGCCCTTTTCTCTATATGCATGACAGATTTTCTGTGCTACATTTCCTCTCTGATTGATTGTCAAAGCTTTCGGACGCTGGTCACGAGTTTCAAATCTGGGATGCGAAACCACCAGTTTTCGAAATCGGTCTCAATGACATCACCCTGAAAAGTGATTTGAGGGAAAGCTATTTTTGGCGCCTGGATTGTAGATATTAGTGTTTGTGGAGGGGTAGACGAAGCTACACTATTACAAAAGAAAGCACTAGCTTGCTCTAAATTTATCACACAGAGAAAATAAATGCATCTGAGGATGCAAGGAGAGGGCTGAGTCGGGCTGGTTGGTTCATGTTGTATGGTACGGCAAAACAGCGCTGACGGAGGGAACGAAAGAAGACGAGACAGACACATGCACTGAACTAACAACCAAATGGTTTATTGCGAAAGAGGGGGGCAATATAAAGCATAGAAGAGAAGAAAAATGCCGTACAAACATGACATGGCATACATTCGGGATATCATCACTGATTAAGAAAAGCGATTTCCTGTGGGAATAGAGCCCCCGATGGTTGGCTTACACATTAGTTGCCTAATCCGTGAATGTGAAATGCCTCCGATATCAGGCGCGAAGTGTGATCTCTATACTTGGCGATGATAGTGGTTTGGTTCAAAAATACCTCACATTCGTCGCAATCTGCGAATCGAATGACCATGTTATTTCTTCGTGACTTGTTTTCAATGTCTTTAGCGTGTCCTCGTAGCCGATTGTTGACGCACCGTCCGGTCTCCAAGATGTCTCTTCGAGGAAGGCGTGGATTCCCTCCTCCAGGAGGTGAAGAAAACTCCTTCAGTCGGACAAAGAGGGTGGTTTTGTGTCGTGTCAAACGACCTCTACAAGGACAAGGCTGAAGCTGCAGTCGCTGCCAACTTCAGACAAGTAAAAACTGTCAAGCCATCCAAAGTGGAAGAGCAGGCAGTACAGCTTTGTGAGCGCACTGGCCTTTCAAGACTGTCCTCTTCTGTTAAGGCGTCGAAGGCATCTAGCCTAACCGTCTTCTTCAGCGCCAAGACGCGTAAAGTATACTGCCCCTTCCGTGTCATTGTGTCCGAACGAGGAACGTGGCAGCGCGAGGTAACGGTGTTCCTGCAGAAGTGCTTGTCGCACCTTGAAGTTGAAGATCCTTTCCTCATGAGAAAGCCTGGGACCGTGTCAGAATTCCTTCAAAATGAGTGTCGTGCCCACGTTAGCGCGTTTTCGATGGATGTCAAGGACTTGTACTTCTCCCTGCCGCAAAGCGCGGTGATCGCAGAAATCAGCAGTTGCGTCGACCGTTACGGAGTTACAAAGTTCCAGAACTCTAGTGATATGAACGTTAGCATGTTTCTAGAAATGCTCCGCTTTTATTTACAGTCCACGTTTGCAAGAGTTGACGATAGCTTTTGGTCCAAAAACGAGGTGTTTGTATTGGATCAAGCCTCGCTCCCGTTCTCAGCGATCTGTTCTTAGCTTCGTCCGATAGACGACTTCAAGCCAACCTTGACGGCACCATTGTTAAGGTTATGCGTTATGTAGATGACTTTTTGGTATTTTATCGCAAAGGTGACGCCCAACAAACTGTTGCTCAGATTTTTGACGTGTTCAGTACTGAACCTACTGCAAAGTATTGAAAAGTAATTGACCACAGAGCTACCTACTAATAACAAACTAAGGTTTCTACATCTGGAACTTGTGCTATCGTGTGACCATGTTTGTTAGATGTACTGCCCGCGCTCCCAGAAGAGCCTGCTTCCCTTCCGGTCGGCACACTCTAAGATAGTTAAGCGCGGGATAGAGAAAACATGCATGAAAGCCGCTCTGTTTAGATCATGTACGCATAAAACCCAAGCCAGCTTTGACGCGCAGGTTACTAGGCTTACCGCTGCAGGCTACCCGATGAAGATCTTATCTAGCATAGCAGAGTCGATATTAAAAGAATGCAGAATTCAGAAGGAGACGCGCAAACTGGACATTGAGCACATAACATGTATTCCAGAAGAGGGCAAATACGGGCTGGTTGGTACATGTTTTACGAATTGGAAAAACAGCGCAATCAAAGACGAGGCACAAGACGAGACACAAGACACAAGAGAAGGACAAAACACAAGGTGTTTTGTCCTTCTTGTGTCTGGTCTTTGATCGCGCTGTTTTTCCAATTCGTATAACATGTATTCCGTATGTTCACCAAGTATCGCACAACCTGAAAAAGATTGGGAACAAAGCCGGCGTGAAGCTCCTTTTCTCTGCCAGGAACAAGTTGGGAGGCCTGTGCAAAAGAGTGAATCAGGAAAGTGGAAAGAAGGCTTGTCAGAAGAAACATAGAAACAAAGAGAGAGAGAGAAAAGGAATTTTAATGAGGAAAAGGTGGAGAGGTCGGCCGGTGGTGACATAGCCCTGGCCTGCTACTCCACAGAAACAAATTTGTCAACTGTTGCTTTGGTGTGGCTTACAAGGTCCCACTGTCATGCGGCCGTTTTTACAGCGGGGAGACCGAACGGTGCGTCAACGATCGGCTACGCGAACACGCGAAAGACATTCAAAACAAGTCACGCAGAAATAACACGGTCATTCATTTCGCAGATTGCGACGAATGAGAGGCATTTTTGAACCAAACCACTATCATCGCCAAGTATAGAGATCCCACCTCGCGCCTGATATCGAAGGCATTTCACATTCACGCATTAGGCAACTCATGTGTAAGTCAACCATCGGTGGCTCTATTCCCACAGGAGATCGCTTTTCTTAATCAGTGGTGATATCCTGAATGTATGCCATGTCATGTTTGCATCGCATTTTTCTTCCCTTCTATGCTTTATATTGCCCCCCCCCCCCCCCCCCTCTTTCTCAATAAACCATTTGGATGTTAGTTCAGCGCATGTGTCTGTCTCGTCTTCTTCCGTCCCGTACCTCAGCGCTGTTTTGCCGTACCATTCATCTGAGGATGGCCCATTTCCTGAAATAATATTGGCTGGACCACTATCACGCGGATTATCTGACACGCAAGCATTACAAAGTGATGTAAAAATGAGGCCACATGAAGCAAAGGATGTACCGCCATTGCGGCAGATTGCCGCGATTTGCCGCTACAATTTGGGACGGCCGTGAGGTAGCCGAGTTATGACAAAGTGCAAACAGAATGGTGATTTATGTTTTATACGACTGTTAACTCACCTCAGTCTGGCATGCATTTATTTGAAGTAAGAAATTGTTCAAAAACGTCTCGTTTTTTTTCAGAGTACATTCAAGCGGCGTCATAAGGGTACTTTTTAAATAAGCAACACTTGAGTGCGTAATAATGACGACACAAAATCGCAGTCACATGAAGGGTGTAGCTGCTCTTTCATTGAAAGCTCTTCGCTCACAGCAAGAAATCATCGCTCCGCGCCGAAGCTACAAGGCGGCAATGGCGGCGCCCATAGAGGGCGTTCGTTAACTCGGCCGCTCCTTTCCTTCCAAAGTTGTCGAGCGCATACTCAGTTCGTTCCTCACTCCACCAAACATAAGCTTAGCCCCCCCCCCCCCTCTCAGCCACCCTCAAAAAACAGCCTCACAGAGCGCCCCAACCACGTTATGAACGATTTGCTTGCAATTTACGTTTCACCAGACCCGTGTCACAGGGACATTGCTCACCCTTACGCTACGTTAGCCTCTCTCTCATCCCCTCAGCTGCTATCCCACTACTGTGGCACCTCCCCTGCATGCACCCTCTGCGGCGACCCTCACGCCACACTCTCCCGCATCCTTTTCGGCTGCCCTGCTGATCCTCCCCCGCAGGGACAGCCCGCGTTATCAAGTTGGGAGGACTGGGAGGTCGTGCTCTCGTCTCCGGACCCGCCATCGCAGCTTGCTGCGGTGCTTCGGGGTGCCGACGTCATGGACAAACACCACATGAACGTTCCGACGTAGAGTGGGACCGTGCGGTGGTCCAGGGACCCAAGGGGGGTCTAAACACCCTTACCATAATAAAGTTTTTCTCTCTCTCTCTCTCTCTCTCCAATCCTCCCTCAATGATGCTACCGGTTGTTCACCTTTGCACCTTTTGCAGAGCCGCGAGCTTCAATTAGCACTGGACAGGCTTCTTACTATAGCTCAGGGGTTCACCCTCTCAATACGCCCGCGACAAAATTACCCGTGTCGACCACGCCCTGCAACTTCCGCGCTCCCAACTACTAGCCTCGCAAGCCTCACAGCAGGAATCCTACAGCCGCCGTCTGCGCATGGGGTCCTTCTCTCGTTGGTGCCTAGTTAACTTGAAACGCTGGTCCTCCTGGTCAGGACACCAGTTAAGTTTCTCCTCCGGATCGTCGTCGGAATGGCCGGTTTGGTCGCGTCGGTTGCTCGTCGATGCGACGAATGACAATAGCACGAAGCGCTTCGCGTCTTCGTCCACTCGTCCGGCGACACGTTGCCGGTTGGGGCAGCCACTCCAAACTTCTTGAGAAACAAAATTTTTTAATGAAGACGACACCAAAAATGAAGGCGATAAGAGAAAAATGCGGTTTAAAGAAAGGCTGTTTAAAAAAAAAAGGGCTGTATAAAAGCGGCCCAGACTGAGACTCGGCGCGCTCCTCCTCTTTGTTTGCAGCGGGTTTTAATGACTTCGATATTTGGGCGGAGCTTTATTAAATCTGCTCTCGCCCAATTTCGACCAATCCCGCTGCAATGACACTGTAGGTACAAGTGGGCGGAGCCCAGTGCTTGCCAGAGCCCGACTCTGGCGCCAGAGCCCGACCGCGAATTTTTCCTGGAACATTCGCACTTTCCGAGGCGCCAGCAAAGTCGAACTCCACCGCTTAAAGGCCGGAATACATGGAGCGTTTTTACCGCGGCGAGTCATCGATTTTCGCCCGACGGCGCAGATTTGACGCCCGGCGTCGAGAAAAACGCCCGCCGCAGCCGATCAGGACCGGCTAGATTGTGACGCGCGGCGTCCGCTGAGACCGGAAGCGGCGGCTGAAGCTAGCCAATAGCAGCGCAGAAAGCCCGCTCTTCCGGTCCTCTGCCTAGCGCCTCCAACATGGCCGCCATGGCCGTCGAGCTACGCAGTGTTTTTGGCACGGAAATGTTTTTATCGTGAAAATAAACGCTTCAACAGACTTGAAATGTCGCTTTTTTTTTTGGAGAACTCGGCCGAACCTTTGATCGGAATGCCTGCGCTCCCTCCCTGAAGCGAATGTGTCGAAGAAAACCGCAGCCGCTGGTGTCCGCGGCTGAGCGGGCATCCAAAGGTACGCGACGGCATGCATTCGAGCACGCAAATCTTTATAGATACTTAAGCGCGCGCGCTAAAATTTGTACAATGGTGTCGAAGTGAAACTTTCCTGATTTTAACTGAATGGTCAGCGTCGCTGTTCTCACAGACCTCCCTGCGCAGTGGTGTTTGTCACTTGTTGATCACATTTGATTTCGCGTCGAGGGATACGCGGCGGCGCGCCGCCGCTTCAACGTTTTATGTATCTCCGACCGGGCGTCGCGCCGCCGCCACGTTTTCTGCCGCGCGAATGTCGTCGAAAAAAACGTGGCATGTATCCCGGCCTTAACGAGACAGTCGGGTGGTTTCAGAAGGCGCCAACCTTATTGTACCCCACCCCCACTTGACAGCTCATCTCTTTTCAATGGGAAATGGTCGCCGACCCTCTGCAACCCAGACAAGGCTGTTCGCGGTCTGCTCTCTGTTTCCCGCGGCCTTAGAAAGCGCCCGAAGTGCGCCACGCGCTGTCTCCATTCTCGACCCCTCCAGACTTCCGACGGCCACGGTAGTAATCGTCGAGAGGGGGAAAGAAGCTACTGGCGCCGTAGGCGTCTAGCTTAACACCTCCCCACCAAGAATGTTGGGTGGACGCTCGCCGTACACACAACATACAAAAGCGCGCAAAAGCACAAAGACTCGGCTGTCAACAACATAAAACAAAACACAACAGCACAAGACCCGACCGTCACCCGGGCGCTGTACCAACACAAGAACGAGGAGCGCTGTACAACAACATAAAAAAGGAGCGCTTCTGCGTCCTACTAACATCTGCAAAAGAAAAATGCTCAGTAAGCTGCCTGCATGCAGGTACAAAAGGATTTCTCAGTTAACACACTTCAATTACAGGCAGAGAAGCGCAAATGGAACCCTCTGGTAACAAAGATTTAAAAAATCATAGGTACATGCAACAACACTGATCCTGATATGATCCCCACGAGGGCAAGACAAACATTATAGCACGGCGCTCCTAGTCCGGCAGTGATTATTTGCCCGCACAAAGTAAAACAAAAAGTAAGCAGTTCACACAAGACAAAATCAGCACAAACACACTAGCATGGCTCTGTCCAATCATTTCCCAGAGTCTCTTAGCAGTAAACTACTCTCGTTTCTCGACTCTCACTCACTGCCACATTGTGTGCTCGAGCCACATGGCACTTTACGCTTACAGCCACCTGTCAGTGGCAGAGTTGGCTACGGCTGTGGACTTAGGCATTCGTCGCTAGCCATCAGGATCGAACACGTCATCTGTTCGCATGAAAGTGAGCATTACGTGCTGCAGCGTGCACAATCCTCGCATTCTTCCTGCCTTCCGCGTTCGCTCATCTGCCTCGATGGAGCCGCCGACCATGTGGACCTATGGGCCGCAAGCCTCCGCGGAAGGCTCTAAGTGCTTGTGCCTAGAGGGCCATCTTGAATGTCCTAGAGGACCCTCTTGAATGTGGCATGGCCAGCTCAACCAATTCATCGTAACTGCCCTCTAGGTTAGCGGTCCACCTGCTGCGCAGACCCGCCAGGGGATCGCAGGATGGGTCGCGGTTGGCCTCTGTCAGCGGCAGTGTAAGCTTGCTTCTCTCAGGTAATGAGGAGAATTCGCCGTCCCCACGGCTCACATTCCGCTCGTTTACCACCAAGCTCATCGCGGCGTTACATGAATCTGAGCTTTCCGGCTCGGAACAGCCTCGCTTATTCAGCTGTGCTGCTGGCTTCTCCGCCATCGCTGTGAGTGTTTGCGCATGGTGCTTGGAAACACATGCCGCTTACACCCAGCCCTGTCTGGCATACTGGTGCCTGAGTTGGCAACAAAAGGTCGCACTGGGCAACCCGGCCGGCCGAGCATTCCATTTCGTCGCGCTCATCAGTGCCATTAGCATCGCTAACGACATGCTCGGCTGCCTCGCAGCACTCGACCTGCACGGTCTGATCAATGGGAGAATTTTTCCCAGGCACGTCCGTTGAGCTCAACTCCACCTAGGGAATCAAGGACTCTTGGTCTGAGTCAAGATTATTTGTTGACTCCACAATTTGCGGCTCCTCAACGCTAATGCTAGCTGCACTGTCTGTAGGAATCCGGGGTTCCTCCTGACTGTTCTCGAAAGGAACCGACTGAACGCCGGTTCCCCCTATCGTCTTTATTCACTGCCTCAATCAGCGTTTGATCAGCATCCCATACGATACGGTACGACGGCAACTGTGCCGTCTCCGACAGTACACTAGCCGCTCTCCGTGAGCGTTCCTCCTCCTCAAATCTCTTTCTCTCCTGCCGAAGGTTCTCTTCAGCTATCGCTAACTGACGCTTGAAGTCTCGAATGTACGCTTCGCTTCTCTCTTTTTCTCTGGCTCGCTCGTCCTCTGACATTTGGGCTCGCTTCTGGCCATACCGATACCCACAGCCATATCCACTCCGCCAGCCAAATGTGGCTATTGTGCCTCGGGTTACTCTAACCTGATCCAAATAATCAGGAGCCCTCCACTACGGCATCTGTCATACCATGCAGACTATGCCAGCATATTAATGCATAACATAGAGTTTAATTTTCTTTCTTGTCCACTAAGCAGGCTTTTCACAAGCCCTTCCTTGATGATAATTTCACAGAGAGAAACCCAAAGCCAACTCCTCAAGTTATTTCGAGATTTAACAAAGGATATTGTAACGTTTGTTTTTTTTTTCACACACACGTAGTCCCCTAATCCGTGGATGCCCTGTATCGGGTAGAAGAGGGGAAGCTAATCACATGTGTAAAAGAAAAAACTACAAGAAAACCTACAGGCAAATCTACAGGTAACAGTACCTTTATTTCAGTAGTTGTCACCCACTCCAGTGCAAAAGCTGCACTCCATGCTTCCAGGCCGTGAGGTTTAGATGTTTGTCAGGAGCAGGTTGACGTCCTGAAGTTCTTTAGGAGACACAAAGACAGAAGCGCCCGATGTACAAGAAATATACTTTATAAGAGTTAGATGTTGGGCTAGTTGAGTATGTGACAAATGATACATATCTTTAGCGCAACCAGGTCGGGAGCAAGAAGAAGGAAAAACGAACACGAGCGCTAAAAACAAGATACCTTGCTCGGTAGGTCGCTGAAACCAGGTTAGTCAGGAGCATATTGACGTCCCGAGGTTCTTTAGAAGACAAAAAGAAAAAGAACCCGCTGTAACTGCCGATCAAGGTTTAGATGTTTCTGCTCGTGCCCCGAAAACCTTGAGGGAAGTTCTAACCAAATGCGGGATAGTATAAACAACCAACGCAACCTGCTCTCGCCCCTCTCCACGCAAGTGGCGCCCTTTCTCTCGCGCCATCGGGCTGCCGTTTTCTCACCTCCTCTGCCGGCGGCTGCGGAGTCAGTAAATGCGTTCATGTCTTGGCTTTAAGGTTCGGCTGTTTAGCGGCAGCGGGAAGCTGGGCTAGTCGAACCGTCAGGTCTCTCCTTACAATTTTGAACGGCTTCTTCCTGTAGCATCTGTGGGAAGCAACGACACTGTGCGAGAGACAGCAGAAGTGGAACGTGAAGAGTAGGAATCATGTCTTCTACCGGAATTAGAGACCTGCTCTACACCTTCAAGAGGGATGTAATTCGAGAGCGGGATCCCCGCACGGCCGACTGGTTGTTGCCAGGAAACAAAGTGTTTCTAATTTCTCTGTTTACAGCGTACGTCTACGTAGTCAAAATAGCCGGGCCTCGCTTCATGAAGGACCGCAAGCCATACGAAGGCATCAAACCAATCGTCGCCCTCTACAACGCCTGCAATGTGGTGTTAAACACGTACTTCATGGTGGCGTTCTTCTCCAAGACGTACGTTGGCGGCGGCTACAGCTTCGTCTGCCAGGGGATCAACTACGAGGCTCGAGATGAGAATACCATGAGCATCCTGAACCTGCTCTGGTGGTATTTCCTAGTGAGGATCTCCGACTTTCTGGACACCATGTTCTTCGTGCTTCGCAAGAAGGACTCGCACGTCTCTTTTCTTCACGTCGTTCACCATATTCTGGTGGTATACAACGGCTGCTACGGACTCGGCTACGGTCCTGACGGCCAAGCTATGCTGGGCCTCACCCTCAACTGTTTCGTGCACGTGATCATGTACACGTATTACTTCCTCTCGATGCTGGGACCGGCTGTCCGGAAGCACCTTTGGTGGAAGCGCTACTTGACCCAATTGCAGTTGGTCCAGTTCCTCTTAATGTTCGTACACATACTCGTACCCCTGTTCATCAACTGCGGATATCCGAGGGTTCACATCTACATCTCGCTCTGCGAGGCCGCCTTCTTCATTGCCATGTTCACTCGATTCTACGTTCAGACCTATAAAGAGAGGAAGACCCTCAACAACGAAAGTGTGGACCGCAGTGACCTGAAGAGCAAGGTTCAGTGAGAGCGCCCGCTGTTACGTGGTGTCATACGTGCAAGGACTCCAACGCCTCCTCCTTACTGGACCATCTGCAGAAGTTCGCTTCAGGACCTCACATGTGGTCATGTGGTGCCATGCATCCATAGATTTCTCTGAGCCTCTAGCCCCCCAAAATAAGCTGACATTGGTTCCCTTTTCAAAGAGCAAGGCGCACCATGCACACAGCAAGTGGCGGGTATTGTTCAGTCGATGAAAACGCCGTGCACCTGCTAACTTCCGACGAATGCGCGAAGACTAAAGGACTTGTCACTCTCTTCTTGCAACAGATAGTGTGGAAGAACGGAAGGCGAGGCATTGTTGTCAAGAAGAGCCGTAAACACATATATTTGTTCGCTAGGTTGTTGAAAAGCAGTAGCTGTGGGGTAGAATACGGATGGCAGATGAGAACAGCGGATTAGAGAAGGTAGGCGTTACATTTTGTGGGTTTATTTTTTTGGAGGCTTGTGAACGTGGTTCTTGCACCACTGAGCACCGAGAATGACTGTGATGAGCGTGGGACTTCCGTTGTGGTATTCCCATATCATAATAATTGAATAATTACTGATTGACGTCCTCCCGTGCGCAGCCATAGGGCTACGTTGGAAAATGAATGCTACAGGCTTGCTTGCGCGGTACCCAAGGAACAGTGTTGTGCCAAAAGCAGCCACTTTTCGAGTACTTATGAAATATCATTTGCAAGCATGTAGGAAAGTGAGCTTTGCGACAGTACCTGGAAGTAAATGAGGATCGATGGCGCGTGATGCTAAATACGTACAGAAATGTAAATTTCATCGCCAGGTTTATAACTTCAACAAAATCGGAATGGGCGTGGTAAACTAAGGTAGTAGTCAGGAACGCCGTTCAGCTTTTTGAGCTATCGCGATCACTTAATTATATTGGAGTGAAAGCAAGGAGATTCGAAAGCGATGTATTGATTTGAAGATTGCACGCTAGTGCCGAACGTTCAGTTGTCTGTAGTGCAATATGCAGTTTAAACAGCTGGATGTTTCTGCCAGAAAGACAATAAATCATCCGTCTCTGGCATCCGCTGCATTCGTTTTGTTCGGTACTGTTTTTCTTGTTCTTTGCTTTCTTTCATATCACGTGCAGATATGCTTGTTAGCGTAGAAATAAATGTGTAGTCACCTGCATCAGCTTTTTTTTCTTTTCTGCCTGGCGAATAAGCCTGGTGGGTGGAAAGCGGAGCATCTCGTGTGTATATAGTTTTTGTTGGTTGTGCGCAGAAATCAATAATGCGGACACGTAGAATGATAAAACCATCCAGGCTTCAATCTAGTATCCAGGAGACACCTTCGTGTCTTGTGCGCAGTCCCCTAGATGCGTTTGTTCTAATGAAAATCATTCTTTAGCAGATGCCTTGCATAAAGAGGAAACTGTTTCGACGGAGACCGCTACACCATAGAGTTACGTGTGAAGAAAATTTAGTGCGCAGGCTCTTTACATTGTACGAGTGCAGAAATGAGGGTATAGTGTAATTCGCCCGCCTTACAAAAGCAAATGTTGGTGTGCGTGAGAAAAGTATTTCTAAAAACAATTGTTATACTGCGCGTGATTACTTTATCCACAGTTTTACAGCGTATTCGTCGAAGGATCCGAAAGCTGAGTGACAGGTTTTTACACACCTAAGCTGTCAGGCTAACGAAGAAGTGACTGAACGTTTGTTTCTCACCACTCGACACTAATTCCGCTCGACGGCTAGAATCAGCGTTGTTATTGTTTAGTATTTCACTGAGTACAGTTAACCCAAAGCACCATAACTCAGTCTCACTGCTGGTGCACGGGAATTAACAAGATTCACTGCGGAACATGCGCTTTCATACAAACTAGGAAGCGATCATCCGGAAGTCACATTTGACACCTCCCACACAGACCTTTTAAGGCACCTTTCTGGCTAGTGTAAGCGCTCAGTAGCAAGAAGAGACCACAATATCAAAGCGACTGTAACACCCTGCCGCTACAATATTTTAAGCATGAAATGCTTTTAGCCCCCGTTGTCGGCAGTGTGGTGACGTCACGCCGAGACCGAGAGCCATCATCCGGGCACTGAAATCCAGTTATCCGGGCACTGAAATCCAGATATCCGGGCACTGAAATCCAGTCATCCGGGCACTGAAATCCAGTCATCCGGGCACTGAATTCCAGTCATCCGGGCACTGAAATCCAGTCATCCGGGCACTGAAATCCACTCATCCGGGCACTGAATTCCAGTCATCCGGGCTCTGAAACGAGAACATCCGGGCACCGTACGGGACTTAGCGAGATTTAACGAGACTCCGTAAGCCCTCCTACGCGACCGGCATGCAAGCGCTGGTTGGTCTCCAAACGAGACAAAAAATAACTGCTGCCAGTGCCTTCTCAATGTTTATCAAGATATCAGTGGAGCTGTGGGTTTGATAACGCACGGAATTATAATTTCCGATTTCTAATAACGCGTGCAAAAACCACATAAATTGCATGTTGCACTTCGTTGTCGTACGTGATCCGGGGGAGAAGCGCTGCGTTCAAAGGGCAAGGCATCGTGCCGAACGGGTGGTGGCGTTCCTCCCTTCCTTTACGGTGCGGTTCGGGTGTCCACCGAGATGGCAGAGAATTACTGCGCCATTTCCTTTCCTCAAAAAACCTTGCGTTCAAATGACAAGGCATCGCGCTGAACGGGTGGTGGCGTTCCTCCCTTCCTGTACGGTGCGGTTCGGGTGTCCACCGAGATGACATTAGACCCGTAAACATTTCATGCTTACTCTACTCTCGGTTACGGGAGAGGCAGAGAATTTTATACTCCCGGAGTTCTCACTTCAACCCTTTCCTACGGAGCAGCACTTCTTCGCGTGTTGTGCGCTCTTCGTTTCGAACCAGCACGTCTTTTCGAAGTAAGCAACGCAAAACCGTACGACTGGAACTGTGCCCGGTGTGGCAGAAAACAAGGGCGCACAGATATCCGAGGAGAACGAAGGACGAGCATAAAAAGCAACCGAGCAGAGACGAGAAGCTGATCGCAACAAAGACACGAGATGACCAGATACGCCGACAGATAGCGGGAAAGCGCAGAATATTCAATGCGGTAGGGATAAGAGCAGCTGCCCTTGCTGCCTTTGCTGTGAGGGAAGCGAACATAAATAATTTTTATAAAAAGCCATGGAATTTCAAATCGAATATACACATCTGAAGCACTTTTAAAGCGAGTAATTGTAGTGTGTTTTATACAGTAAAAACAGTAAAAATTCCACAGATATGTAACCTGTTATTTTACTCCGCTTTGTGTCACTGTGCTGTGCTTTCTGCACTAACAGCATGCGCTCAAGATAAAGGTAATACTGAACAAGTCTTCTTTTGTGGAGGAGATTGGCGACTTCGCCGGGTTAGTGGAAAGCAGTTGTGGGAATGAATGGAGCCGTGAACAAAAAGGGCGGTAAATGAACTGTGACACAGTCCGCAGTAGCAGCAAAATGATCTCGTATGCTGTCGAGGACATTTATACGAAGGATGCGGCGTGGTGTAAGGAAAGGCAAATAAGAAAAGGGAGAGGAAAAAAACAAGGAAATTAGTTTTGGCCCTGATTTGTAGGATACCTCTGTGCGGTGCAAGCACACGGACGGGGTGCTGCTGTCTGTAGTAATGCTTCGACTGTCTGTATTGTTGTCTGTTCACGGTATCTCTTCATCTTGCACTAATTACATAATGGGGTGCACGATTGCTCGGGGTAACAGCAGTGCAGGTCCTTCATTCCTGCGACCCCAAGCACGCCCGCACCACGCATTCATTCAGTAGGAGATTCTGGAAAGATACTGGGAGCAGACGGCCCAAGATAGAGTCGAAGCATGACACACTGTGCAGAAAGGCAATTACGCGACAGCACCCCGTCGGTGTCCTTGCACCGAAAAGAGGTATCCTACTTTGTAGGGCGATAATTGGTTTCTTTGTTCTTTTGCGTCCATTTCCTTCTTTCCTTTTTTTCGTGACGTCGAGTTGCATTCTTTATAATCTGTCCGTATCGGCATACGGGGTGAATTCGTTTTTCAGTTTCAGTTTCAGTTTATTTACTTTGGATGAGAGTTATACAAAACAGGGTGATAAAAGCATCCGGACGCTTAGCAAACTGCTAGTTCGGGCCCATGCAATAAGTGCACAAAATAGCGTACCCAGGCGTCAACATAAGAAAGAAAAATATTACACAATATTACACAATATATAGAAGATATTACACAAAACTACAATCAACTGAAGCAAGCATGCAACCAATGTAATGAAGGAAAAGACAAGACAAAAATGGTCCCCTTTTTTCTGTCGCCGTCACCTCCTACTAGACGTTTGCGGCTGTCTTCCCAACGACTGCTTTTCCATGCACTTTCTTCCGCAACCTTTATCACTTCTTGCGCTCAGTGTTTACTGGCTTACATGCTTACCATTGCTCTTGATATTGCCCGGGTGAGAGCACTGAAACTCGCCCCTTGGTATTTTCAGCTTACATAACTTGTACAGAAAATAGATAAGTATGATCCTTTGGAAGGTTGACCGAAATCGCCGGTTCTGAGCTAGCTAGGCGACTGCTTGATGGTGAGGGTGAATGTTTACGGCCCACGGGAATCTGTGGAGGAAGAGCGCCAAGGCAAAATGACTGAAGGTGGGACAAAATAAACTTCTTATGCTTTTCACTCAACATAACGCGAGTGTCTGCCTAGAGGAAAGCATCGTATAACCGGCGGGGGGGGGGGGGGGGGGGGGGGGGGGGGTACGCGGCGGCATCGGTGCTGAAACCCTGCGCCTCCCGCATGCGATGTGAAGGCACAAAGAGTGTTTTGTGCCTTTGAGGCTGCCGCAGTGGCGTCAAATGACTAGAAAGGTCCGTCTATAAAGATACGAGGCAAATAAGCGCTGTTTTCTTCCATACCGTGAATGATCCAAGCATACTCGCCCATAAAATATTTGGTGCTGACGTACGAAGGTTACACAATATCCAACAATATGGTACAGTCTCGGTGAAGTTTCCAAACCTTTCCGTTGACTACGCTCTCTCTTACGTAAGGGTTCAGAAGGAGGAGATTTTCGCCGTTACCGTACACCTAAGAGAACACTACGCGCAGGCTTCAGCAACCTGGCGTCACATGCTCTATCTTATGGCAGTTGTAGTAATTATACAATAATGCGCTTCGAATGCTACGTTTTCATTAATATAGGAATGCAGTTCAGAGCCATATATTCACGTGTCCTCTCCTTGTCAACACACTTTTTTCCCAACGCCCATCCACATTATTCAGAAACTCGGCAAAATAAAACGCTCAGTGAAAAATATAAAGTGAGATTCGAGTGCATGGCTCATAACGTGCCAATCGGTGTCTCTAACCACTTAGCTATCTCCAAAATTATGACTGTTATGTTTCTAGCCAGTATATCTGCTAACATAAGGCACTGATAACTTAGTGAGCGCCGGAAATTAAATTTTAAAGCGTTCTTATTAATTTATCATGTTTAGTGCACCCTTTATTGCATCTTTCGGTTTAAAAAAAAGGCTTTTGCATCGCCAGCATGAATCACTGTGTAGAATAGATATGAGACGGTGCGATAGAGTTCTGAATTTGCCTCTTAACGGGACACTGAGGAGCAATTGAAGTTGGCTTGTATCGAAAGAATACCAGCTCCTGATTACAAAACGCCACTCACACTGACAAAAAAGCTCTTGTAACGTAGAAAAGAGCAAGAACCAAAATACAGGTATCGCCACCACAGGCCAAACTCGCAAGTACAAGCGTGATGACGTCATAGGACGAAACAGTGTTGCTAGAACCAATGGTTCTAGCAACACTAGGACACGAGAAGCCACGAATCAGTGAGGCGGAGCCCATGCATGCGCAAATCTGCTTGACGTCGCCAGATGGCGCCACGTACCCAGCAGCTACGCGCACGGCTGCAGCATCGGGACTAATCAGCGCCTGCTCATCGGCGGTAGGCGGCCTCCCCGTATTCCGCTAACGGTAACAAGGTACACGGTATGCTAAAGATGTCTATTTGCGAGAACTTCGTTGACGACTTCGAGAACGGGATTCATCGTAACGCTGGCAAAACGCCGGTGCAAACGTGAACGGAGCCACGGTAGCGACGGCCGCATTAGCCGATAGATGCCTTCAACGTGCGGCCGGCGGTAGCTTTCTTTTCGGCTGCTGCTTGGCCGCACTGCTTGGCGCCGGAAATCACGGAGTCTGCGTTACGTCATGTGCACGTTATGTTTCACGTCACTTAGTCCAGTGTGTGTGGTCATAAGAGAATCTCAAGTCTGAATCAGAGCGGCGGGAAAAACTTTTTCTACTTCGAATCCAAATTTCTTAGAAATAAATGCATCTTTCGCTGCCGGCCAAGTGGCAACGAAGCCATGAAATGCCGAACTATCGGATTTTGCTTAAAAAAATATTAATAGAGCTCTCCTCACTGTCCCTTTAAGCTGTGACAACCCCTTACCTAAACAAACGGTAGTTGAGCGGATGTCGCTACGTCCACAGTTTAGGGTTTAGCCACGACGAAACGAAATGGGTTGCACTCTACAGATCCCGCTGAAACAAAGAGAAAGGAGCCAATGAAGCGGTTTCCTGGCCTAACAATATTTATTAGGAATGCGTGATGGGGAAGGTTGAAGACTCACTCAACACTGGCTGGAAGGTAGTGTTCTGACCCGACAGGCCAGGATTTCACACTTGTCCGCTGATCATATATAGCGCTTGGTCCGGCATGACGGTCCCATGGTTCGGAATCACTGGCTGGGTGTGCGAGTTGTCTGGTGTTTTACGCACTTCTTGTTTCTGCGGCCACCGTTTAGTCCTATTTTGTACTAAGTAGAAAGGGTTGTCTCTCCATAGTTCTCCGAGTTGGACACAGCCACTTTTTTCATATCGTTCATATAGTTCCGCTGGCAAAAACTGGGAAATATTATGTTTAAATGTACTGATAACTTTCGACGCGATATTGTTAAGGCTTCGGTTCTGCAAAAAATCCGGTATCTAGGGCACTGTGAGCGAAAAATCCCCGCAGAACCAACCTAGGCCTGCCATCTAGATCGCGTGACTTTGTGGCGCCATCAAAACTTGCTCACAGGATTGTGAGCAAACTGCCAACCGCGGCTGGTGTGAATTAAGTTAATTAGTGGACGTGAGAGGTTGTTTCTGCCGTAGCCGAGCAGTAGCGCATCGCTTAACCTCGTCACAATTGAGGAAGAAGTTGCATGAAGACCCCCAAGGACTTATGAATGTCAAGAATGACCAATTCAGCATATATGGGCATTAACACATGAACTATCTCGCGTCATACCGTTAAGGCGCAGCTTAAATGTCCTCTCCAATTTTTCTTTGTTTCCTTCTCTTCTCCAGCTCTTGGTCTACTGGGTTCATGCCATTACATTGCTTCTGCTTGTTAGTTTTGCTGGACACGTGTCATTTTCATTGTCTGCATGCGCGCTACATTTTGCGAGGAATCAGGGACAAGCGTTTCTAATTTACTCGGCTGCCACAACGTCGCATAGGGGATGTGCATTGAATCAAAACTACCGTGCTGAAATTACCCATGACGTAAGAAAGAGAGCGAACGACTCAACGGCTTTTGAAAAGAAGGCGGCAGCCCATGCGTGAAGGACATGAAAGTAAATGCGGATTGTTAACTATCATGATTTCCACGCCGTTCCTATGTAATCTCTTTACTTTATTTTTTACTTGCAATTCCTCGCTGAAATGCCGGAGAATACCTTAAGATTAAATCAAATATGCTGAGTGTTTAGCGCATCTGAGGCAGCTCAGGTGGCTTTCACATGAAAGAACGAAGCTATTCCGCGACTCAGACCATCTCGTGCCTTGTGTGTCAAAAATCATTTGGAAAGACGGCCGGGAAGCATCCTCATAGTGTGTGCCATTTCCGTAGAATATTTCATGGCTTTGTTGGGTTTTAATTAGCGCGATAGCGTTAAGGAGCTCGTGTCGCAGAAAATCCGGCGTAGCCGTCGTTGACTGTGAGCGAAAAATCCATGAAAAAAATTGGCTGTCGCTTAGCTAAGGTTAAGCCTGGATATCTCGAAGCGAAAAGCTGCGGCAAGGCGGAGGAGGAGCCGCGCGTGTAGTGAATACGGTGCTGTCTTAGAAGGTTGCTTTAGAGACATGTACTGTGGCGTGCATTGTACTGGGGTGTACACCAAGATATGAGAAACACGCATTTGCTTTCCTTAAAAGCAATTTTCATTTCATTTCATTTCCTTAAGGCCCTTACGGCGCGGTTCGGGTATCCACCGAGATATGAGAGAGGAAGGAGTCGTTTCCTTTCCTTAAAACCAATTCTCTTTTCATTTTCCTTTCTTTACAACGTGGTTCGGACACGGCGCGGTTCGGGTGTCCACCGAGATATGAGAGGTTCCTCACGCACTGCTTGTCTTTTCTTTATTAAGGCGAAAGCCTTTAATGTCTCATCGTTGTAAGCAGCAGTTGTCGGCAGAAAATGTCACGCTTTTCAATTGGTGGAAACGGTCGTGACGTCACAGTGCGCGAATTTCAAACGGGGCCAATTGCACTTTGGCTAGTAACCATGCAACCAATTGAAGGGATCGTATAGTGATGCTCCAAGTAAGTGGGACTGAGCTTAGTTAATTGCTTAATTACCCAATTAGCCTAATTAGCTTTACTAGCCAGGCCATATAAATAAGTAAAACCGATTAGGAAATTGGTCGAGCTCAGGAATCGAACCCCGGTCTTCAGCATGAGAGACGAGCATGCTATCCACTCCGCCATGCCAGCTCAATGGTTTGGAATGAACAAAGGCGCGTCTAGTGAATACGGTGTCTTCATTCACTCTCATCCTCCTCCATTCCCTTCCGGCGAGGTTTAGGTGTCCGCCGACAAATGAGAGACAGGTACATTTCCTTTCCTCAAAAACCAATTTACCGACGAGGGAGGCGTAAAACCGAATGGGCGATGGCGTTCTATGGACTCCTTGGCAGCGTTGCAAGACGCTGTCGCGTTCCACTCTTAGGGGCGAAGCTTAACATCTTAACCACACATCAGTGACCACACTTTAGGTCAAAACAGTGCCCCCCTGAATTTTGACGGGTGTCCACCGAGATATGTTAGACAGTTACTGCGTAATTTCCTTTCCTCAAATACAATTTTCATTTTCTTCATTACGGCTCCTCTTTATCTATCTTCTTTCACTCCCACCTCCCTTCCTCTACGGAGCGGTTCAGGTGTCCACCGAGATGACAGAGAATTACTGCGCCATTTCCTTTCCTCAAAAAGCGTTGCGTTCAAAGGGCAAGGCATCGCGCCGAACGGGTGGTGGCGTTCCGTGGACTCCCTGGCAGCGCTACAACGCGCTGTCGCGTTCCACTCCTAAAAGCGAAGCTTAAGTGTCAATAATTAGCAGTTAATTGGTATTCAGGCATTCATCAGTAATTAAGCATTAATTAGTGATTTGTCATCACTTAGTAATTAGTACTCAATTATATATGACGCCACCAGTGCCACAGAAACAGCGAAGGTGGTGCGGAAAACGCTTCCGCCTCTACCCACTTTAGACAGTCAGTGCCCCCTGAATTTTTTTTTATTTGTGCAGCGTGTGACGTCACTCCTTTCGGGTGTACACTAAGATATGAGAGACAGACATTTCCTTTCCTTAAAACCAATTTTCATTTCATTTCCCTTAAGGCCCTTACGGCGCGGTTCAAGGTATCCACCGAGACATGAGAGAGACAGGAGTCGTTTCCTTTCCTTAAAACCAATTTTCTTTTCATTTTCCTTTCCTTACGGCGCGGTTCGGGTGTCCATCGTGACGTCACGCAGTTCGCGCATGCGCACCTGTGGCTTTTTCTGACGACGGGGCCCAGGCTAGCCTCGGTGTTGTCTAGCCTAGTGAAGCTTTTCGCTTCAAAACCCCAGAAAAGCAAACTAGAATGCAGGTGGACCATCTAGGTCACGTTGTCTTGAAGCGTCATCCCAAACTGCCCACCGTGGCTGGTGGCAGTAAATTTAATCATCGGTCACTAGAGGTTGCTCGGGAAGAGCGACCGGGGTCGCACAAGCCCCTCCGGTGGCAGCGCCAGACATCGAAGCGGCTCATTGCTTAACCACTGCAGCTCCTCGTCAGGAGGGGCATGAGGACTCCCAGGGACCTACGAATGTTAAGTAGAGAGAGAACTTTTGTTTTGAAGATATTAATTCACAGGAGCCAGGTGGTCGGGCCTCCAAGTCTAGGGCTGCGCTAGCGGCAGCTGACTTGCGGACTAGCTGGATCGCCCAGGCTTGCTGGTCCAGGTTGTCGCTGGTCAAGACCTCCCACAGCTCGTGTGTCGAGTGTGGCACTGTTAACTATCTCATGATGAAGTTAGCGCCAAAAACGAGGACCAAAGTAGGAGAGAGGACACAACACGAGCGCTTTTTAGCAACTAAAACTTTAATGGAAGAACACATGACATATATACCCATCTCGAGAAGTAAATCAAAGGAACATACATGATATCTATCTGTTAACTATCTGTCCAGATTCTCCTAGCTTTCCCGAGATGAATGGTAGGAAATGATCAATTCTGCATATATGGGCATTAACCGATTAAAATATGGTGTCATACCCTAAAA
The DNA here is from genome assembly GCF_055824585.1 of Amblyomma mixtum. Classification (NCBI taxonomy): domain Eukaryota; kingdom Metazoa; phylum Arthropoda; class Arachnida; order Ixodida; family Ixodidae; genus Amblyomma; species Amblyomma mixtum. Next base: position 174,613,324 of record NC_143012.1, on the reverse strand, counting down.
CCGAAGCTCAAGTGCCCTCTCCAATTTTTTAAAAATCAATTGTCATCAGCAGAGGATCTAATTGACTTCATTCTGAGGCGGATTTCAGCGTTGGGCCAGGGGTTGGTATTTCACTTGATGTATACGTCATCTGAGAGAACCTGCCATATGCGCTCCACCCCATTCTTATTCTTCTAGTTATTTCCCTCATGGTCGGATCTGCGGTCACTAATGCGCAGGTTAATGACATCTTAGTTGAAATCAAGAGGAAGAAATGGGCTTGGGCAGGGCATGTAATGCGAAGGCAAGATAACCGCTGGTCCTTAAGGGTAACGGAGGGGATTCCAAGAGAAAGCAAGCGTAGCAGGGGACGGCAGAAAGTTAGGTGGGCGGATGAGATTAAGAAGTTTGCGGGGATACAGTGGCGGCAGCTGACAAAGGACAGGTTTAATTGGAGAGACATGGGAGAGGCCTTTGCCCTGCAGTGGGTGTAGTCAGGCTGATGATGATGATGTTGATACGTCATCTTCAAAGAAATCGTACAGGTTTTTGTGGCTATGCAGCGGGAGCCACGAGGGCGAGGCGCAAGGCTTTCACAAGCACGCTCTTATCACGCGCTCACGAGAGAGAGAGAGAGGCGTTTAACCTGGCGTCGCGCGCTCTTAGCTTCCAGACGGAGACATCACAGACGCAGAGGTCTGGTACGCAGTTGGAAACCTGTGGACATCTGCGGCAGGAACAGACAAAACAAATAAAAAATTGCTGAGGCTCAGCTTGGCTAAGCCTTGGGAATGCGAAGCATCCCACGGCGACGGCGCGAGGTGGAGGCCGGCTCTCTCATCCGATGTCACGTGGTGTGACGTCACGGTATCACGTGGCGTGACGGCTAGGGGTCCCACGGCGACGGCGCAAGGTGGAGGCCGGCTCTCTCATCCGATGTCACGTGGTGTGACGTCACGGTGTCACGTGGTGTGACGGCTAGGGGTCCCACGGCGACGGCGCGAGGTGGAGGCCGGCTCTCTCATCCGATGTCGCGTGATGTGACGTCACGGTGTCACGTGGTGTGACGTCACGGTGTCACGTGGTTTCACGGCTAGGGGTCCCACGGCGACGGCGTGAGTGGTAGCTCTAGCAATATGCTTCACATAATAACAAATAAGGCTCTCAGGAACTTGCGCACAACGTCGATCGCGGTGGTTACGGACGTTATGAACAAATACTGGCAGGCTGTCAACATTTCACGAGTGGAAACACGCGCACATCACCTTTATGCCTAAAGCGGGTAAGAAACTTAGCACTGAGAATCTACGCCCGATTTCTTTAACGTCATGCCTAGGCATACTAATGGCAATAGGATACTCGGTGAACTTCAGAATGGGTTCAGAAGGGTTAGGCGGTTAGATGATAGCCTGTTCGTGCTTAAACAATGCATAGAAATAGCTAAGGCGGAAAATAGACCTTTGTTTTTAGCCTTTCTGTACATAAGCGGTGCATACGGTAACGTGAACAGGGAACTCCTGTGGAGCATATTGAAAGATTTAGGTATTTGTGATGAGGTAATTGATTTTCTACAGGAAATCTATGGAAAGAAGGCTAGAAGAAAGTAATCTAGGCTATAATCTGTCGCACAGATTAGGCGGAAATGTAGTTGAGCAGCGACTGCCAGGTTTAATGTATGCGGACGATATTTTACTGTTAGCAGATAGCCAGGAAGATTTACAAACTTTGGTTAATTGCTGTGGAGACGAAGGAGACGCTCTAGGATTCAGTTTTAGCGCAACTAAATCAGGTGTGATGATTTTTAACGATAAAACTGACCAGGTGCTTACAATACAAGGCCACGAAATACCCAAAGTGGCCGAATACAAATACCTTGAGATATGGCTAAACGAAGGGCAGATATACACGGAAATGCACGAACAGGCTCTAAGGGCGAAAGGACGAAGAGACGCCGGGATAATGAAACATAGGGCATTATGGGGGTACAACAAATATGAAGTACTAAGAGGTATTTGCAAATGAATAATGGTGCCGGGACTTACTTTCGGCAATGCGGGTCTGTGCATAAGGGCAGAAGTTCAGTCGAGATTAGACGTAAATCAGAGAGCTGTTGAAAGATTAGCACTAGGTGCCCACGGCAAAACCACAAACGAGGCAGTACAAGGGGATATGGGCTGGGCATCGTTCGAAGCACGGGAAGCTAAGAGTAAAATACTATATGAAGAACGCCTGAGGAAATTGGACGATAACAGGTGGGCAGCTAAGATATTTAAATATTTATACAGAAAGAGCGTTGACTCACAGTGGCGGAAAAGAACAAGAAAACTAACCAGTAAGAATGCCGGTCATGAGGACGGAGAAAGAAAGAGCATTAAACGACAGGTTAAAAGCGCGGAAGTTAAAAATTGGATGAATTCAATGGAAAAGAAACATAGTGTAGAACTATATCGATACTGGAAAAGGCAGATCAGGAAAGAATTTTTCTATGATAACTCAAGAGGCAGTGCCCTACTTTTTGAAGCTAGGTCAGGGTGTCTTAGAACGCGCAGCTACAAAAAGAAGGTTAACGAAGAAGATGACACATGTGCAGTGTGTGGTAGATCTGTGGAAACAATTGAACACCTCATAATCAATGGTGATGGTATCCATCCGGATGTCGATGGGGGCGCAGTCACTCTTCCTGAGGCCCTAGGGTTTAAAGATAACAATGGTCATGTAAATAAATCTGCAGTGGAAGTTAGCAAAAAGCGATTGGAGGATTGGTGGCTGAAAAGCTGAGATGTGGCATAAGGTTAGAATTGTAGGAAACCGTAGGTAAAGATGATGGCGATTCTTAATGAGAATTGCCAACACAGTAAAGAAAAAAATAATAACGAAAAGCTGAGCATGGTGGCAATAGCCACCACCCCGTTTCAAAGGGTGCGCTCCTATCCATCCATCCAGACCGTGTCTGAAAAGCAGAGAGGTGATATAAGGTTAGAAGTGTAGGAAACCGTAGTGAAAGAAAATGGCGAATATTAATGAGAATTTACAACACAGTTGAACAAAAATAAAGAAAGCTGAGCTTGGTGGCAATTGCCACCACCCCGTTTCAAAGGGGGCGCTCTCCATCCATTCGTCCATCCATCCATCCCCTTAGCGAAAAAGTGGATGCGCTTAAAATGCATTTCAAACATATTGCAACGGATATTCACAGAAGCCGATGAGAAGGAAGTGCCTGACTGGTGTCCGCGCGCTATTGTTCGGTGCTTCCTGTGTTGTTCGCTCTGCGCTCCGGTCGCCCTTGCTTGTGACTAGCCTTTCGGGCAACGTAACATCTTTGGTGGAGCGTGCCGGGTATCGTTCCCAGTACCACGGAGCTCCGAAGCGGTCGTCAAACCGGTGCTACTACCATCATGGCCCCACCCAGCGAATTGCCGACCACTTCTGCTGCTCCTTTCGTAGTCATGGCTTCGTCCCGTGACCCCGGTACATTTTCTGGAAACGACGGCACCGATGTCGACGACTGGTTAAGCCTTTACGAAAGAGTATACGCGCATATAACCGGTGGGATCAAACGTTAATGCTTGCTAACGTAATTTTCTATCTGAATGGAACGGCGAGGGTGTGGTTTGAAACCAACGAAGAAGAACTTACAAGTTGGGATATATTCAAAGAGAAATTGCGAGCACTCTTCGGAAGACCTTACGATAGGCAGATCACTGCGAAAAAACAGCTTGCTTCTCGTGCGCAGTCGTCGACGGAAAGTTACGTGGCCTATATACAGGACGTATTGGCACTTTGCCACAAAGTCGATGCCACCATGAGCGAGTCCGACAAGGTGGGTCACGTGCTGAAAGGCATTGCTGACGATGCCTTTCATCTGCTCGTTTGCAAAGACTGCACAACTGTTGACAGCATTATCAAGGAGTGCCGTCGCTTCGAACAAGTCAAAAGCCGTTCCATTTCTCAGCAGTTTTCCCGACTTCCAAACACAGCCGCTACATCTTCTTGCCAGGACCAACGACTTCAAACTCAAGTGCCCTCAGAGTCTCCTCCTGTCACCGACACTGTGACAAGAATTGTTCGCCGTGAACTCGAAGCCCTAGCCCCTGTGGTAACATCATCGACCACACCTCATGACACACTGCCTTCCGTGTCGCTTATTCAGGCTGTCGTGCGGCAAGAACTCGCCCATCTCAACCTCCCTCCGGCTTTGTGTGCCATCGGAAACCCGTCCCCACAGCCACCACCTCCAGTCCCTTTCCGTCCCACCTATTATTCACCACGGCGTTACCGCGATCCGAATGAGTGGCGCACGCCAGACGACCGCCCAATCTGTTTTCAATGCTCTCGGGTCGGCCACATTGCCCGCCACTGCCGCAGCCCCTGGACGTCACCCCCGCGAGACGCCTCCTACTACCGTTCAAACTACACTCGCCGCTTTTCACCCCGCCGCCCATCCGAGACGTCTGAGGCCGCCGATCAACCTCCACGACAGTCCTCCCGTTCGCCTTCGCCGCTAGCCCGCCGCTCACGCTCACCGCAGTCGCCTCGTGTTTCGACTGCTGCGTCCTACCGCCCCTCTCATCGGGAAAACTAAGTGATGCAGCTCCCGGAGGTGACGCTGCATCAACGACCCGGACCTCAAACCCTCTACTGACGACTCGACCCAATCTGCTAGACGTTACAGTTGACGGTGTTCCTGTGCGCGCCCTTATTGCCACCGGTGCCCATATTTCCGTGATGAGTGCTGACCTCCGCCGTCGCCTACGCAAAGTCCTTACGCCTGCAACGTCCTGTGTGCGCGTCGCGGATGGTGCCATGCCTGCTGTCGAGGGACTGTGCACCGCTCGCGTGACAATCGGTGACCACAGTACGCCGGTTCAGTTCACCGTCCTTACCACATGCGCCCATGACCTCATTCTCGGTTTAGACTTTTTGTCGGATCATTCTGCCCTCATTGACTGCTCGCAGGGTGTCCTTCACCTTGAGCTTCCCCAACTCAATCCTGACCCCATCGACTCGACGCTCCGGTTGACCTGCCCCGACTATGCCCACCTGCCCCCTCAAGCCTTATCTTTCGTTTCCCTCACACCTTCTCGCCCTGTTCCCTATGGTGACTACATCGTTGCGCCAGTCCTTGACCTCGCACTGACCCGCAGTGTTGTCCTGCCCCATACCATCGCCACCGTCACAGCCAACAACCTGTCTCTACCTTTCTTGAACTTCGGCTTCTCACAGCTGCTTCCAGCCGGCATGTGCGTCGCTATGTTGTCCCCACTCGCCCAGTGCCATGTGGCTCCATTAGATGCCTCTCCTAATCGCGACCCACCAGACCCACCGCGGTCCACTCCGCTGTCCTCGGACGCATTCACGACCATGATGCCCACCGATCTCCGCCCCGCCCAAACTTCTCAGCTTCGTGACCTTCTCCAGTCGTTCTCCGACATTTTTGACCTCTACAACACCTCACTGGGCCAAACTCTCGCTGTGACGCACCGCATTGACACCGGCGATGCCCCTCCCATTCGCCGCAGGCCCTACCCTGTCTCCCACGCCGAGCGCGAGGTCATAAACAACGAGGTCTCAAAAATGCTTTCCAAGAACATAATCGACCCATCCCACAGTCCCTGGGCCTCTCCAGTGGTACTATTGAAGAAAAAGGACGGCTCATGGCGGTTTTTCATAGATTATCGACACCTCAATAAGATCACTAAAAAAGACGTCTATCCTCTGCCGCGTATTGACGACGCCCTTGACTGCCTACACGGAGCCAAATTCTTATCCTCCATAGATCTTCGTTCCGGCTACTGGCAAATTGCCGTCGATGAGAAGGACCGTGAGAAAACCGCTTTTGTGACCCCTGATGGGCTATATCAGTTCAAAGTAATGCCTTTTGGCCTATGCAACACGCCAGCCACATTTGAGCGCATGATGGACACTCTTTTGCAGGGATTTAAGTGGACCACTTGCCTGTGTTATCTGGACGACGTCGTTGTATTTTCGCTCACATTTTCATCCCACCTCGAAGACATTTCCCAGATTCTTTCCCTCTTTCGTCGTGCCGGCCTACAGCTTAAAGGGTCAGTCTACTCACCGAGATGAATGTATAAATAATGGCATATTCTGGTAGTTGGCACCCTATAACATCAATAACGAGGGGTCTGCGCCCGGTTTAGGCAGGAATTTATATTTTATTTCGGCGTTAAAAGTCGCGTAAAAAAGCATGGTGGCGACCCCAAACGTTCATTTTGTTCAAGAAAGTGGTAGTCTTATTTTGTAGAAGCATAAGTGAATATACTACGTACCATTTGTATGCCCCAATGTCAGAGAAACGCACGTTTTGTTCTAGTAAACTGTAGAAGGCGTACCGCTCGCTTTTTCTGTAAATCACATGAATATTTATAGTTACACGTACGCAAAACGCAGGCACATTCGCACTTTTAGTTCAGCGTATGCTAGCAGAGACGCAAAAATAAACTCAGCCTATAGTGGCGCCATCTGGTCGTCAGGACGGGAACCATTGCTGTAAACAAACCGACTGTCCACTTAAGCCTAGGACCGGCAGAATCGTCACTCTAATTATTAAAATAAAGCAAATTTATCTCTTATATGTTTTCTTATAGGCGAGATGAGACGAAGCGAAAGACAGGCGCCCCATTTATGGCCAGTGAACGCACTGAAAAAGGCAGCAACAACGAGAATTCAGTCCGAAGCGAGAGGTCCGGCTTCGACGGGAGTCGCCATGTTTGTCGCCGCGCGGCGGAAATCCAGATGGTTGCCAGATGAGACTACCATCTCGTACAGATGTGTTCCCACATTAATAAATTCTATTTTAAAATGTTCTACCGCACTCCTTGGCACCACAGTTTGCTAAACGGTAATTTGAGTAAAGAGCTATCGGTTGCCGCAAAGAAAATATGGTCGATAAAATTCAGTAGACTGACCCTTTAACTCCTCGAAGTGCCGTTTCGCGAGACGTCAGATCACTATTTTGGGCCATATCGTTGATTTCCAGGGGGTTCACCCTGATCCCGATAAGATCCGGGCCGTGAAAGACTTTCCCCTTCCCCGATCTTGCCACGACATCCGAAGCTTCTTGGGGCTCTGCTCGTACTTCCGTCGATTCATTCAGGGCTTCGCCGACCTCGCCCGTCCCCTTACCGACCTATTGACGAAAGACGCCACCTTCGTCTGGGGACCTGACCAATAACGAGCCTTCTCCACTTTGATCGCCAAGCTGACCACCACACCAGTTTTGACGCACTTTGATGTTGCGGCCCCCACCGAAGTCCGTACTGACGCCAGTGACTACGGCATCGGCGCTGTGCTCTCTCAGCGGCAATCCGGTCAGGACCGTGTCATCGCCTATGCCAGCCGGCTTCTTTCTGCGCCCGAGCGCAATTACTCCATAACAGAACGTGAGTGCTTAGCCCTTGTCTGGGCAGTTGGCAAATTCCGTCCTTATTTATACGGCCCCCTTTTTACGGTTAAAACCGACCACCATGCGCTATGCTGGCTCTCCTCTCTGAAGGACCCTACAGGGCGGCTTGGGAGATGGGCATTGCGTCTGCAAGAGTATGATTACACCGTGACTTACAAGTCTGGCAGGTTACACCAAGATGCCGACAGCCTCTCCCGTTACCCCATTGGCCAGTATGACTTGTTTGGCACTGCCACCGAAGCCGACCTGTTTTCTATCTCTGTCCTTGCCAACATGGGCGAAGAACAGCGCCGCGATGACGATTTGAGATCAATTATCGACCGCCTCAATTCCACTCCGTCTGATCCCTCGATGCGGCGCTTTGTGCTCTCTGACGGAATCTTGTATCGCCGCAGCCTCAATCCGGATGGCCCCAAACTTCTACTCGTTGTCCCCAAGCACCTTCGTCCTGCTATCCTTCATGAACTCCATGATCTCCCCACTGCTGGCCACTTGGGTGTATCGCGTACATACGACCGTGCGCGACGTCGCTTCTTCTGGCCCGGCCTGTTCCGCTCCGTACGCCGCTATGTTGCAGCCTGCGATGAGTGTCAGCGCCGGAAACGCCCTGCTACTCTCCCAGCTGGCACACTTCAACCTATTGACGTGCCCCCAGAACCTTTCCATCGCGTCGGCTTGGATCTTCTGGGTCCGTTTCCGGAGTCCACCTCCGGCAACAGATGGGTTGCAGTTGCCACGGACTACGCCACCCGTTATGCGATCACGCGGGCACTGCCAACCAGTACAGCTACAGATGTTGCGGACTTTTTACTATACGACCTCACATTGCACCATGGTGCTCCCCGCCAACTTCTTACCGACCGCGGCCGCTGCTTTCTGTCCAAGGTTGTCTACGACATTCTTCAGTCCTGCTCTACTAAGCACAAGCTCACCACCGCCTATCACCCGCAGACAAAAGGACTTACTGAGCGTCTCAACCGCACTCTGACCGATATGCTCGCTATGTACGTTTCCCCCGATCAAAGCGACTGGGACCTCGCTCTGCCCTATGTTACCTTCGCATACAACTCCTCGCGCCATGATACAGCCGGTTACTCCCCTTTTTACCTTTTATACAGCCGCGAGCCCCAATTGCCTTTGGACACGCTGCTGCCTACTCCTGCTTCTCCGTCCTCTGAATACGCCCAAGACGCCATTGCCCGTGCTGACTACGCCCGTCAACTTGCCCGCTCCCGACTTCTCGCCTCGCAGGCCTCCCAGCAGGAGTTCTACAACCGCCGTCACCGCACAGTCTCTTTCTCTCCTGGCTCCCTCGTCTTGCTTTGGTCTCCATCTCGCCGCGTCGGCCTCTCCGAAAAACTTCTGTCCCGTTATGTTGGCCCGTACCGTGTCCTGCGCCAGGTAACTGCTGTCACTTACGAGATCGCTCCGGCCTTCCAACCGCTTCCTCCCGCCACCTTCAACGTGATATCGTCCACGTGTCTCGCCTGAAACCCTACCTCTCGCCCTGCCGCTCGACGTCTTCCAGTACACCGTGTGTTTCCGGACGGGGGACCATGCAACGGATATTCACAGAAGCCGATGAGAAGGAAGTGCCTGACTGGTGTGCGCGCGCTATTGTTCGGTGCTTCCTGTGTTGTTCGCTCTGCGCTCCGGTCGTCCTTGCTTGTGACTAGCCTTTCGGGCAACGTAACAATATTGTATTAATTCCATATTTATTTCGCATCTTTTTGTCCCTATGCTTAAACTGCTATACGAATGCTTTCTAAATATGCTACGAATAATATATTGAGCGTTCTTTAAAATACGTGGAAAGTACATTTTTGCCCGCTGAGAATATTTGTAATACATTAAAAATATACTAAAAATACCCATTAAATACATTAGATTACTTTAGAAATACACAAAAATATACATTTAATACATTAAAAGTATATTCACTTTGGCTTAAAAAATGTGGACTTCACAGAATGATACGGCTTAATGCTTCAACTTCAGAACAAATTGTATAAGCGCAATTTTCATCAATCACAATGTACATGAGATTATAAGGTCACGTTACGGCATGGGAACGGCAAAGGTACCTACAGAGCAAACCATGGCGGAAGGGCCGCAGCAAACACCAAATGCTCTGGCAAGCGCCATACTTGACTTGTCTTATATATACTCACTTATATATATATATACTTGTCTTATATATACTCTCATCCCACACCTAAGGCATACCTTGTACGCTGATGATATTACGGCATGGACCACTCACGGATCTGATGGAGAAATTGAGGAAACTCTTCAATTAGCAGCTGACACCATCTCCGCTCATGCGTCATCTATTGGGCTCGAATGCTCCCCCTCTAAATCCGCGCTTCTCCTCATAAGACCGAAATCTGCAGCTAATTCGCCCATTCAAATCACTTTACAAGGAACCCCTATCCCCGTCACCCCCACCCTCTGTATCCTTGGCCTTTACTTGCAGGATTCCGGACGCAATGATCATACCCTTAAAACACTCAAGGCCTCCACGCAATCCGTGTTGCAACTTCTACGCCGCGTATCCTCCCTGCACAAAGGTTTAGACGAAGCGGATAGCATGAAAGTAGTGCATGCTTTTACACTTAGCCGCATTTTATACGCCACCCCATATCTTAAGCTGAACCGCATAGAAACAGAGCGAGTGAACGCCATGATTCGTCTAGCAACCAAGGCAGCCTTAAACCTACCCCGCAGCACTAGCACAGCCAAGCTCCTTGAATTAGGCATGCATAACACCATTCAGGAACTAGTAGACGCGCACCTTCAGACACAGTATCTAAGACTTGCCGCGAGCGCAACTGGCAGGCATATCCTCGCTTCCCTTCGCATCAACATTCCCGCTAATCAGACATCCCTTATAGCCATTCCTCGACACATTCATACCCCCCTCGTTGTGAAACCCCTTCCCCGGAACATTCATCCCCAGTACCACATCCCTCGCCGCATGGCTCGCGCTAAGGCCCTACACAAGTATTACGGACAAGCCCAGGACGCCATTTGGGTAGACGCCGCGTGCACAACTCATGAAGCTGTAGCAGTTGGTTACAATCCAGTCCTAGCACAGCCCCTCACACACCGCCTTCCCTCGGGCTGTACGTCTGAGGAGGCAGAGGAAACCGCCATCGCCCTAGCCCTTGTACATTCCAATGCAAACTACATCTTTAGCGACTCCAAAACGGCTCTGTTCAACTTCGCGAGAGGCAGGATTCACGCCCCTGCTTGGAAGTTGTTGAACACCCCCTCCAAAAACTTACCACGCAGGGTAGAGCTCCAGTGGGTGCCGGCTCACTCTGGGAATCCAGGAAACGAGGCTGCCGATAAATTGGCCCGAGGTTTGATTTGCCGGGCTCAGGACGGCCTCGGTCCAGGTTTCTCGAGAGAGCGGGCGCACACCTTTGCAGAGCTCACGCAAATGCCCCGCTTGGACCGTCGGACTTACCCTCCTCCACACCCCTCCCTTACCCATTCCCAACAAATCCTCTGGAGACGCCTCCAGACCCGCTCTCTCTCATCCCCTCAGCTCCTATCTCTCTACTGTGGCACCTCCCCTGCATGCACCCTGTGCGGCGACCCTCACGCCACACTCTCCCACATCCTTTTCGGCTGCCCTGCTGATCCTCCCCCGCAGGGACAGCCCGCGTTATCAAGTTGGGAGGACTGGGAGGTCGTGCTCTCGTCTCCGGACCCGCCATCGCAGCTTGCTGCGGTGCTTCGGGGTGCCGACGTCATGGACAAACACCGCATGAACGTTACGACGTAGAGTGGGACCGTGCGGTGGTCCAGGGACCCAAGGGGGGTCTAAACACACTTGCCATGATAAAGTTTTTCTCTCTCTCACCGAGAGCGACGCACAACTTGCCCGGTGTGGCGGTTATTTGCGCAAAGACTGTGGGCCCAAAAATTATCCGAGAAGAACCCTACTGTTCGCGTTGGAATCGGAAGGCGATCTAGAACCGAACTGCTAGTCGAAACTTGCGTCAGAAATAGGTCAGAAGTCGAACTGTCAACCAACAGATGCACGGGCGTCTATGGGCGCCGGTCGGCTTTGCCGGCCGTGGTCCTTTTCGCTGGCATATTCGGGCCCAGAATTACCCAAGGCGCCTTTGCCGGTATCAGGCTATCACGTTCTCCGCACGTAATGTAAATAAGTGGTGATTACCTTCCTGCTAGAAGTTACTATAAACAAAAGGACTTCAAAACAGAAAAGGCTTGGGCAGGTTGGTAATTCATTGCAACACAGTAATCATAGCGCGGGTACAACGCAGGCGTTCTCGTCCGGTCTCGTCTTTGTCCTGCGTTGTTCCCGCACTATGATTACTGTGTTGCAACGAAAGGACGACAGCAAAGGGAGAGTTTTCGCTGTCCCCTGAACCGTCATTTCGAGCTCTAGATTGTTCCACGGTAGCTTGGAGTGTGATGCAAATATGTTTACGCGTACTGCCCATTTGTTCGAATCGAAGTATACATGGACGGATTAATTGCGTATTTACGAAAGTACACTTTAAAAACATTGCCAACACCAAAATGCGATTTCCCTAAACTCGATTTCGAGCATTAGATTGTTCAAAGGCAACTCGAAGTGTGCTGCAAATATGCCAAGGCGGACTGCCAATTTGCTAGAATTTAAGTATTCTTTGGACGAATTAATTGCGTATTTACGGAAGTACACTTCAAATACGTTGACAACACGCAAATGCCTTTTCCCGAAACGTGATTTCGAGCACTCAATCGTTCACTCAACTTTTCCTATCTGCCAGCATCTTCGCTAAGTGCTTACAGCTAGGCATTTAGTGCGTTTTCACTATTCGAAAATCCCCCCCCCCCCCCCCGTCCATGCGCTGTACGCATTGTTACGCGCAAAGAAGTGGTTTTTTCGTTTTGCGTGTACTGAAGATGCCAGTACAGGCTGAACGGCACCATATATTCTCCTCTACACATGACTTTTTATTTCACTGCCAAGGATTTTTTTTATTGAGCTAGTCAGAATGGATGGAATGGGCTGACGCATAATTGAGAGTAAACACTAGTAAAAACTTCGCTGCGAGCAATGGCCGGAGAAGGCACTAGTGCACATGTCACATGCCGCTCGGGAAGCTTTTCTTTGACTTCGTCGCGCTGAGTGTTAGGCTCCTACGAGTGTGCGGACCAGCGCTGGTCGGTCGATTTTGGCCGTCTCGGTCTTCGGCAAGGAGTCCACAAAGAAGACGCCACCATAGAGGTGCTTGTGCACGGCGAGGTTACCTGCAAAAAGAGAGAGAAGAAATGAGGTCTTAGAGTACATGGTGTCGGCAAAAGCTTGAAATCTCAGTGCATGTATCAGCCGACCGTTAGTCACCAGTAGCTCGTGATCTAAAATCGATAAGTAGGCATTTGGGTACTTCAGCATCCAAGAATTGGTACAGAAAGCACGCGCACCAACAAGTAGTACAGGACGACAAAAGCACGGTCTGCCATCAAGACTTTTTAGAGAGAACCTGAGGCACTTACATACATTGAAACCCCGTGAATCAGCATTTCACGGAATTGGAGAAAACATCCGCTTAAGGAATACAGAATTATCGGGAATGCCCACAAAAAAAAAATGTCCCGCAGCTTTACGTTTTCAAAGAAAAAAAATCAGCAATCGTTTGTTGCTTCTTGCAGTGAATTTACGTGGCAATAACTGTCTTGCGCGCTTCTACAGTACGGAACTAGGCGGGCACGCTGTACGATGAGTGAGCACACATGCCCTCTACGAAATTCAGATTCAGAGCCGTAACAACGCCCCTACCACACACACACACGCACGCGCGCGCGCGCAAAAGCACGAAAGGAAGCACATGCTGCGTATACGCACATGACGATGAGAGGCCGGCAGTACACTGTGCGGTGAATGCACAACAAACACAAAAATGGCGAAGCGCAGAACCCATGAAAAAGAAGCTGGTCGTGGCTTCTCGACTCATTAGCAATGGGTGCGGCAACTTGACAGTTAGGTTGAACACTATAGCGAAACTCGTAATAGAGGGGCCATATTTGTGAGTCGCTCATTCATCACAATCATCCCTTCAATCATGCTTGTGATTGATTCATCACAATCATCCCTTCAATCATGCTTGTGATAGGGTCCAGGACGGGGGCAGCATATTCAAGTTTAGTATGAACAAATGATTTGTAAGAAGTAATTTTACAGGAATAGAAGAAAGGCAAATGTTGCGGCGTATATAGCCCAGTGATTACCGGTGTTTGTTATATAATTACGTGCATCTTCTAAGAGCGACTAAAAGGAATAAGAATGCCTACGTATTTTAATAGGAGTGAGATTCGATGTTACTATTATTAAGATGATAAGAGGGCTATGTAGCATTATGACGAGAAACACGCATGTGCTTGCATTTCTTAGGGTTTAGTTCTAGTAGTGTCACGGTCTAGCCTATGGGGAATTGATGGGGGGATAAGTACGTTTTTCCGCGGTTACTTGAGTCTCACATAGTGCAAGACCGCCGAACCCAACCCGCTATCGCGTACGCTACCGAGCGCACACCGACCACGGCGGTCCTTGCTCTGAGGGAACAAAGGAACAACACTCTGGCTGACACAAACAGGCATTTATTGCCATAACAAAAATAACAGCAGCTAGAAACAATATACGCTAAGGATTCGAGGTCGTTCGACTCACCAGAAAGGTTACAAGCGAACGTTCGCCCACACTAGGGCAGGGGAGATACTCCACGCCCGGACGGGACGAGATGAGGGAGGTCGTTCTCCCCCATGCCCTAGCCTCGCTGGCTAAGAGCGGAGCGTCGCGCCGACACGTCCGTTCGCAATCTGTTTCCCAGCTGAAGAGAGAGTCGTCTCCCCAGCGCGCGCGCGCAGCAATCACGCCGTCCGTGGCGCTCGTGTCACTGCGACGCCGGCGCCCTCCCTTGTTGGTTAAGGTAACTAACTGGGAAGACGCATCGCGGGGAAGCAAACCACAGGGGGCAACCGGGGCAGGTCCCCACAATCTCAGTCAGGAACATTATGAATATCTGACTGAAGACGAGTCACATCCGAGTCGCTGTTAATTTCAAGGTATATAACGAATCATCTGTAAAAAGGTTAATTTATGAACATAAGCTATCAGCTAAGCCTTTAATATATATGAGATAAAGCAAAAGTCCCCTGCACACAGCCTTATGGCACGTCCGATTCAACTGGCGAAGTGAGGGAGCAAGTGTAATTTATTGTGACAAATTGCGAGCGATTTGTGAGAAAAGAGTGGAACTACGCAAGAACATCAGTATCAAGGTTAAGTTTGCTTTTTTAAAAAAAAGCAGCTGATGTGACATCTTTTCAAACGCTTTTGAAAAATTTGGGAATATACAATCGACATTAGAGCCCAATCAAGGATGGTATTGAGATCGCGTTTCTACGATACGGCTTGAGTTTCACAGGAGAATGATCTACGAAATCTGTGTTGATGATCTGTAAAAAAGACATTTGACTGAAGAAATAAGAGAACGCGAGAGTAAATGACGTGCTCCATAACTGTACATGGAAAGCTCGTAAGTGAAATGGGTCTCTAATTAAATGGGAACGTTTAATTCCAGAATTATCCAAGAGAGTCACGTTCCCGACCTTCCAATCTCCCGAAATGAAGGCTACCTGAAGAGATTGCTGGAAAAGATTAGAAAGTATTATAGTGCTGTATGCTTTAGTCCTGATCAGAAACTTTGAATACATGTTATCAACTCCACATGATGAGATTTTATGTTTTTGCACTATTTTTTCCACGCCAGTAATATCAAAAACATTAGGGTGCATTGCCAGAAAGTGAGTACCAGGATAGGCAGGTGGTACAGAGCACGTGTTTTTACAAGAAGCAGAAACGAATACAGAGTTCACAAGATTTCCGCACTCATCTCGCTGCATTAGTTTGTCGCTTGAATCTTTAATAGCGGTATCGTCTCTTTCGTTAACTAAATTCTCAAATTGCATGCGCTTACCGATAAAAGGAGATGGTTATGTTGCATTGAAAAATAAATCGTTGGCATGCTTGAGTTTTTTTTGTATTCGGTAGCCACGAACTGATAAGCAGTCCAGCGTTCTTGAGAACCGGTTAGTTAGAAAATTCATTTTTTCTTGTTACCGAGGCTTTTTAACGCTTGACTGAACAATAGTGATTGCCGAACAGAAATGATGACTGCGCAGGGCGTTTTTATTGGAGAGCGATGAAAATTTTTTCATTACACAAATTCCAGTTGATACCAACAGAGCGATCGTGAAAGCTTGCTAAGTAAGCGTGTAAAAAAACAGACAGCTCACGGTTAAGAGCACAAAGATCAGAGTTTTTATAGTCGCGAATATATTTATTGTGTTTTCTGTTGTGGAATGAGTGCCTATCTAGCCATTCTATGAATTAAACGTTTTTCTCTCTCTCTCCTGTGAAGCATGGTGCAGGTGAAAGAAAAATGAAGCAGTAAGTGATCACTTAATCCTTGTAGGTACGATATGGACTGGAAAAAGCCAGGTGAAGTGGTGAATACCAAATGTAAGATATTGGAAGTAATAGAAGAAATTCGAGTTGCCTGCATTTCAAGCTATCACAAGTTGAAATCACTGCACAGATTCAAAAATATGTTGCCTTCACTGGAAAAAAAGATTACAATAGGAATGTACATTTGAAAACACATTACTAGGAAAATTAAATTCGCCTAGTGAAACGAAAGAATTATTCGGGTGCATGACTGCAATCATATGGATGACGTCATGAAAGTCTTCGGTGAAGGTGCGGGAACAGGACGGATTACGATAGCAAACTCCCATTATGAATTTCCTGGAGCACGAGCGAATTTCAAGTACCGCAAATTCTAAGGCGAATCTGAAATAAAAAAAAACGTGCCAAGAGAGAAAACACACAACAGGACGGGAGCTTACTGCCATCTCTCAATTTTTCATGAAACCGGCACGATAAATAACGCTCATCTTTCGTATGACTCAAGATATCATTGGCCAGCAGATGACACCACGTGAATGTCTTATGTGTACCTCTCAGAGGCCTAAAAGGATAATCATCGAAGAGTCTGGCATCACGCCTTGACAGAAAAGATGTCTCTGACGTCTCCATCGACATCGCTTGGCGAAATTAAAAGGCATACAGGGTGGGAAATAACACAAACTCCATTGCATGCATTGGCTTACAGTTGTGTGGTTAGAGAGAGCGCTTGTGCGAGGGTGTGTTCCTGTGCATACTTGTACAGAGGGCAAAACGCTTGCCTAGAACAAGTTGTGTGCATGTTTCTGGTTGAACACGCGATATTTAGCGATAGCATTTGGTTAAAAATGGTCTGGATGTAAGCATGCACAGCTAAACTCATAGATCGACATGTTTTGCCTTCCTGGTCGCAGCCGCTTTGGAAGCTGCGGAACACACAGTTTGGTCGTTCTAGACATGCGTTTTGTCCTGTGTGCGTAGGCAATTCTTTCCTATCAAAAATCGAGCAGGAAAAGTGTCGGAAGTGAGATATCTTCGCTTTTTCACGCGCCCTTCCCAGGCCACACATCGTGTCCAGACCGCAGCAAAGAACACTCACGCTTAACAGTGTCCTTGATGCTCTCGGCAAGTAGGTGGCGATCGCGCTTGCGGCTTTCTTCCGTGAGCACGGCTGCAGCAGCGGGAACCTCACCAAACTCTCTGTGCGGTAGGCCCACCACAGACAACTCAGCGATATCCGCCCCGTGCTCGCGGAGCAGTAACTCCTCCAGTTCGGACGGAACTACCTGGTTATCCATGCACTTTATCATCTGCTTGAGCCGACCCACAATGTAGAATCGCCCATCCTCATCGTAGTGGCCACAGTCGCCTGCAAGAGTCATTCCAAGCAATTTAAGGGATGGATGGGGAAGGATATTGGTCTCACGTGAAACGCTTTGCTCGGCCGTATTTTTGATCTTGGACTAAGAATTAGAACGATGTAGAGACTAGGGTCACTATGGGTGAGATTCATTACTCTACAGTAAAACAACTTGCACGCTTAAGCCTGGACACGAGAATTTACACTGACGGTTGTTTGCTGCTCCAGTCGCTTGCCAAAAGTGGGCAACCTAATCTACTCTCTCCCGTAGCCTACCTCGAGCAGCACGTTCCCCCGATCCTGCTTAGGACGGCCGTAAACAATGCTGGAGCGTAGTGTTAGTTATAGGTGTGTTCTTGCAGGGAGCACATTTGCGCGACATTTACACGCATTTCTCGTCTCGATTTCTTCGTCTCTCAGCCGGCGGGCGGTGGCCACACTCGCCATTTCGGCTGTTACCCCACGAGCAGCGTCAACAACCAGGCATTGAATTAGCGGGAGACCATCCTTAGACAGGCTTTTGCCGGGCTGCAGTTTCGGAAGCGTTCCACCAGTAGATTTTTTTCTTTACCCCCATGCGACTGTTACAACCAGCGCCTCTTGTGACGCGCTCCCTGCTTGTTGCGCTCCTGCCTAGCAAACGTTTCTCCAGGAGAACTTTTGACATCGCACGGGTTCGTTCCGCGCAGTGCAACCGCATGTGCCTCTGCTCGCCCGCTCCTTCAGCGCTCATCGCGGCGCTGCCATCCTTGCGACATTCCCTCTGCGAGTGCCTGGTGGGCCCGCTTTCATCCTTCGCTAGAATACAAAAAACGCGGTGTTTTGTGCGTGCATTTTGTGTGCCTGCTGTTTCCTGCATGAGAATTATCTCTCTGCACGCGTTCGTTCGCCCCTTCCGTCCTCAACTCTGCGCACACATCCTTTGCCTGCCATTACCGTGCACGCGTGTTTCGCTGCTCCCGCTTTAGGTACTCGTACCCCTCCAGCAGTTATTCGGTGCCGTTTGCAAGCGGACAACCCTACGCTCAGTTTCTGAAACAAATAGAACGGTTATTTAATCGACGATAGGTGCGCACCTGACTTGCGCCATCCTTCCTGGTCGACGAGCTCGGCATTCTCTTCTGGCCTCTTGTAGTAGTTTCTCACCACGGATTCGCACCGGTAGCAAATCTCCCCGGTTTCATGAGGGCCCAGTTTCTCGCCAGTCGCCACAGCTTGCACCTAGAAATTTATGACAAGTAGCATCAGGCTCTGTACTGACAGAAGGTTAATTTTGTCCTGCACAAATACATTACATGGAAA
Organism: Amblyomma mixtum; assembly: GCF_055824585.1. Classification (NCBI taxonomy): domain Eukaryota; kingdom Metazoa; phylum Arthropoda; class Arachnida; order Ixodida; family Ixodidae; genus Amblyomma; species Amblyomma mixtum. The sequence goes on along the minus strand of NC_143012.1, from coordinate 174,594,769 downwards.
CAGGAATTCTGGCGCCATAATTTACAAGTTCGATTTTTCGCATTTAATTGTATTGAGTACTGCACAGTAAGTACAGACGCTCACGGACATACAAATCTCTTACTTGGCTTGGATTCAGCCTTAAATTGACTTGCCTTGGAAGCAATGGATTAACAGTGCTTAAATCTGCTTTACTGAAACATACCGGGTGTTCTTTTCTTTTTACAATGTCCGAGAATTTGAAAAAAGGGTTTTTGAGGTAATCACAAGCTTTGTACGGCATAGTAATGCCAGTGTTGACGGACGCCAAAAAAAAAACAGGCGTCATGTTAACTATTAAAGTGTTCAATTAAATTCAAACAGTTAACTTTTTACCTGTTGCCGATGGCCAACTGATTGCAATTAGATATTTGTAGGCGCTCGTTTTCAGAATTTTGAAAACGGAATTGCCCTTTTTGCTATGGCTCGGCTAATGTGGGCCATTTCTCGCGGTATTTGAAAGCCGCGCGGTTGCGAGAGGGCCCAGAGCGGCGTAAATAAAATCGCGACACTCGGCGACGCACGAATAACGCGACATTTGTTGCCCAACTACTCTGGAGCAGCGAAGTAGCGAGGATCGGGCAGCACGCCAGCACGGGCGGGGCTGAGGTTGTCGCATGGTACGCGCGTTATCGAGTGTCGCGATTTTATTGACGTCGGTTTTGCACCCTCCCGCAAGCGCGCGGCTTTCGAATGGCGTTAGAAATGGCACAAATTATTTTAGAAACCGGCGTGGGTAACCGCGTTTTCGAAATTCTCAAAAATAATATCGCTATTACTATCGTCCGGCTACAAATCTCCAACTGCAGTCACGTGGCTAATTGTAATGGTAAAAAAGTTAACTTTTAGAATTTAGTTAATCACTTCACTCGTTTCCTTGATTCTCCTGGTTTTTGATGACCGCCAACACTGGTATTACTATGCCGCAAAAACTTCTCTCTACCTCAAACACCTCTCCCTTTTTTTTTTTTTCATTTTGCGCCTTTTAAAAAAACAGCCCGGTGTACTCGGCTACGCATGCAAGAAGCAGGAGGGCCACTTGGTGGTATGTAGGGAACGGAAAAATGGCTGCCAATCGCGCTACAGGGGTATACAAGTATCACTACGAGTTGCTTTGGTCCAGAGTTAGTTATCATCCGGCTAACAATAGTAATAGTGGTTAGATAGATGCTTGTGGTAACTGTACGGCCTCAGAGTCTACTCGTTCCTCGGAGCTCTCCTGCCGACGAAAGGACAATTGCCGGAATTTATGAAACGTGTAAATATACAGCCGTAAGCTGACGAATGTTGCAGTGACGGCACAACCTGTCTCAGCTACCTTGATAACGTCGACGACGCTCACAGCTTCTGTGCATGTAAACATACTGGTCTATTGTTTAAGCATACAGCTATCTAATCTTACCAATTGAGAGATGACGTTCACTGATGAGCCAGAGATAACATGTCGGGCTCAATCGCCTTTAGGGCGATTCGATTGCGTGACAACAGTTAAACAAATTTTTTCCCGCACACCCGGACCAAGTAACGCTTTGCTTCCGGTAATGCGCAACTAGGAGAGGCTGGCAATTCATGGTTACAGTTCGGAAGGGATACAGCTTGTAGGGTCTGCTCGCGGGCAAGTCAAATCTCGCGCCGTTCACCGCGGGTACTCTCGGACCCCTTCTTCCCGAGTGGTGGGGCGGGGGGAGAGAGGCGAGGAGAAAGCCTTTATAAGGCGAGACCGGAGAGGCTCGCGGTCTCTTGCTCTTGGACCAGCCCTGCCGAAAGGACCACCTGACCCAGCTGCCACGACGACGACCGGCCCCCCTGATGTGAGAATAAACCCTTTGTACAAAGTCCTGCCTCGAGTGACTGCCTGTGCGCCCCCGCGCAGAGGAATTGCCCACAAATAATGGCGCCCAACGTGGGGCTTTAATTAACACCTTGTGGACGATTTCTCTGCCGATTTTGGGACGTGCAGCCAGACTCGTGGCAGGCCCTCTTTGTTCAGGGCCACGCCGGACCGATAGGGTTAAGGAGCGGGTCAGGCGGAATGTTCGCGGGGTAGCGACTTGTGCAGTGTTGTAAATTTGTTAGGGGTCTTGTGTTATTTATGTAGTTTTCGGGCGTTTTGTGTTGTGTATTTCCGCGTGTTTGTAGATAGATTGTTGTGTATGTGAATGTTCTTGTTGCCATGAGCAGTTAGCCGGTGCGGCCGGACAGTTAGCGCGAACTATGCCTCCCAGAAAGGATGTTTCAGCCACGGCTTTGGATGGCGGGGCAGCCGGTAGTGAGACGGCCGACGCGGCGGCCGTAATGGGGCATGTGACTGAGATGTTTGCCGCATTAGCCCGTCAGCTCGGTTCGGTGGCTGGCGCCAACCAGGCCGCAGCATCGGTAGCATCGGCGACAGCATCGCGCCCGCGGATAAATATGGAGGTCCCCTCCTTTTCCGGGTACACGGACGCGAAATCAGTCCACGAGTTTTTGCAACAACTCGAGGACTACCAGACGGCTCTGGGCGCCCCAGATGACGTAATGCTAGGGCAGGTCCTGCCTGTAGCACTCGTCGAGAGCGCGGCGCGATGGAGGCGCTGCCAGCCGACTTTCCAGTCGCTGGCGGACTTCAAAGACCGTTTCCGCGCCGAGTTCTTGCCGCCTGATTATGAGCGCCGGATGCTGGATGAGCTCGCGTTGCGCACCCAACACCCAGAGGAAAGGCTCCTCGAGTACGTACGCGCAATGCAAGAGCTGTACAAGAGGGCAGACCCGACGGCAACCGACCGAGATCAGGTTGCGCGTGTGATCAGGCAGTGCCATCCACGCTTCAAGCCGTATCTGCGGGGCCGCAGTTTTACAAACCTCGAGGCCCTAGCGCAGGAGGCCAAGACCGTGCAGGCGGATTTACTCGCCGAACTGCGCTACCGGCCGCCCCCCAGGCCGGCCGAATCGCTGGAACCGGGATGCGCATGGGATGGAGGCCGAGAATGCGCGATGAGGGCTCGGCGCGCCGAGGTAATGGCCGTGGAAAATCAGGCGGAACCCCCTGTTGTCCCTCGTGCGCTTGACCCGTACGCATTCGAGCAGCGGCGTCGTGCCGGTCTCACAGGCCACGCGCGGAGCGAGCGTCAGGAATGCGCGGAGAAAGGGGAGAGCCGTCCCCAACCGCTTCGTGGAACGAGGGGTCCTCCGTCTACGCGGCGGGTGAATGACTGGCTTTGCTGGAATTGCAACCAGCCCGGCCACGTGGCACGCGAATGCCAAGCTAGGCGTATGCAGGGAAACGCCAGGCGCTGGCGGTGATGTCTGGTGGCAGCGGCCTTTCACCGTCAGCGGGAGAATTTCATGGTTGTCAAGGCGCTAGTCAGGAAAAGAACTCCCGCGCCGGCGACGGGGAGGCCTTTGTCCCGCTCGCCTGTAGAACTCAGGGAGTCGTTCCGCGCTCGAGCCCTTTTATGCTAGTGCAGTTAGCGGGTCGATGCTACTCTGCACTCATAGACACGGGCTCAACGCTGTCACTGGTCGGTGACGAGGTGTACGAGGCCTGCCGGATAGGTAACATCCGTGTCAGACCGGCCGAAACCCCGTTAAGCTTAGCAGCTGGGGCGGCAAAGGCAAAGGGAGCAGTGCGTCTTACGATGCGTTTTGACGGCAGAAAGCGGGGACATCGCTTCGTCTATCTGCCTGGCTTGTCAATACCAGTAATTCTGGGAAGGGATTTTCTCTCGAGCGAAGGCATTGTGCTCGACATGGGGGAGAATGGCTATCGTTACAGCCAGCTCGCCCCCCTCATTCCCTTCGAAAGCGCATCCTTGCCCGGCTGTCCTGCACAAAAGGTGGTTGTCCACACCTGTGCGACAGAAAGGCAGGTGAGCTCCCTCGAGACGCTGAGAGACGGTGGCCCGTTAGAAGCGATTATTGCGTCTTTCTCAGGACCCAGTAGTCAGCGCCGAAGGCTCGCGGAAACTTTACTCCCGTTTTCGGATTGCTTCACGGAGAAACCGGGCAGAACCGACCTGCTTCAGCACGAGATTCAGACGGGTGATACGCGCCCTTTCAGGTGTAACCCGAGGCCGTTAAGTGCGCATAAGAGGCAGCTTCTCGACTGTGCCCTTGACGAGATGATTGACACCGGTGCGGTGAGACCCTCACAAAGTCCCTGGGCGTCACCAGTGGTTCTAGCACCGAAGAAAGATGGATCGGTCAGGCTGTGTGTTGATTATCGTAAGCTCAACTCACTGACGCTTACGGTTGCGTACCCTTTTCAGTCGATCGAGGCTGTGATGTACGCGTTAGGGAACGCGAGGTTCTCCACAGTCCTAGATGCAAGCAGAGGGTATCTGCAGATTGAGGTGGCCGAAGGTGACATTGAGAAAACCGCATTCACCTGCCACCGCGGGCTCTTCGAATTTACTCGACTCCCGTTTGGTTTGTCTAACGCCCCGAGCACGTTCATGCGACTGATGGACATCGTGCTGGGCGATGCAAGGTTCAACTACGCCATGGCGTACCTCGACGACGTTGTGATATTCTCACAGTCGTTCGAGGAGCACCTCATTCACCTGAATTCCGTTCTCGATAGAATGAGACGTGCCGGTCTAACCATAAATCCAAAGAAAGTGCAGTTGGCATCGAAGAGAGTGAACCTCTTGGGCTTTGTCGTGGATGATGGCACACTGAGACCGAATGATGACAAACTGCAGGAAATTCTGAACTACCCCTGCCCCATGGATGTGAAAAGCTTGCAGAGGTTTTTGGGGATGGTTGCGTTCTACAGGCAATTCATCCCGCGCTGTTCGGAGCTTGCAAGGCCGCTGAACCTGCTGTTGCGTAAAGGCTCGAAGTGGGTCTGGGGCAAGGAACAGAGTGACGCATTTGTTGCCTTGGCTCGCGCGATAGCGAATACCGCTAGTCTGCGCCTCCCCGACCTGAACAAGCAGTTTGTCTTGCAGACAGACGGTAGTGACTACGGTGTTGGAGCTGTTTTGTTACAGGAACACGAGGGCAAACTGCGCCCTGTCGCGTTCGCTAGTCGCACGCTCACATCGGCGGAGCGGAATTACTCCGTGACCGAAAAAGAATGCCTGGCGATCATGTTCGCATTGTCGAAGTTCGACATGTACCTAGACGGAGCGGTCTTCACCGTGCAGACAGATCATCAGGCATTGTCTTGGTTAAAGAGGCTCAAGAACCCCGCAGGCAGACTCGCGAGATGGGCGCTGACGTTGCAACGTTACGCGTACGCCATCGAGTACCGCCGGGGCAGCTTGAACAAGGTGGCCGATGCTTTATCGCGCGCACCATGGAATGCTGGCGGAAGCGCTTCAGAGGCGCAGCCCAGCTTTGTAAAAAGCGGCGTCACCGCTGTTGGAGAGGAGGAGAGGGCGGACGGGAGTGTCGCGCCCTGTTTGGAGAGAGAGGAGACGGACAAAGGTCCCGCACGGTGCTGTGACGGAAGGGAAACACAGCAGCTCGTGGCGGCGACCGCTCGCCTGCCTAGGAGCGAGGCAGAAAGAAATCTGTCTTGGGGAGTAGCGGTCAGTAGAGAAGAGCTGATCGAGCCCCAGAAAGCAGACGGTCTTTGCCAGCGGGTGCTGAAGGAGCTTGCGAGCAGCGCAGCTTGCACCGGGAACGCTGAGGGCAAGTACGACGCGTATCTGCTGGGCGATGATGGCTTGCTGCTCCGCTACATCCCCCAACTTGACGAGGAAGAGGCGATAGCATCCCCTTTCCGAGTCGTGGTCCCGAGAAGGTTGCGGAAACGGTTCCTGCAGTACTTCCATGACTCAGCGCTGGCAGGCCATGGCAGCGGCAGTAAGACTTACGACAAGTTATGCCGTGTCGCGACCTGGCCAGGCATGAGAAAGGATGTGCTGGGATACGCCCGTACCTGCCCGGTATGCCAGGTAGCCAAGCCGCGGGCGGGCAAGCCCGCTGGCATGATGAAGGCGGTAGTTAGCAACTACCCGTGGCAAGTGGTCGCGTGCGATATCATGGGACCCCTCCCTCGGTCCGCGCGCGGAAACCAATTCATCCTGGTAATAACGGACCACTATTCCAAGTGGGTTGAGGTTTTCCCCCTTAGGAAGCTTGTGTCGGAACGAATTTGGGAAAAACTGTTGGAGACTTTCACTCGTTTCGGTTTCCCTTCCGACCTGATTACAGACAATGCTTCGTATTTCACAAGCAAAGTCTTTGTAGACTCCTGTCCGGCGCTTCAAATCCGCCACAGGAGAACGAGTCCCTACCACGCTCAGAGCAACATGACCGAGCGGGTGAATCGAAATCTGAAGAGCATGCTGGTCGCGACGACCGAGCAGCACAGAGATTGGGACGCGCGGCTGTCCGAACTGGCGTTCGCTACAAGGACAACCGTGAACAGGTCAGTGGGTATTACACCCGCTTACTTGAATTTTGGGAGAGAGATCGCTTTTCCGCTAGAGAATGCCCTACTCGACGCGGCGGGGCCTGCGCCCCCTCCGCTTTCGCAGTACGCGGCAAGGCTCCGGGAGCGCCTGGAGGCAGCGCAGCGAGCAGCCCGCGAAAACCTCGATGTGGCGCGCATGGAGCAGGCGGATCAGTACAACAAAGGTCGCCGTCACGTCGTTTTCAACACGGGCGACCTAGTACTCAAGAGAACGCACCCACTTAGTAACGCAGCGCGCGGTTTCGCCGCGTCGCTAGCGCACAAGTGGGCTGGGCCGTACGAAGTTACGGCACGGACTACGCCGCTCACCTACCAGTTGCGGTTGTTGACAAACGGCGAAACCGCCGGTCCGGTGCATGTCGCTGATTTGAAGGCTTTCCACCTTCGCAAGGACGATGACTGCGAAGCGGTGGAAAATCAGCGCGATGCGGCGATCTCACCCCCGGGAGGACGAGCAGGTAGCGGTGCGGTTCGCAACCGACGCTACAACCTGAGGACCAGGTAGCACCCGTGTCTCTCGATCAATTATCACTCGCAGTGCTCTCGCCCTCTCAGTATGTCTTCTAGGAAGCTCCAGCGGACCGACGCCCGTGGCTCGGACTCCAGAAGGCAAGGCAGACCACCGTCGAACGGTGGCCGCCATCAAGGCGCGCCACCCGGCTGGCGGCAGGAGCCGCGCGAGTGGCGCAGGTTCCACGGCCGCGGTGGCCCCCACCGCCCGCCAAACCACATGCCTAACCACTGGAGAGCACCTCCCAGTGGTGCAGGCCAACGCAAGAGGGCCAGTGACGACCAGGCGCAGGGCCCCCCTCAGCACCCAGCCGGCGCTTCGGCCGCCGAGCAGCCGCAACCCAAGCGGCCCAGGGTCCTGCGGCACGTGGCCACCTGGACCACGGTCGCCAACGGAGCGGCCATCTCTTACTGCGTGCGGTCCAGGTGGCGGGACCAGGCGCAGCCCCTTCGCGGCGGAAAGGCGCTTGGCGGCTGCAGCGCCTTCCCCCGCTGCGCCACTGCAGAGGGGCAGCCCGGAGGAGGCGGCCCTTAGCAATCCTCCAGTCCAGCCGCCCAGACCTGCTGTCCCCGGCGGCCGAGGAGCTTTGGAGGGCGCTGCCGGCAGGGCCCCCAGCGGAGCCAGGCGCCTCGCCCCCCCAGGCGGCTCGTGAGGAGCCCGTCCAGCCAGCGGTGAGCGGCCCCCCGGCGAGCACCCCTCCCCCCTGCGACGACTCTATGGACCCGGACCCGGAGGTCATCGACCGCCTACTGGCGGACCCCGGGACGGACGTTTGAGGGGGGGGGGGGGGAGATGTAGGGTCTGCTCGCGGGCAAGTCAAATCTCGCGCCGTTCACCGCGGGTACTCTCGGACCCCTTCTTCCCGAGTGGTGGGGCGGGGGGAGAGAGGCGAGGAGAAAGCCTTTATAAGGCGAGACCGGAGAGGCTCGCGGTCTCTTGCTCTTGGACCAGCCCTGCCGAAAGGACCACCTGACCCAGCTGCCACGACGACGACCGGCCCCCCTGATGTGAGAATAAACCCTTTGTACAAAGTCCTGCCTCGAGTGACTGCCTGTGCGCCCCCGCGCAGAGGAATTGCCCACAAGCTTTAACGGCTTGCAGATAGCGTAGCCAGACTCCCGAGCAGCCATCTATTGCGAAATGGCCAAACCCAGCTGGAATTGTCCCAAGCATCTCTAATAAATCTGTACGTGCTATTGTGTGGCCGAACACTTACCATAGAATTGTTCACCTGTCAAAAGAGCTGACAGGCGGTCAAGAAACTTGCCTGGATTATTCCTATACCGCATCGTTATGAACAGAGGTCTGAACACACAATTCCATCCCACCCAGCCCTGCTGAAAAAAAGTTCTATGATGCATAAACCTCATAGATCATTCATCATAGAATATCATACAATCTGTATGACATATCATACAATCTGTGTGATATATCATACGAACTGTATGATATATCATACAGATTGTATGATATGTCATACAGATTGTATGATATTCTATGATGAATGATCTATGAGGTTATTGCATCATAGAACTTTTTTTCAGCAGGGAGACGCTGCAATCATAACCATCAGCCCAGCTAAATCCACTGGAGGACAAACGCCGCTCTAATTCACCTCCGGTCAGACGTCTCGTGCGCCTGCTGCTGCTTCCCTCTTCTTGCAAGCTTCCTAATCTCCTCCGTTCACATCAGCCTCTGCAACCTCATCTACGTTTGTCTTCTCTTAGAATCCGCTCCGTCGTCTGAGCAGACTTTGCTCTCCGTATCACGTGCCAGCCCATGTTCATTTCTTCTTCTTGATCCCAGAAAGGATAACGTTTGCTCCAGTTAGCTCTAGTACCTCGTCTATTCTTTCTCGGTCCGATAACCTTAACCATGTCTTTTTATCTTCTGTAACTCCCTGCGTTGTCTTCGATTTAATTTCAAGCCATAGGCTCGCCTCCAACTTCCTGCGCCATAAGTCAGTACTGTCAAGATATAGCATAAAATCATCATTCACAACAGCGCAGCAATGACGGACGAAAGGGAGACTGGACAAAACAAGCGCTGACTTCAACTGAACTTAATTGCTGCAAGGAAAGAATATGTACCTCACGAATATTACAACAAACAAACAAACAAACAAACAAACTGTAAAGAGGAAGATGGGCAGCGGCGGCAGCCGCACCGCCAGCGCACGGCGCGAAATCGTCGGTTTGATGCCCCGGAGGCGTATTCGCCAACTGCAGCCTGTACAGCCACAAGGCTTGAAACCACGGTGAATTTATCACGGTGACTGAGGATTGTCGCAACGCCTTACCTAAAAGGGATAATAATCCTCTTAAACGGCGTTATATGGCACTGAGCATCACGATTTGCGACCTAAAAGGGAAAAAATTGAAAAAAATGAAATTGAAAAAAACATCAAAACTACAGTACAGAAAGCGGAGTCGAACGGCCGACCTTCCATACGCAACACGAGCCTCTAATCCACTGCGCCATAGCGGCGATGCCAAGCCGTCGTTCTGAATGAATATTTATAACCAGCCTTAATGTGGCTGCTACCTGCCGGTGGGCGGCGCTGTCAGCGCTGGCTGTACCGGCTGCATTTGGCGAACACGCGCCCCGGAGCTCGGACCGCCATTTTGGCTAGCTGTTCTTAGGCTGTTTCCCCGGAAATGTCGCTACAATTTGGTGGAGCTGTGCTGTGTACAGCCTTGGACCTACGTCCTGGAACTTCGAAGCAGAACCATCGCGTCAACTATGTCAGCCAACGCAGGACAGTCATCTTCCCCTTCGCCTACGCCCGTCGTTTGCCCTGGCGCTCTCCGGCAACGGGACCCAGCCATATTTAACGGGTCCGATGGCCACGGCGTGGAAGATTGGCTTGCCTCCTATGAGCGGGTAAGCGGCCACAACCGGTGGGACGACGCCACGAAGCTCAACAACGTGGTGTTTTAAGGCGAAAGCCTTTAAATGTCTCATCATTGTAAGCAGCAGCTGTCGACAGAAATGTCACGCTTTTCAATTGGTCGAAACGGTCGTGACGTCACAGTGCGCGAATTTCAAGCGGGGCCAATTGTACTTTGGCTAGTAACCATGCAACCAATTGAAGGGATCGTATAGTGATGCTCCAAGTGTGTGGGACTGAGCTTAGTTAATTGCTTAATTACCCAATTAGCCTACTTAAATTTTCAAGTCAGGCCACATAAACAAATAAAACCGATTAGGAAATTGGTGGAGCTCGGGAATCGAACCCCGGTCTTCGGCGTGCGAGACGAGCATGCTATCCACTCCGCCATGCCAGCTCGATGGTTTGGAATGAACAAAGGTGCGTCTAGTGAATACGGTGTCTTCGCTCCCTCCCGTCCTCCTTCCTTTCCTTCCGGCGAGGTTTAGGTGTCCGCCGAAATATGAGAGACATATACATTTCCTTTCCTCAAAAACCAATTTACCGACGAGCGAGGCGTAGAACCGAATGGGCGATGGCGTTCTATGGACACCCTGGCAGCGTTGCAAGACGCTGTCGCGTTCCACTCTTAGAGGCGAAGCTTAACATCTTAACCACACATCAGTGACCATACTTTAGGTCAAAAAAGTGCCCCCTGAATTTTGACGGGTGTTCACCGAGATATGTGAGACAGTTACTGCTTAATTTCCTGTCCTCAAATACAATTTTCATTTTCTTCATTACGGGCCCTCTTTGTCTTCTTTCACTCCCACTTCCTTCCTTCCTCTACGGTGCGGTTCAATTGTCCACCGAGATGACAGAGAATTACTGCGCCATTTCCTTTCCTCAAAAAGCGTTGCGTTCAAAGGGAAGTTATCGCGCCGAACGGGTGGTAGCGTTCGGTGGACTCCCTGGCAGTGCTACAACACGCTGTCGCGTTCCACTTCTATAGGCAAAGCTTTGGCGTAATTAATCAGCAGTTAATTAGTATTCAGGCATTAATCAGTAATTAACCATTAATTAGTGATTCGTCATCACTTAGTAATTCGTACTCAGTTAATGTGACGCCAATAGTGGCGCAGAAGCAGCGAAAGTGGTTCGGAAAACGCTTTCGCCTCTACGCACTTTAGACAGTCAAAGTGCCCCCTGAATTTTTACCTGTCGGACGTGGCCGGCCTATGGCACAGGAACCACGAAGCAGACTTTACCACCTGGTCGGCTTTCAAACGAGCCTTTTCTGACATCTTTGGGCGCCCTGCAGTACGCAAGCTGAGAGCCGAACAGCGCCTTCGAGTGAGAGCCCAGCTTCAGGGTGAATCGTTCACGAGTTATATCGAGGATGTCATCAGCCTCTGTACAAGGGTGGACTCGTCTATGTCCGAGGCGGACCGAATCAAGCATGTCTTGAAAGGCATCGAAGGTGATGCATTCCAGATGCTTATCGCCCGGAACCCTACCACCGTTGCCGACGTCTTCACCCTGTGTCAGAGCTACGATGAGCTCCGTAAGCAGCGTATTCTGGTACCATCACCTTCCGTGCAGCCTGACTCGCTTTCCAGCCTCACTCTAACGACCTCTCACAGCTCGCTGCTGGACCAAATCAAAGACTTTGTGCGTGAGGAGGTGGCTCGACAGCTGTCACTTCTTCACGGCGTCCAGGGACCTCCCTCCAACCTGGCTTTGACCCTCCAAACTGTGATTCGCGAGCAAGTGTCTGAAGCGTTACCACCTGTTGGTCCGCCGGCTCCTGCTGCGGCGCCGCTCACTTACGCCGACGTCGTCCGAAGGCCAAAGCCCGAGGCGTCTGTCCCGTTCTATCCTTTGATGCCGCAGCCTACCTTTCCAACCCGGCCACCTCCTTCTCGCGTTAACCCCTGGCGCACCCGTGACAACCTCCCCATTTGTTATGCATGTGGTGTCCCTGGTCACGTTGCGCTTCTCTGCCGTCGCCGTGGGCTGCCACCTGTGGATGACCCCAGAACCTACGTCTATGCGGCACCACAGCCCCCGCCACGTCCGTCGTCTGCCGAACAGTTTGATGCCTCCGATCGCCGCCCGTATACTCGCCGCCGTTCGCCATCCCCGCGGCGCCGCTCTGTGCCCCCACTGCGTCCTCATTCCCCTATGCGCCAGAAAAATTAGTTGCCGCAGTTCCCGAGGCAAGAAATGCGTATTCGGCGGCAAGTTCAAGACCTCGTTTGTTCCCCGCTAATGTGCTCGATGTTTTTGTGGAGGGCCACACCGCCTTGGCGCTTGTCAATACTGGCGCTGCTGTTTCTGTGATGAATGAGAAACTGTGCCGCAAACTTCGCAAAGTGACGACGCCGTTATCTGGATTTTCGCTTCATACAGCTAATGCGCAGCGAATCTCGCCTTTCGCCGCCTGCACAGCCAGGGTAATCATCCACGGTTCTTTATATACTGTCAAATTCGTCGTTCTCTCATCGTGCTCGCATGACATTATTTTAGGTTGGGACTTCCTCTCCCAACATGAGGCCCTCATCGACTGTGCTCGTGCCGAGCTCGAACTTCTTCCGTGCAGTGATGCCTCATCTGATATATTATCTACGTGTTGCAAACTGTCTGTGGCTGACGACATCGAGATTCCTCCACGCGCATCTGTTCATGTCCCTGTCTCCTGCCTCACTGCATCTGACAGCGCCTTCGTCTTTACACCATCCGACGTCTTCATCTCTCGACACGGTCTGTGTCGTGTTTTGTCGGGGACAGCAGACGAAGGCCAGGTGGGTGGAAAACCGAACGTGATTTATTCCATCACAGCTCGTAGTGGAATGCCCGGTGGCCGAGCAGCGCGACTTATCTTATAGCCAGCTCTCGCGATCGTCGCGCCGCCGCTATCGCTCTAGCCGCGACGATTACACAACACTCCTCCCCTTTTATTTAGAGGGTGCAATCATATCCTTATAGAATAGTTAAAAGCCAGCTTCGTATCGCTCGGGTGGACGACGAATTCTTGACGGGTAGCGCCTTCCAAGAGCCGACGTCTCGGATGTAGGAGCGGGCGCCGGAGGGACCTCGGGAGGCTGCACGGGCACCGGCTCATCTGATGCTGGCTGGTCACCTGTTTGGTCTGGAGGGAAAAACAGGAACCCGTCCACGTTGTCTACGTCGGATGACCCTGGTGTCACCTCAGGGCTTGTGTTACCCAGCAGTTGGTCGAGGTGCCGACGCCAGATGAACTTGCCTCGGGGCGTGCTCACCAAGACTTTGTAGGAGACTGGTCCAGTTTTCTTGAGGAAAGTTCCACGAACCCACTTCGGCGAGCCTCTAATTGCGAACTAAAACACTGTCATTAATGCAAAAACCGTCTCTGTTGCTTTTCCTTTGTTGCATTTGGGTGAACTGACTGCGCATCACCTTCCCCTCCACTGTCGGCTTGAATGCATCCAGCTTAGTACGCTATCTTCTACCCATCAAGAGGTTAGCTGGTGCCTCTCCTGTCGTAGGATGAGGCGTATTACGGTATGCCAAAAAAAAATTATAAAGTGTCACTTCGACAGGTTCACCTGGAGGTGATTTGCGGAGAGCCGACTTCAATGTTTGCACAAAACGTTCAGCCAGACCATTTGTGCTTGGGTGATAAGGGGCGGTCACGACATGTCTGGCCCCGATGTCCGGCATGAATGCCTTGAACTCTTCGGACACCAGTTGTGGACCATTGTCGGCCACTACCGTCTCTGGTAATCCGAATCTGCAGAAAAGTTCACGCAAGCAAGCAACAGTACGTTCGGATGTTGTGCTCCGCATGACGAACACCTCTGGCCACTTCGAGTGGGCATCTACAACCACTAGAAACATGGTTCCTCGAAAAGGCCCCGCGAAGTCCAAGTGAATTCGCCTCCATGGTGCGGTCGGCCATGCCCAAGGAAGCAGAGGTGCCTTACATGGATCATTACGTCGTTGCTGGCACGTTTGACAACTTCGTACCCTTGTTTCCAAATCTGCATCAATTGACGGCCACCAGACGTAGCTGCAAGCCAATTCCTTGCTCCGCACGATTCCAGGATGACCTTGGTGCAGTTCGTCGAGAACACACTCTCGAAGGGCAGACGGGATAACAACCCTCATGCCATACATGACACACGCTGATCTGCAAACGTCTGTCGAAAAACTGCTTTAGGCTTGTATCTCGCAGGTACGATGGCCAACCTGTGCTGGTAAACTGGAGCACCTTGCTAAGCATGGGATCACGTGATGTGGCACGCGCAATCTCTTTGGCGGATAGGGGCATCGACTCCAGGCGCAATGCATAGAATGATTCCTCGCCTTCGGACGCTCCGTCTTGCTGGCCCTGGAGAGGGAACCTTGAAAAAAAATCTGCCTCTGCGTTGTCACTGGACTTTTTGTACACGAGCGAGTACTTGTAAGCAGACAAAGTGACGGCCCATCGCTGCAAGCGTGCTGCCGTGATCGATGGAATGCCTGTCGTCTGCCCCAGGATGGTTTGTAACGGCTTGTGATCCGTGATCAATGTGAAACATCTTCCATAGATGTAGAAATGAAACTTTTTGACTGCAAAAATGATGGCCACTGCTTCCTTTTCTAGCTGACTGTACTTTTTCTCAGCGTCATTTAATGTGCGCGACGCATAAGCGACCGGGCGTGGGCTTCAATCGTCCGCAACATGAGAAAGTACTGCACCCACGCCGTACTGGGAAGCGTGACAAGCCACTTGCAAAGGCTTGGTTTACTTTGGTTTATGGGGTTTAACGTCCCAAAGCGACTGAGGCTATGAGAGACGCCGTAGTGAAGGGCTCCGGAAATTTCGACCACCTGGGGTTCTTTAACGTGCACTGACATCGCACAGTACACGGGCCTCTAGAATTTCTCCTCCAAAGAAATTCTAGCCGCCGCGGCCAGGATCGAACCCGCGTCTTTCGGGACAGCAGCCGAGCACCATAACCGCTGAGCCACCGCGGCGGCACTTGCAAAGGCTTATCGGGGTCGTAATGCGCCAGTATCGCGGATGACGCCAACGCATTTTTGACTTCCTCGAACGCCGCTTGGCACGATGCATCCCAGCGCCATGGATGATCGCGACGCAGCAGTTTGTAAAGAGGACTGGCCAGAGTAGACAATCGTGGAACGAACTTCCCGTAGTAATTTACGACGCCCAGAAACGACTGCAGCTGCTGCTTGCTTGTGGGCGCGCTGATAACATGACCAAGACAGCGCAGTTCTTTTTGAAAGAACGAACACTTTTCTTTCTTTACTCGAACCCCGCGCTCCGTCAACCGCTTTAGGACATCTTCCAGATTTGCAAAATGCTCGTCTGGCGTCCTTCCAGTGATGAGAACGTCATCCAAATAGCAGCTGACGCCTTTCAGGTCTTTCAGCATTGTGTCCATAATTCTTTGGAAAATGGGTGGTGCCGATGAAACCCCGAACGGTAGTCTGTTTACCGCAAAAAGTCCTTTATGGGTATTGAGTGTCAAGTACTCTCTTGACGACTCCGACACCACCACCTGATGATAGGCTCTGTTGAGATCAATCTCAGAAAATTCTTGGCCCCCTGCGAGCGCCGCAAACAACTCATCGACTCTCGGCAGTGGGTACCGGTCAGTTTCAAGACAAGGATTTAGGGTAGTCTTGTAATCACCGCATAGTCTTATGCGACCGTCCTTCTTTACTACTGGTACTACCGGTGTGGCATAGCTGCTTGTCGCAACTGGTGAAATGACTCCCATGCCTTCCAGCTTATTAAGCTCGGCCTCGACTGCAGGTTGTAATGCAAAGGGCACACTTCTTGCCTTCAGAAACTTCGGCACGCTACCATCTTTTAGCGACAACTCTGCTCTTTCTTCTGAAATTGTTCCCAGTTCGTCATTAAACAAACTCTGGTATCTGTCTAGAAGTGCGCGTAGTCTGGCAGTTTGACTCGAACAGGCAGAACCATCTGACCTGGAAATAGCGTTGAGCTCGTAGATACTGCTCCAATTGAGTCGGATGGCTTGCAACCATTGTCGACCTAGCAGCGGAAGTCCCTTTTCTTTCGTGATGTAGAGAGGCAGCTGGGCCCTCTGCTCTCCGTACTGCACGGCCACGTGAGCGACTCTAACAGGCTGGACTATGGCTCCCTGGAACGTCCGCAGCTTCAGCGTCGTTGGCATGACCTTGATTGAGGGAAACATCTGCCGAAACTGATATAAAGACATGACAGGCACAGTAGCTCCTGTATCCAGCTCCATGTACAAGGGCCGCGCCCTTCCACGTGCACAGAAATTTTTATCGGAGCCAGACCAGGCGAAATAATTTCCTTCATGCTTACAGAAGCTTGAACGGGAACCAACATCTACATCGAGTTTCGCCTTGCTCCCTTCGTCTTTTGCTGTTTGTTAGCTTGGCACACCCTTTGAATGTGTCCTTTCTTATCACATTTGAAACAGGTGGCCGCAATGTGCGGACACAGTCGGCTTGCATGCTTCGCCGACCCGCAGCAATAGCAGTTTCGCTGCGTCATATCGCTTTCCCCAACGGCTCTGACCTTGTAAACGTCCGGAACGCCCGTATCAGAGGCATGCGCTTCTGCTACGCTCTTTTTCGCTGCTTCCATGGCTAGCGCTCGTTCCATGGCTTTTTGAAAGGTTAGCTTGTTATCCTCCGTGAATAACACTCGCTGTATATCTTCTCTGCGCAAACCGCAAACAAAACGGTCTCGCAGCGACTGGTCTCGCAAATTCAAAACGGTCTCGCAAATTCACATGTCTGTGCCAATTTCCGCAACTGTGCAACATATTCCAAAATCGATTCAGTCTCGAGTTGCGCTCTCCTGTGAAATTTCGCGCGTTCACTAATTACCGACGGCTTCGTTGACAAGTGGTCGCCTAGAAGTTTCTTTAGCACGTCGGAACTTTTAGCTGACGGCAATTCCGGCGCTGTCAATGACTTGAGGAGACTGTACGTCTTTGGGCCTACGAGACTCAAAAAAGCGTGTACCTTGTCGTCCTCGGGGATACGGTTGACCAGAAGAAACGACGTTAAGCGTTCCTCGTACGACGGCCAGTCGCTCGTAGACTCGTCGAAGGGCTCGATGTGTCCCAGTCGACCCACGAGTTGCGTCACTGCTCCCGCCGCTACCGAACCATCCGTTGCCATGTCAGCTTGCTGTAGAACTGGTCAGAATCCCGACCTCCTCGCCAAATGTCGTGTTTTGTCGGGGACAGCAGACGAAGGCCAGGTGGACGGAAAACCGAACGTGGTTTATTCCATCACAGCTCGTAGTGGAATGCCCGGTGGCCGAGCAGCGCGGCTTATCTTATAGCCAGCTCTCGCGATCGTCGCGCCGCCGCTATCGCGACGATTACACAACAGTCTACCTCTGCCGTTCGCTGTGCTCACGGTTCAAGACGCCTGCAGCCTTATCCCCATCTCGAACCCTTTTCTGAGCCCTTGCATATTTCTCCGTGGCGAATGTCTTGGCCATATTCAGCCCGTCGACTCTTTGCTCGAACCCGAACGTTGCGCCGACTCATGTTCTCTTCCTACTAATTCGCTTACTTTGCCCGCATCTCCCGCTTTGGCCACGGACGACGCCTTTACTGATTGCATCGACGCCAGACTTGCCGCACCGCAACGCGCCCGACTCCTTAACCTACTGAATCAGTTTCGTTCTTCCTTCGACGTCGCTCAAAACCGACTCGGTCGCACGTCTACCGTCACCCACGAGATCGACACCGGAGCCCACTTGCCGCATCGTCAGCGCCCGTACCGCGTTTCGGCAGCCGAACGCCAGATTATCAACAATCAGGTGGACGACATGCTTCAGCGAGGCGTAATTCAACCAGCCAGTAGTCCGTGGGCCTCTCCTGTCGTTCTGGTGAAAAAACAAAGATGGCACAATACGGTTTTGCGTCGATTATCGGCGCCTTAATAAGATCACCCGTAAAAACGTTTACCCGCTGCCGCGAATCGACGACGCCCTTGACTGTCTCCAGGGCGCGGAATTCTTTTCATCTTTAGTCCTGCGATCGGGCTATTGACAGGTCCCTGTGGCGGAGGCTGACCGTGCCAAGACGGCTTTTGTTACACCAGATGGCCTCTACGAATTTATCGTCATGCCTTTCGGCCTCTGTAATGCCCCGGAGAGTTTCGAGCGCATGATGGACTCCATTTTACGCGGCCTGAAGTGGACAACATGCCTGTGCTACTTAGACGACGTTGTCGTCTTCGCGCCTGATTTTGAGACGCACCTTCACCGCTTGGAGCACGTGTTTACATGTTTAACTTCCGCGGGGCTCCAACTGAATCTCAAAAAGTGTCGCTTTGGCGCCCGCCAACTGACAATTTTGGGTCACGTCGTCTCTAAGGACGGCGTGCTTCCTGACCCAGCCAAACTTCGTGCCGTCGCTGAGTTCCCCAAGCCGTCGACTCTGAAGGAACTTCGCACCTTTCTCAGCCTATGTTCTCTTTCTTCCGACTTTTCGTCCGAAATTTTGCCTCTATCATCGCGCCACTTACGAACCTTCTTCGGGGCGCCAACGACCTGTCCGGTTGGTCACCTTACTGCGACGACGCCTTCATCACCTTACGACGGCTGCTCACAGCGCCTCCCATTTTACGCCACTTCGACCCTACTGCTCCCACCCAAATCCACACCGATGCCAGTGGCGTTGGCTTCGGTGCTGTCCTTACGCAACGTAAACCCGGATTTCCTGAGTATGTCGTTGCTTACGCGAGCCGTGCACTCACAAAGCCGGAATCCAACCACTCAGTCACCGAGAAAGAATGCTTGGCTATTAAGGCGAAAGCCTTTAATGCCTCATGCTGTCGTTAGCAATCCGTGTCGGCAGCCGTGTCTCCGTCCGTGTCGGCAGCCGTGTCTCCGTCCGGGTCGGCAGCCGTGTCTGCGTCCGTTTCGACAGATGTGTCCGCGTTTTGACGGGTGTCCACCGAGATATGCGAGACAGTTACTGCATAATTTCCTTTCCTCAAATACAATTTTCAGTTTCTTCATTACGGCCACTCTTTCTCTTTCTTCTCTCACTCCCACTTCCTCCCTTCATGTACGGTGCGGTTCGGGCGTCCATCGAGATGACGGAGAACTTCTTGTCCTCAAAAAGCGTTGCGTTCGAAGGGCAAGGCATCCCGCCGAACGGGTGGTGGCGTTCGTCCCTTCCTGTGCGGTGCGGTTCGGGTGTCCACCGAGATGACAGAATTACTGCGCCATTTCCTTTCCTCAAAAAGCGTTGCGTCCAAAGGGCAAGGCATCGCGCCGAACGGTTGGTGGCGTTCTTCCCTTCCTGTACGGTGCAGTTCGGGTGTCCACCGAGATGACAGAGAATTACTGCGCCATTTCCTTTCCTCAAAAAGCACTGCGTTCAAGCTGTAAGGCATCGCGCCGAAGGGGTGGTGGCGTTCCTCGCTTCCTTTACGGTGCGGTTTGGGTGTCCACCGAGATGACAGAGAATTACTGCCCCATTTCCTTTCCTCAAAAAGCGTCGCGTTCAAAGGGCAAGTCATCGCGCCGAACAGGTGGTGGCGTTCCGTGGACTGCCTGGCAGGGCTACAACACGCTGTCGCGCTCCACTCCTAAAGGTGAAGGTTAAGCGTCATTAATTAGCAGTTAATTAGTAGTTAGTCATTAATCGGTAATTAGTCACTAATTAGTAATTTGTCATTGCTTCGTCATCAGCCCCGCCGCAGTGGCTCAGTGTTTACGGCGCTCGGCTGCTGACCGGAAAGACGCGGGTTTGATCCCGGCCGCGGCGACTGAATTTCGATGAAGGCGAAATTCTAGAAGCCCGTGTGCTGTACGATGTCAGTGCACATTAAATAACACCAGATGGTCGAAATTTCCGGAGTCCTTCACTACTGCGTCCATCATAGCCTCAGTTGCTTTGTGACGTCCAACCCCAATAAACCAACCAATTATGTGTGACGTCATCCAGTGGTTACGTCACCAGTGTCACATAAGCAAAGTGGTGCGGAAAACGCTTTCGCCTCTACGCACTTTAGACAGTCAAAGTGCCCCTGAATTTTTTGTTTGGGCGATCGGAAAGTATCGCCCTTACGTTTACGGGCGCCCTTTCGACATCGTCACGGACCATCATTCCCTGTGTTGGCTGGCCTTCTTAAAAGACCCTAAAGGCCGCCTCGCTCGCTGGGTCCTACGTCTACAGGAGTACGATATCCGTGTCATCTATCGCTCCGGCCGAAAACACAACGACGCCGACGCTTTGCCCCGCTCTCCACTGCCGCCTGACGCTGTCTGCCGCTCGCCAGTCGGTTGCGCTTCGCTGTCGATTCCAACAGATACCATGGACAACGAGCAACAAAAGGACCCCTGGATATCTGCGCTTCTACGTTTTCTCGCCAATTCCTCGGCGGCACCCGTGCCTCGTGCCCTATGCCACCAGGCTGCTCACTTCGCCATTCGTGATGGTCTCCTGTACCGCCGCAACTACGTCTCTACCGGCCGGAAGTGGTTGCTTGTCGTCCCTGCCCATTTACGGTCAACATTCTGCGCCCTGTTTCACAATGACCCGCAGTCTGCTCATGCCGGTGCCTTTAAAACATACACGCGACTCCGTCTCCGCTATTATTGGCGCGGTATGTTCACCTCCGTCCGCAAGTACGTCCGCTCGTGCCCTGACTGTCAACGTCGCAAGCTCGCTCCTCACCATTCAGTCGGCCTGATGCAGCCTCTCCCTTGCCCTTGCTGTCCTTTCGACCGAGTTGGGATCGACCTCTACGGCCCGCTTCCTTATACTGCTGCTGGCAACCGCTGGGTTATTGTAGCCGTCGACCACCTCACGCGTTACGCCGAAACCGCGGCTCTTCCTGCTGCTACGGC
This sequence comes from Amblyomma mixtum, assembly GCF_055824585.1. Lineage (NCBI taxonomy): Eukaryota > Metazoa > Arthropoda > Arachnida > Ixodida > Ixodidae > Amblyomma > Amblyomma mixtum. Next base: position 174,574,092 of record NC_143012.1, on the reverse strand, counting down.
ACCCCACGTTGCCTCTTTCATCCTGCATCACTTCATTCTTCGCCACGGAGCGCCCCGCGAACTGCTGAGCGACCGTGGACGCGTCTTTCTGTCCGAGGTAGTGGAGCCCCTTCTAAAACAGTGTAAGATCACTCAGCACACCGCCACGCCCTACCATCCTCAGACTAACGGTTTGACGGAACGGTTTAACCGCACCTTGGGCGATATGCTGTCGATGTACGTGTCCTCCGACCATTCCGACTGGGACAAGATCCTGCCGTTCATCACCTACGCCTACAACACCGCCACGCAGACCACCACCGGCTTCTCGCCGTTTTTTCTTCTCTACGGACGGGAACCTTCCTCACCGCTCGACACTGTACTTCCTTACCGACCTGACCAGTCTGAGGGCACCACCATTTCGGAGGCTTCCAAGCATGCCGAGGAGTGTCGTCAGCTCGCTCGGTCGTTAACGTCCGGCGAGCAGGGGCGTCAAAAATTCCTCTTCGACACCATACACACTGCTGACAGTTTTCTACACGGCTCTCTCGTCTGGCTTCGCGTGCCGTCTACCATGCACACCTGGCCTCTGCTCCAAACTTCTCCCCAAGTACCACGGCCCTTAACGCATCATAGAGCGCACTTCCCTGGTCAACTACATTGTCGACCCTGTTACACCCGCCATAGATCAACGCCGACGTAGCCGCGAGGCTGTTCATGTGTCACGCCGGAAAGCGTACTATGACCCGTGTGTACTGTTGTCTCCCTGACTCGCCAGGATGGCTTCGCCTTCAGCCTGGGGTGATTGTAAAGAGGAAGATGGGCAGCGGCGGCAGCCGCACCGCCAGCGCACGGCGCGAGATCGTTATGCCCCGGAGCTCGGACCGCCATTTTGGCTAGCTGTTCTTAGGCTCTTTCCCCGGAAATCTCGCTACAAAGCAAACAAACAAACAAACAAACCAACAAAAACAAACAAACAAACAAAAACGAAACCGGCACACAAGGCGCGAACTAACTGCGCACGTATTCAATAACAAAAACTCAGTGACCAGAGGAAGATAACGCTGGACGCGTCCTATTCACGCTATCAATCGACATAGGCACACTTTAACTTATTTTGTGAAATTTATTTCTTTATTTATTCAATTATATAATTTTATCAAAGTAAATAAAAATATTTAATTTATTTTGTGAAACCACAACTGATGGCTGACTCACGCAGGTATCTCTAGAATTATGCATGTAATACGCTTCCATTATTTCTCTAGACAAATTGTCCTTGTGCCCAAAAAGAATGGTTATACCAGAAAAAACCGGGGGGCAATCACACAAACGACGGCGCAGGGTAAGATTAATCTGCGATTTTGACGAGTCATTATCGCAGGAATTAGAGTGTTCCTGAAGCCTTGAAATGGCGGGTCTGACCAATATACACAGCACCGCAAGGAAGTGAAAACCTGTAAAAAAACTCGAAAACTGCACGAAATGAACTTCGAACAATGCTTCACCTGAGAGCCACTCGTTTTACTACACAGGCTTATGTTAGATACCCTTTGCTGTCGTGAACAGATGTCACTCAACTTATTAGGGGCCGAAAAAAAACAGCCTTTATGCCGCTTGCGTCAGTCGACCATCAGTCAGTTGTTTCACAAAATGAATTAGATTTTCTAAAGATTGTCAGCGCGAATAATGAAGCGTCTAGAGTTGTCCTCGTCTGGACAGAGTGTTTTTGTTGTTGGACATGTGCGCAGATAGTTCGCGCCTTGCATGCCGGTTTCGTTTTTATTTTTTTTGTAAGATTCGTGAAGCATACATTCTTCCTTTCCCGCAATAAAGCTGAGTTGAAGTCAGCGCTTGGTTTGTCGAGTCTCCCTTTTGTCCGTGTTTGTTGCGCTGTTGTGGACCATGAGTATATACCAACTGGCCCATATTTCTTTAATAATCGTTGTTATTTATATTATACAATTTCATATTGATGGGTACTGCCAAGTTGCCTTACATGACATCAGTGTAACTGCGAGAACACAATACACGCAATTCCTATTCTCCAAGCTTTTTCGCTTCCATTTAGATGAATACGGTTGCCACTTCCAAAGCCTATCTGCCAATTCCGTCCCTTCTCATATTGTTCAATAACACATTAGATTCATGCATAAGAATTTTATACCCACCGTTCTACTCTCCATTTGTAAGTCCTGAGTGATACGCCACTATTTCGTACCCGCGTTACCATGCAGGCAAACATAGTCAACAAATGTGGGAGTATTCAGGTACTGTCCGCTTACATTTCTTCCCAACTTCTTCACATCAAACCTATTAAATGCCTCTTAGAAACCGATGGTGACTAGCACTGGTTAGATTGTGTTCCTTCCCGTGTCGCCCTTCCTGACTGACATTTTATTACTTTCCGTATAGAGGACTATGATCGCTCGGCATTCTCTTTCATACCACCTTTACATATACATCTTCCACACTTTGTATACGGAATACCAGAGAACCTCTCCGCGATGTAGATTTTCAATTCTATACCTTCGTGAGACTTTAATGCTTTTAATATCATTATCACACTCCTTAGCGTACCTTGACCGCTGCCATCGTTACGGGGACACCAACGTCAGCTCCGATTGATGGCTTGCCGGCTACTGGCTGACTAAGAACGAGTCCACAGGACTCAGTCAAGCCGTAGATGTTCGTCATCCTCTCGATGCCGGCAAATGCCTTGCAAGCTGCCTCTGCCACGGGCATAGGGAGCACGCTCCCACCCACTGCGATCCTGCGCATGCTCGGTAGACCTCGGCCTGTGCGCTGCATCTCACGCACCAGACCTTGCAGCTGGGCCGGGAAAAATATTGCCGCAGTCGCCTGCGCCAAGGAGAGGAACATAGGAACAGCGAGGCATGTCAGTGAACTGGTGTCGCCAATAACGCTCTTGAAGACGTACGAAGCGGGACTGCTTAACTACTACAAATACACTCAGAAAAAATTTCCCAGTGAGCTTTTCCAGAACGGTAGCATGATAGCCACATAGCCCGTTTTGCGGATATGCTGAAGTTTTTTATGATCGCAATGAGCAACCTTTAATTGGGGCGAACCATCCTCAATTGGGGTGAGTAAAGGGAATCATGTAAGGCAGTACATTTAAAACTTTGTATTCAGAACAGGAACATGATTCGGCTTCTATGAGATGGGAAGTGACGGCTGCCAGCATAACGACACCGGAAGATTTATTCCGATCGCTGGCTCCACCAATGAGCCGCACAGTCGTAATGTGATCATTGCATTGCTTGTTAATACTCTGTCTTCATGCGACAAGGTGTGCGCCCCTGCTTCACATCAGCACCAAGCTTCTCCTCAGCGGAAGCATTAGTGCCGAGAATAAAAGAACATGCTTTCATAGCGGGGCTTAACGCTCGCAATATGTTCTCCCAAGAATTCTTTCCACTGCTTTCAAACCTTAACAAATGTCTGTTAACCGTGCAATACAGGCGTAATACGGTGGGAATGGAGGCGCTGCGAAGTTGAAGTGATTGCTCAATATGATATTTTTACTCGAAAGCTCCAAGAAAGGGGCTTTCAGGGATAATTCAGATGCAAAAGATAACTGCTCTAGTCTCTTTTGGTGGAAAAGTGCTTGCGCAATTAAAGCTCTACCTTCAATACACGCGGTAGTTTTAATCTTGAGTCGATTGATGCCAAGCACGACTTCCATCTCTGCGGTCGGCGTCAAAGTCAGACAAAGCGAAAGTGAAAGACAGCAATGCTGGGAGATGGGTGGAAAAAGAAATTATTAATGATGAACGGTACTCGGCTCGCATACCAAAAAAGAAGGAAGGGAAGAAAGGCATTCCCAAAACAAATTTGTGCTCTACAATCTACAAGCGACAAAAAAAAAGTGCATTGCGCGAAAGGCTTAGTGAATTTTAGAGTGGAGCATTGATAGCCATAGGCGAACTCGGGTATTGTCTAGGAGCTATGGCCACTGAGCGTGACCCCAGTTCCACTCTGTCATCATAAAAATAACGGCAGTGAAGAGCCGCATAGCTTTTTCAATTCTTTTTCAGAACACCGAGTTAACGTGAATCGAAAGACATGCTCTAACTGCGCTTAAGATCAAACGTTTTTATTTTCATCACAAATTGATGAGGGTTGGTTCAGGCAAAAAGTGGAAACAACTTCCACTTGAAACAGCCTGAACCCCCCGTATACATGACTTGCAGCGCGGGGGGACACGTGTACAAAACAAAACAAAAAAAGAACACGAATAAGATTTGCGTGTGAAATAAAGAGCAAAAAATTTGGCACTTAAACTGTACATTCTAGTAATGCAAAAAACATGTCAAGCAAAGCGGTCACTAGATCTCAAATATAAAAAAAAAGTGCGTCAAGTGATTAAAATGCGGTCTCAGGCACAAACAACATAAATAACATTACAATCGTAAACATATGTCCCGGATGTCTCTCTGATTGCAGGTGTCAATACAGACGTTGTTCAAGGTAAGCTTATTTAGCAGTGTTGGAACGCTATGGCGGAGCATTTGATGACCATATGTAGTGCGTGAAAAGGGGATCCACCAAAATTCAGGATTTCGAAGAGTATATGCTGGGTCATTTGGTTTTAGCGCGCACATGTCCAGAAAGCTGTCGTGGATATGGTGAAGGGATTTTTTATACCTTGTCGCTAAGTAATATTCGTAGAGCTTTGAAATTTTGAGGATATTGAGGCGGGTAAACAACTCATCCGTGTGAGCTCGGTATTCAGCGTTTGCAATAAAATGAATTGCTTTCTTTTGCACACGAAAAAGCTTTTGGATATTTGTTTCCGTGGTACTGCCCCAGACCAAAAAACAGTAACTGAGATAGGGCAAAAACAGTGCATTGTACACTATGAGTTTGATTGACACTGGTAAACAGGTAAACAGGTAAACAGGTAAACAAGATAAATTCTCTTCGTACTTTTGAATATCAATATAAAGTTCCTACCATACACATTAAGGAAAAAAACCGGTTAAGGAACGAAGTAATTTAAAGTTCACTCCAGAAAACAATTCGCTAGTCACATATGTTTGCCACGGTCTGTGTCTTTACTAAATGGATCGCATGCGCAAACCTTGGAACTACACCTAAACAAAAAGGGACTAACGGGGGACAAACCAAGGCATAACGGTGCACGAGAGATGTGTGAAGGAACGCCTAATGAAATGTGAGTAGTATGCTTCGAAGTGCCTCACGTTACCTAACACTTACGAGAGAACTTCGGCTGACCGTGCCACTCCGGATAAGGTCTCCTCCCTTAAAGAAGGCTTATTGGCATTGAAGTAAATCGCAACTGTGCGCCCCTGTAAACATTGTATCGTAGTGAAGAGAGCAGGCAGTCGAGAACAAAAACTGGTAGACTAGAAACAATTTGGAAGCTGTTGATTGGGTGATCTTTTTCCCGCAAAGGGAATATACTCGGTGACGATAATAGCGGCGAGTGCGCTGGGCGGTCGATGAACCGAATCACTCCTGCTCTTCCGCATCACAACCCCTGTCGCCTAACACGGTGGTTATTGCTAGCCGTGGACAAGGTGATGGTCTAGTTGGCTGTAGTGACCCTAGCAGAGGACGTCTCGGTGCTTAATCCTGCGTCGTAATAAAGCTATTTCTCTCTCTTCCAAAACGTGCTTGCGATAAACAATTATTAAAATACGACATTGCCCAAGTCTTAAGCATCAACCCTGTGGGTCAAATGAGAAAGGTGGCAAAAATGGAGAGTTAAAATGCAAACACTACCGTCCATTCACTCTTGTAATCAGGCTTTAGCGCCATATGTGCACCGCTCCTGAACGTGCCTGGCGTTGCTAGGATGCTGGTGCTCCTCCGAAAATAAGCGGATTTACAGTCCAGTGCATCTAGTCGTCGATGTGTCTTGTAATGTCCGGAACGGAGCCGTAATAGTTTTTCACTAAGTCCTAGGCGGCGGATTGGGTTCCAAACCCACTCTCTAGCTTGTATTCTGCGTCGCGTCGTCATATCTTCTAGCGTCCTGTGTAGTCTGCTCCGGATCTGCGGTCCGTCGCTGCGCAAGACGTCTGGCTTCTGTGAGCTTCCGGTAGGCAGAGACATTGAGGTTGCCTTTGTCGGTTACGTTTAGATGCGTGGAGTGGACCGTGGTCGTGGCGACCCTACCGCGGACCAGTCTAAAAGGCGTCATAAGGTGGTATCTAAATTGTACTGCAATGTAGGTGAAGGCGACGTAAGGCAGGTTGATTTCCCACGTCTTGTGCTAAGCGTCAACACTCATGACTAGCAAGTCGACGATTGTTTTCTTTAAACGGTCCGCAAGCACGTTAGTCTGCGGGTCGTACGCAGCCTTCTTCCGGTGGTTGGCTTCGCAGTACAGCAAACTGTGGGCATAAATGCAGTTCCTGTCCGTGATTACGACTCCGGAAGCATCGTGGCGAAGGAAGGTGTTTTTAATGAAGACTCTGGCAACTTCTGCTGAGCTACCAGTCGGTAGGGCTTTCGCTTGAGCGTAGCGGGTGAAGTAGTAGATTACTGCTGTTATCCGCGTGCTAAGTGATGCGGATGTTGATAAAGCGACTAATAGCTCTGTGCCGATCTGACGGAAAGGCATAGTTGGTGGTTGAATAGAGAAAGAGAGAGATGAAGAGAGGGGGAAAGGCAGGAATGTTAACCAGAAAGGTTTCCGGTTGGCTACCCTGCACTGGGGAAGGGAATGAGGGGATAAAAAGGGAAGAGAAGAGAGAAGGAACGAGAGACAAAGTCACAATCTAGCAAGCAAGGCCGTCTCTCGGAAAGACAAAACAGTGCCTTATGAGCCTTGATGGTAGTCGCCTGTTGTGGCCACGGGCCGAGGATCTTGGGCTCTGTGAAACGGCGGGGATAATCGTAAAATGTTGGGCAGATTCGGTTCACAGATCCCCAGAATGGGAAGCGGTTGTGTCTGAAATCCGGGATTGGAGCCCGCGGGCATTCCACTGAGAAATGAAAGCTTGTTTGACTTTCTTCGGAAAAGATAGTTCCGGGGGAGCCATGGTGTCTTCTATTGTAGAGCTGCAAGAACTGGCTGTAGAGCGTGCAGTACTTGCAATGCGTCGTGTGCTACTGGCGTGCGTAAGCTGGACAGCAGATCACGCATGACATTCATCAGTGACGTGAGGATTGGAATCACTTGCATATCTTGGCCAAGGTCGGAATCATGCCTTTTGCCCAGATCAGTCGTAGGTGACGCAGACATGCGGTGCGGCAACGTACTTGACGCAGTGCGCGCTCTAGGCTTTGGTAGTGGTGGCCACGTGGTATCAGAGGCAGCAGGTCGTGAGTCACCGGTCGCCGGGCTTTCCTGATTTGTTGTCGGTGGAGGCGGACAAACTGCAGTGCCACTTGGGGTGTTCTCTTCGAAGGTATTTGTTTCCTTCAATAACCTTCGGCGGCGGCGCGAACGACGTCGTCGCACCTTAGCAGCGGCTTCTCAGTTAGTGGAATGGTCACGCACCATTTGCTTCAGTACCGTCCTCTCGGTCTTTAGGCGAGGGCAGTCCTTTGAGGAAGAGTCGTGAGGGCCACGACAGTTGACGCACTTCAAGGCAGTCGCGCGGCTACTGTCGCCGCTGTGTGGCTCAGAGCATCTTGGGCACACGATGGAGCTGTGACAGACGCCGCTCACATGGCCAGTCCTCATACATTTCCTACACTGTAGCGGTTTAGGTATGAATGGATGAACTGGGTGAAGAAAGTGCCCCACCTTCACGTATGATGGAATGAAATCACACTTGAACGTCAGCTTGATGCATGTAGACCTTCCAAGGCGCTGAACTTGCATTATGGAAATGCTGTTGGTTGCCGGCTTGATTAAGATGGGCAAGTCGGCGTCAGGGATGGCGATGTCGACGTTGTAAATTACGCCAGCCGTGGTTCCGCTGTCTTTTAGAATAAGAGGACGTACACTGAAATTGCCAAGTTTGGTGATGGCAGCCAAACTGTCTAGCTCGCTTCGCTTCATGACATCAATGGCAATAATGTTCTTGTGGGGGTTTATTCTTAATCCCTCCTGGTACGACACTCTGAAGAAACACAGAGATGGCTTGCCTGTTTAGTAGATTCAAGTTGTCCGTAGACTCCAATGGCACGAACAAGGCTGTATGTGCCTCGGCACTTCGCGCCCTGATGATCGTATCCTTACTTGAGGACGTCGTTGACGTCGACTCATTTTGTCTGCGCAGTCTGCGCATGGCCTTCTTACTAACGATGGGTATGAACCCATCGTCGGTCGAGGAGTCACCACTTCGAGGAGCCGAGTAGTCATCACCGTACACAACGGTGTCCTGGCTGCTTGAGTCACTCGGGGCGTACAGGCGCTTCCTCTGGGCTGCCGTTGCCGACCAATCGGGATCCACAGAAGGCAGAGCGGCCTCCACTTCCATCGCCGTAACACAAAGGGAGCGGCGCCTCCCTAATTATGACACAAAATATAAAAAACTGCAGAGACATGAAGCCGGCGTTCTGACACCGAACAAGTTCTTTCTCTTTCACCTGGTGGTTGAATAGCCTCCATAAATACGCACGGTCTCGTTGGCAGCATACTGCCGGGCTTAAAGCCAGGAGAACTCTTCTCTCAGTGTGCGACGCGAGAGGACAGACGGTGCCAGTAATAGTGGTGTTGAACTCCACTGAGGGTAAGAATGAGGGCGAGGTTTCCAGCTGTTTGTTTATCATGTGATGCCTGTAGAATTTCTTCACACAGATTTGTACGCAAGTTGAGAAGGAAGGTGTCTTAATGTTTGCGAGTATTCACTTCATGTGGAAGACATTTTCAAGACAAAATGTGGATTAACCCCGTATGAACGCGCTACGAGATGAAGAAGGTTTGCTTTACAGGCAATCGTTGAGGCACTGTAGCTCACTGGTGCTTATCGGCCCTAAAAAGGTGTGCGAATCGTCTTCGTCCAGCAGAGTGTCAACAGGGACTTGCGAACAGCAGTCTGCATCAGTTTTTAGCGTCTAGACTTATAGAAAATAATGTCATTGAGCTGCTGGAGGCGCGAACTTCACCGGTGAGGCGGCCTCACGGGTCTTGGCAAGCCAATACAAATCATGGTGACCACTTACCATTTTTCAGCGGTCTGCGTTACTAGTAAGACGGGAATTTGGACATGGTCCAGATTACGCGGAGCGGTCCTCTCGATTGCCGAAAACTTATCTTGGCCTAGGGCAGAGAGCACATTGCGGAGGCAATAACTGCATCCCATACGAGAGCCGCGACTAGACCCAACCTACTTGCATTAGCGTGGATATCGGTTCTCACGTCTTCGTCGAAATGCCCAAGGCCCGGAGGGGAGTGCCATCTGAGGTGAAGTTCTTTGAAGACTGCACGCTGCGGCGCACATCGTTTCAAAATGTCAAGCCTTGCCTCGTCACATTCGTTCAGGCGACGCCGAAGCGGGGAGAAGCTATTCATAAACCTTTACTTGCTCAACATCTTCAAAAATTCCATCACTGACCAACAAGTTTAATGACTACGTCATTGATCATGGTATTTCCGTTATTGATCATGGTATTTCCAGTCTTGAATAATATTTAGTGAGGACTGATTTAATAGCAGTCTATAATTCATTATGACCCGATCGTTTGATTTCCCATATTTTTCGGCCGTGTTTTATATTTCTCTGCGTCATGATTTATAAATGAATATCAAGCAGTAATTAAAGATCCAGGGTTCGTTTTTTATGAATTTTATTTTTCTCCCTGTTCCACAGTTCCCTTCAGTACGCTCCGGCAGCGTCATACACCGATGACATCGCTCTTATTGCCTCAATGTTAACTATATGAAGCCGAGGTACTTGCAAATTAGAAACATCAGAATCCAATGAAAGCCTGCCTAATACCGCCGACACTGCTATGTTTTCTTTAAACCCGGTTCACTTCGCCTTCTGTGGTCGCCTTCTCAACGCGTCGGTCTCTTGGAGCAGCTTATTTTCCATTAGTGTGCGTTATCGTGTGGTGCCCCGAGTGACTGATGTCACCTGTGAAATCGCTCCCTTTGCGCCCTCGCCATCACCCCTCCCCCCGTCACCGATACTATACACGTAGGATGTCATAACCATAGTGTTCTGTAACGCGTTTCTCAACTCAATTATAAGGTCGTTCCTCATGAAACCAAGACACCCACGGCGCAAGCGCTACGCGGTGCTCTACGGGGTCTGCCTTACCTTAACACATCAGGGCGCACTGGCACTGTTACCGCAATTCCTTTTTAGCATCGGTTCGATGGTTTTCGAGGGGAGGGGCTAATGCCCCAAGTGCTCAAGAAGACGACAATGAAGAGCCGGTGGAAGAAAGACGCCGGATCCTGAATTTTCGAACGCTGCTATTCCTGACTCTTCGCGCTTCGCCTTTGATGCTGTCACAAAGTGCGTGCATGCCTTGTCTTTCTTTTTTCTTTTGCGACCGAGGTGGCCACGGCACCGGTGGTTCGCAGGCATTTCGCAATGCAGCGGCGATGATTTTGACCCATCCCCTATCTCCCCCGCGCGTGGACAGTTGACCGCTTGCGACGCTTGCGACGCTGCGGGGGATGGGACGCGGTCGGTTGAATGCCCCGACACCCTTCCCGACCTTGGCAAGTTAGCAAGCTCCTCGTGAGGACCGTTGCCTTCCCTCGCGTCCCTTCTCAGTTTCCTGGTGTTTCTTCCCCCCCCCCCCCCCCTCGTCAACATCTGCAAAGCGTTGGCGCACTGGGCCTTGAGGATTCGTTTGTTGTTTTTTAGTTTGCCACGAGAACGCGGCGGCGGGAAAACCGCGAGCCGAGGAGTTGGTTGGGAGATTTCGGTGCTTGCGGAAGTGTGTGAGGTCAGCCAGGGATGTGATCGGCAAGCGAGCCTAGGCGGGTGTCTGACGCGTAGAGCGCGGCGACGGCGGCCCCGAAGACGCGCGGAAGACGCGTGGCCCAAGTTCGCCCGTACCCGCAACCCCCCCATCAGCCCCGCGCGCCTCAGCTGCCCGACGCTCCCCGCGACCGGACTTTGCCACAACGCAGCTAAGCCATCGTTTCTCCCCACTCGCTTTACTCTTCTCTTTGTCCTGTCGCTCTTTCTTGTCCGAACCTTTTGTATAGTACTGATTTGTTCTTGTAACGTTGTTGTGTAGTTCTCGCCCTTCTGTTTTCTTCTTCTTGTTAATAGTTGGTTGTGTCCTGATTCTGTGTTTATTCGTGTAGCGTCTGTGCATGACCGCCTGTTTGCTGGGTTTGTTATATACCCATTAGGTTGTGGCTCTTTGCCCGAGTAAAAGGGTTTCTAAAGAAACCTGCCTAAGCCTCATGCCTCAGGTCAACGGCTAATCAGGCGTGGCCCCTATCGCCTGCCAGCAGTCGAACCTCATCTTTTGCACGCGGGGTGGAAAAGTTTGTCGCTCCTCCACCTCCAAATTTACGGAGAGTGCAGTGGTGGGCAGGTTGGCACGAATAATTATGATTTCGGCGCCAACCAAACATCAAGCCGCCCACGATATCCTGACAGATGCACCAGGATAGCATTAACCTACGTAGCAATATGATATATTCTAGGCGGGACAAACTATTATCAAAGAGGCTGCTTGAAATAATGAGCAAGACGGCTAGGGTAATCTTAGGTTTTAGAAGCCTTACTGCGTTGAAAAGTATCAATTATCATTTTTGCTTCTTTCGGTTGATTAAATAAAAAGCTGAGCCCCTGCAGGCCTAAAGTGTTAAAAAACACCTGACGAGGGCCTCTCCTCTTGGAAGACTACATTGATCAGCTAGCATCATGTCTATAATTCTGCACAGAAGCCCTCTAGAGTGAAGAAAAAAAAACAGAACAGAACTCAAAACCAACGCACGTACAGTCATAAAATTTATGAGCGTGAACACGGGAGCGCGTGCCCGATAGCCTGGAACCCAACTCGTGGCTATACGCGGCGGCAGTCACTTTTATAAACAAAGTGGAAATGGAGGTGTGTTCTTCCGCTTGCCGAAAGCGGGTAAGGTGGCGTAACCCTTTCCCCTGCGTTGCGGACACCAGCCGCCGCGTATCGCCGCAACTAGAGTTCGAGGCCATCATGGATGCTCGGTAGTTACTATAGTAACTACCGAGAATCCAACGTCAAAGACCTTGAGGAATCCCTGCCAGTACCTCAGGAATACTCGGCCATACTGAACAACTACAAAGGCAGCAGGATGCGGTACCCACCACCGCACAAATCCTTAAACAAAGAGGCTGTCACATGGAGACAATTTCAAACTGGGTCATATCCAAATCTAAACACACTAAGTAAAATTCACCCCACACATTATGCACACAATTGTCCGTGAAGCCACGAAAAACCTACACTGTATCACATAACATGGGCATGTCAAAAAGTCGACGTCGTCCCAGTTATACCAATCCCAAGTGCGGAACAATGGGAGGGTCTGCTCTCCAGCGACTGCCGCGATGACCAGATCGGTTTGATACGGCGAGCCCAGCTGACGGCAGAATCCAGCGGAGCCCTGGAGTAGGGGCAACCGACCGTTACGGATGGACTCATCTGACCGCATAAAAGCACTTGTGCTAGAGCTAAATAAAGTTATCCCATCCTATCCTACTATCGAGGCTATCAGACACGCGCTCCCGTGTTCGCGCTCATACATTTTATCACTGTACACATATATGAAGCAAGACAAATACAAGAGTAAAAGGAAAGACAACGGATGTAAGAAAGTGCAGAAGCGTGCTCTGTTTAGTTCATTCAGCATAGTCTAAACCTCATTCATAAACTAACTTGGTGTGTTAGCTTCAAAGCTCTAAATGTAGTTCTCCGCGGCAAGTATTCAATACAGGGTGTATGATAGGTGAGGTTTTGAAAAGGTTAATTTCTACGCGGGTTGCAAACTTAATAACTGTGGCGCCGAAATCATAAGCTGATCGTGAAATGAAATATTTGTTCGCAGAAACGTGTTTATTTAATTAATGTCAAAGGTTTCTTTATTAAATTTTGCTAATTTGTTCCCGATACTTTTTTCAATTGTTAACCGGTTATAACTAGAAAAAAAAGGTAGGAGGTACTCACGTACTGAAAGGAAGCTGTGATATAGCATGAAAGGCTCTTATTTATAAACTACACACACGATGTTTCAGAACCTACTCGGTTTCTTCATCAGGTGTGACTGCGAGCCAGTGGCACCTCTCCTTTTCAAGCCCTTGTTTAGTCAGGCGCCTGGTCAGTGACCGCAAAGCGTAGATGTAAGAGGGAGAAGGGTTCCTAGGGAGCTGTTATTTCCCCGCGTCTGCTTAGTATGCCTTGACTGTAGTAAGAGTCTTCTGAGTGGGCAAGGCTCGGTGTCCAGCACAATGGTTTCCTCGAAGTCAATCTTGCTGTGGCGTGCCTCGCAGTGTTCCGCCACCGTGCTTCCTTCTCGTTTATTTGACACTAGATTTATGCTGCTGTAGATTTATGCTGTAGATTATGTGCTGTAGATTTATGCTGTACAACCGCCGCGGCCGGGATCGAACCCGAGTCTTTCGGGTGAGCAGCCGAGCACAATAACCACTGAGCCACCGCGGCCTCTTAATGTAGTTCTTTGTAAAATCACGAGCAATAACTGCCACAAAGATATCAGTAAAATAATCGCGACAGCTTTTGCGATGGAACGTTGATTTTTACCTTGTACTTATAGATCGCATCCATAAGTTCATGGGGGCCAATCATGGCCGGCGTGACAGCACCCACGGCACCGTCTAGGACGGCTATAAAGTAGTAGAGCATCCCGGACTGATGTGTGATTGGATTGTGACCCAGCACCACGTCACCTTCTCCATAGGGCACATGCAAGCTGCATAAAAGAATGACATGACAATCTGCAAACAAAGAGCACATTCTTATTGAACACTGCGTTTATAGTACGTAAGAATGTACTGATGTACACGCGACAGTTATTGTGTGTTGTATGTGGCGGTTAATGTCCTTCAGGTGAGCTCCAATTCCACAAACCTCGCGGAAACTACGTCCCGCGAATAATATTGGCTATATATTGTGGAAAAAAATATCCCGGAGAACAGCACGTTGTCCGTATCGGCAACTACAATGGCGAAGCGCCCGGGCATTTGATCCTCAACACTGATTACGAAGTTTTTAAAGGTGAATGTTTTAGGGCATTGCCGGTGTTTTGTTCGCTCATTTTTTGTTCTTTTTTTTTTTGCTTGTCTATGAGGGATGCTTCTCTCCGCGAAATACATGGAACGCATCGACAAGCACAAAAATGAAATTGTCCGGACGGCTATAGTGAGCAAGGCCCTCTACTCGCCACTTAAGTCAGGCCAGGTAAGTTTGCAGAACAGTCCTGCGTTTTTAATGTGAAATATGTGCACCAATATTGCTTCTGTAGGACTACTGGAATGAAAACTAACGGTACTCTCGAGAGTACCTTCTTTAGTCCCTAGAATGCCCGAGTGGAGCGTGAAATAAAATTGTTTTCAAATGTTCATTAAAGACTGCAAAAGATTACAAATGAGAACCTTTATTTAGCATGAAATACACCCCAGAAATATGTGAAAACTCCTGAGGGGAAAAGGAATACTTTTATTGCTGAATGTATAAACTCGGCTAATTAGCATGCTTTTTGGTTTAGTTGCGTTTTATACATATTAAGAACTAACGACAACAATGACTCCAAAAACAAGGAAAGGTAGCTTTGCCCACTGTTTTGGCAGCCTGTCTCTTGTCATTCCAGCTAAACAAGATCCATGGCTAACAGCAAAAACATTTTTTTTTCTCATTAAAAGCCTGCTCCGAATGCTATCCGGAAAAAACATAATTTCCTTCGCGATGAAAATCTGGCCCAATTGCTAACCATATCTCCGTTTCATACACAGCCTGCACAGCTCTAAAAGCCAGCGCGTTCCTCCCCCTTTCTTTCCTCTTTCACTCCCACCTTACTCCCTTCTCTTACGGTGTCGTTGACGTGTCCACTGAAAATTGAGACGGCGCCTTTCCTTTCCTCAAACCAATCTTCTTGTTTGGTCTGCCTGCGTCCGCGATGAAAAAGTAGTGTGGTCCTCGTAGGGAGCAAAAAATAAATGATTTGCCTGCTGGCTAGGACGTGCTACGTCCGCCGCTTAAGAGCGTGGGTGGCGCTGGTGAACACTCTAAAGGTTAGGTTATTTGTAAACATAAATACCCCCGAAAGCAGAAGAATTGACAGCCGTCGCCGTAGCTCAGAGGTAGAGCACCGGACGCGTAATTCGGAGGTCGTGGGTTTGGATCCCACCGGCGGCATGTGGTTGTTTTTTCTTCTGCTTTTCTAATCAATTAGCTTTAAGCGATAACATATTCAGCAATATTATAAATCGAACAACAGCACAGAATGAATAAATTAATTAAAAATCCCTTGTGTCCCTTGGTTTCTGTGGCTGTTGGCTTCTCTCATAAATAGCGAAAAAAAATCATTTCTACGACACGCAGTGCTAAGCCCAATCGCCCGAGAAAAAAGAAAGTTTTCGAGCCAATTCATAAATTTTCAAAGCGACCACTTGAACGCTTTAATTATTTGCCCCAGAATGTCGCGGGCATAACTAAAACCATTGAATACGCGACGCAGTATCGAAATTGCTAGCATGCTGGACCGGGAACCGTGCCCCGCTGAATTGCTAAAATAAACTGATACACCGCTATCTCTGACAGGTACCTGTCCAATTTTTCTTATCACTTCTATCCCATTTTCTGCATTTGGCCTCACCTGCATTATCGAGAATATTCAGCTGTCACCATCACCACGCGCACACAACATCACCTCCAACCTTGTAAAATGTACTCGGAAATTTTGCTCATTATTTATCAACCCTGTTTTCACAGACACATCGGGAGGTAGCGTCACCAAGCGGTTAAACATTCGTAAGAGTCGTCGTCAACAAAATTAGGTAAAAAGATGCCTAATCTGTTAATTACTGTGCCACTTTCTTGACTACCTTACGAGAAAAAATCATGCAACATGTAATGTATTCTCACATTACCTTTACGAGGAACGTCCGGCGTCCTTTGCTACCTTCTGTTTACTTCATGTATCTAATGCATTGCCACAAGGAGCGACGAACTATATCATCTGGACATTGCATATTCCTACCAAAAACCAAAAACCAAGCCTTTTGAGATACTCAACCCAAAGAGTCGAAGACTTGCAGGAAGCGTCACGTTTGCAATGGTTATGGGCTTCATTGGTCTGGTGCAACCGAAACCACTGGTTATCGGTTACGACATCCAGATAAGTAACCAACTAATTATTGTTGTCGGGCTTTTTTTCTTGTTGCAGAGCGGATTCACCGTCTCCGCTTGGCCTTATAGTGACTGCACACCTTCGCTGTTTAAATTATGATCGTTCCTAATAAGAAACAAATCGTTCTTTGCTGAATAATACATGCGATTTAAAGTTCTGCTACTACAGGTGTTCCATCATCTGAAGAATTATCAAACTTTCTGAAAGCCATTAGCGAAACACGCCGCTATAATTACCCGCTTAACTACTCTCGTCTCAAGAAATGTTAGGTATCTGCATAAAAAATTTCTTTCTGGGATTCGTTATCTACTTAATGCTTTGCGTCTTGAAGAAGAAAACACTTCTCTATACTTGGAAATATACATCTCGTGCGGCTAGAGCCAAAAAATGGCTCAACTCCGCCTGTTATCACCGTTCCATTTTTTCACGTTGGTTCCCACTAACCTCTCCTGTGAGATAAAGTTTTCAGTTCAAGCATTTTTTCATCACTGCAATCTACGCAGTTGTGGGAAATGAATGCGTAAAAATTAATAGTGATATCATGAATGAGATTCTTGCAACCTGCATTCGCTATTTTGATCTTACCAAACCTAAATGTGATTCTGATATTTATGCCGTTTTCAGGACAAGAACCGCTCGTCTTGTGACAGCACTTCGTACCTGGTGATGTAGAAGCTGCTGACGTAGCTATAGTGGGTCACCTCAGCGCCCTTGGGCAATCCCGTAGTCCCTGACGTGTAGCACAGAGCGAGAACTGTGTTGCGAGGATCGAGGACCGGGCTCTCCTCGAACTGTCGTTCGTCCAGCGCTGAAAACGCCGAGGCTGAGACGAAACCCGCAGCGCGTCCCATGCAGAAGAGGCCCTGGCACAGAACGAGAGGTGCCGTCACAGATCTCGAAATACTTCTGAGAGAAGAAAACTTCGGTGCAAAATCGGATAGCACCAACCAGGCTAGCAGCAAGTGTCAAAACAATTTAAGCGATGCGAGCTGTGAACGAGGCAGTTAAACGAAAATGGTACCCAAAACGTGCAATACCCTAATATTAAAGGGCACATCGCTCAGATCACTGAGTCCCGATCTCGTATTGGGTGCTGCTGCTGCCGTCCGGCTTATATATAGGCCGCCTATGGGCCACCGGCGTCCGATGAGACTAGTAAGCGACCATTCCGACATTGGTTTCCTGAGGCGTCAGCAAAGTGGTTGCCTCTTTAGAATTGTGTAAATGTCTTGCGGTTAGTAAACATAAATCCTTTGATAGTCTCATTTGTGTTAGCTGCAAAGACAGTCCGTGCTGCGAGCAAATGCAGCCAATGCCGCAAGGTTGTTTCAAGACCAGTGCTCGCTCTCGCATATTGGGGTGGGCTCGGGCAAAAAAGCTTGATCAAAGTTCATTAGGATTCACTCTGTATCATACTGTTCGTTATAAGTGGTAAATGAACTGGATTGCTCCTACCGTACGATTCAGCACCCGGATGTTACCTTCTGATTGATATGAAAGGCATGAGGATATGCTGAGCCAACAGTGGGCACAACCATCGATGCAGTCCTACAGACTATCTTCCTTTCAACTTGTTTAACATCAAGGACTGACAGTTACAGAGAATACGTGGGATAGTTTGAGGAAACGCGAAGAAATATCGTTCAGTTCTGTTAATTGCTGTTTTCTTAAATACACCCAATATCACATAAGGGGTGAAATCGCCCTTCAAAACAGGGAAGAATAGTTAAAATTGATAGTTATAGGTTACATTCTCTCAGAAAGGATGCGTGGAAACGATGACTATGATATCAAGTAGGCCTGCAGTCAGTAGCTGCTCGGAAAAACGGTGATGGCAGAAGAGCCAGTGGTGGTCGGTGTGCAGCTTGAAGTGAATGACCTTGTCAAGTGTGTAGGAGGCAGTAGAAGTATTATGTTCACTTCTAATCACTTTTGGCTGCTTTAGAGTCTCTTTAAGCGGCAAAATATACTGCTTAATAGCAAACCCTGTGGCCTGGCAACTTTTGACCCACACGGTACGTGCTATCACTGCTTTCATAGCGCCCTACACCTTAGGTGGAAGAACAATTCGTTGTTCAGTCATTACGGATTAGAAAGCAACAATGCTTTAGCAATGCCCTGTAGCGCCACTCTGGGAAAGTGGATGAGAGTTTGCTATCTTAGAGCGCGGGTGAGAGACCTGTAAAAATAAGTGCAAAAAATTATACCTGCCGGAGAGGGAGTAGAAAAATGCAACGTACGGAAGTCCCGAATCAACATCCTATTTAGCGCAATGATATTCCTCTTGCCTTTTAGTGAGGACCATAGAAGATACGCTCACACACTGGTCTTTGTGGCGAAAGTGTCGCAAGGCTTCTATAACATGTCTTTGAAGTAGACTTCTGCTTTTAATGATTATCTAGAGGGTTCCCAAGGACGGTACGCACCCGAATTCCCTGCAGTTGGCTCCAAGATGGCCGAATATAATTTTCCCCATGTTATATTGCCGCTGACCTGTGCAGATCTTTCACCGAGTTACCCGTTTTGTCAGTGCACACCATGCTAAAGCTTAAATAAGTACAGATGCGAAATTTCGGCTTGCGTGTTCACTTATTTGAAATGATGCGTTTGACACTAATATACATGGATCACCGAGTTCCATTTGCCTTCGATCGCTGAATAATTTATAACTGACTCTCTTGTTTGTTTAGGCTGCTTCGATTTCAAGAACCATACGATGATCGTGACTTCAAAGCTATGTTCATGAAGCGTGAAAATAAACTGCAATATTATCTCTGATTCCTCGCTTGTTCTCTTTCCAACTCTTGAAACCGGTTGTCTTAATAAGCGTTGCTTCGAATTAAAGCTATGTACCAGCAAATGTCGTACTTGCATGGATGCAAAGTAACCCTGTCCTCTTCCTGACGGTGTAAGCGCGATCATATCAACCCTGCTTTATGGAAAGGCTGTTCAGGAGGAGATTTTATTTTTGAAATGAACAACATCTAGAAACCGAAACTAAGAAAGTTGGTACATCTTGCCTTTAGAAAAAATATGACAACGAAAGTTGCCCTATAATGGTACAAAGCCTGCGCGCAAATCGTATTTCAAATAAAAAATGAGCTCCATCCGGCAGATGTACGGATTAAATTACCCAAATCTACAGTACATGACTTCTTGAAAGAGCGCACGAAGCATCAAGTCTGTTTCATTCGTCCCGTTTACATGTGAGGGCCTTCTTTGAAAACTTCAGCCTCAGGGCTTGTACCATTTCCAGCGTGGTTTCGTGTTTCGTTTATTCCTTCACCAGCGCTTCTTGACGACCGACTGCCTGCGGTATGAAGAGACCGGCGGAAGATCTGAACTCTAAAGATGACAATAACGAAGATATCCGTAGCCTCATCCCCAAAGAAGCATTGATGCACAATCGCTACATTGAACAATAAAGCGTTTACATGGACTAGTTGGTACTGGCTTCCTAAACTTATGATTGCTAGCGAAATGGCAGAAAGGAAACGTCAAGACTACGGACTCTACTGTCATGAGAAATAAATCAAAAATGAAATTGAATTGAAATTGAAATTATGTTTCCTGCCTGAGTTGTCATTTCGCCACAACTCACAAGTTCGTAAGGCTACAGTGAAGCAGAATAAACTCCACATATAATAGAACCTAGCTAGCTTACTTTTCCGCTCCCAAAGTGAGAACATAAGAAAAGAAGGCTGTCACGTCAGAGATTTTGAACCGAAGCCACTTATTAATATTTACGTACTTTTGGTCTTAAACCACAGAAGTGCTCCTGGCTGCTCACAATGAACGTCCGAATAGTGTTCGTGCTGACTTCACAGCATATTTAGTGTTAATATGATCTGTTTTCAAAGAGTTTCACTTACTACTGCAGCAATTAGGCATAGTGAAAAAAACTGAACTACTATTAAGTTTTACATTGAAAAGAGGGAAATTCAAAGTTTTTATGTAGCCATTGACCAAATTATCTGCATAATTTTTCAGTCCACGGTAGTGTGTAGGAGGCGATTTTTTTTTAACGTTTACTGATTTTCCAGTCTAAAATCTGCTAGAGATATGTCGGTGTGGTCTGTGCAGGTGAATTGTACAGCAAGACTGACAAAGTCAGTGCTAAAGCCTAACAAACGAATAGACGATCAATCACTAAAATTAAGCAAAAACTTTTTACTCTTCATTTTAAGGCGAAATAATATATTGCCAAATTGACGGCCATCAACATTAAAATTCAGCATAGTTTTTAAATTTTCTTAAACGACCCCGTAGTGTGAAATAAGGAACGGCAAAAATCATCTCCCGAAATCTTGTCGAGTGGCCTTTCCCACAGTGCGTATTCACAGAATGGCGTAGTTGTGTGTTGTATTGGTTGTATTGTCATCAAAATCCTATTAACTACCTTTTATTTGATCATATTCACAAATCGCGCCCGCCTACGCTTCTCCATGGTTTTTGAAATACAAATCTGTAGACGTTAAAAACAACCATCCCATGCGTGCTGTAACATGTGACACTTATTAAATAACAGCTTCTCTAGCACTATAATTTATGCACATAATAGACTTGAGTGCTTTTCCCTGTTAGAGTATAGGTGGATTGGCGATATTTTGAAAAAAAAAATCCCTGAAATGGTTTCTTCGCGCACGTTCCTGTGCCTGCACTCAGTATCACAAATGCATTCAAGATTTCCCATTCCTATCTGTCTCTTTCACACTTATTTCTGTTTTTACAACCATGGCGTGCACTTGACTCTTCGCCGGCGAAAATGCTATGCAAAGTATCCGGGGTGGCTAATTTTCTTTCACTTATTCTGGTGTAGTTTTTGCCGCACGTTTACACACCTGATGGACTGCCTGATACAGAGCCTCCCAAGTGATATAGGGCTTTCATGTAAGATTTCTTTCTTGCACTAAAAAAAGAACTCAAATTGCTTAATTTCACATTTATGTTTTAAACGGCTTTATCTTGTAATGATTTCGTAGTAGAAGACGATTAGTTTTCTTCGCGCATTAAAACTGCCCGTACTCTGCGCATGCTTGCAGCCTCCATTAACACCTGCGACATTTAATGAATATATGGTATCATTCCTGGCTCCTCTTGACATCGTAGAAAAAGTCCCATCGAGAAAATGTAATAACTAGCCGTACGTTTGCGTATGTGGGAGCTGTCGCACTTTCCTCTGATTGGGTTTTTCAGAATCCTGCAGCGCCTATACTTCAAGTCTCCTGCTCCTCGTTCTGAGCTGAAGTTTGATGGCGCTGAGTCTATTGTTTTCCTCCAAAAATACAGCTTACTTAGCATATCTCATGCTGTCCTGGTGCTTCAATATGGTCCGACCTATAGAGTGGTTCCCCGGTAATTTTTTTATTGTCCTTATCGTCGCGCGTGGCAGTGTTCAGCGCAACAACTTACCTTCATTCTAAGATTGGCGATAGCTTTGCTGACCTTCTCTGTGTACTCTTCGTCGGTTAGGATGTGCGTGCTGTCGCTGTCCTGCGCTTGATAGCGAAGTTCCCCTGAAAGATACAATGCGCCGTGGTTAAAGGAGTTGACAGGACCAAAAGTAACTAAAGCCGCCGCGATGGCTCAGTGGTTATGGCGCTCGGCTGCTGACCCGAAAGACGCGTGTTCGATCCCAGCTGTGGCGGTCGAATTTCGATGGAGGCGAAATTCTAGAGTCTCGGGTACTGTGCGATGTCAGTGCACGTTCAAGAACCCCAGGTGGCCGAAATTTCGGGAGCCCTTCTCCACGGCGTCTCTCATAGCCTGAGTCGCTTTGGGACGTTGACCCCGATAAAAAAGGAATCAAAGTGCGGTGCCTAAACAGAGCTGGATCAAAAGAGAACGCCCACGAGAGTGGCATCGACTTGGTAAAACGATAACGTAATCAAAACGTATTTACGCAAGAAGAACTTGCTATAGAAGAAGAAAAACAATGTAAAAACAAGAAAAACCGGCTAGGGGCTTGTCACCCTCCAGTATTATTTGAGAGTGCAGTCACGTAGCAAGTATTAAAAAGAAAAGTTGCAGCCATGCCTATAACTACAGACTTTCTTTATCTGAGGACAATTGCTTAAAAGAGCTGACGAGACTGAACAGATAATTTGAATGAAAACTTTAAATATTACCAGTGGTAAATTTTGAATGTAGGATGTGAATGTCATCGCTTGTACTCATTGGAGTTGAAGTAGAAACGAAAATGTGTTGATGTGTTTTGTAACTTGTGCTTTCATGCTTTTTTTAATTTTATGTAAATGTATACCACTCCTGCTTGGGCGCTCAGCCAGCAGTATGTTCAAAATTAATATTTTTGCGCTCATATTTTATGCGCAGTAATACCCGCTTCAACTGGTCTACTCAATGTGTTGATGCCTTTTGTAACTTGTGCTTTCATGCTTTTTTTATTTTATGTAAATGTATACCACTCCTGCTTGGGCGCTCAGCCAGCAGTATGTTCAAAATTAATATTTTTGCGCTCATATTTTATGCGCAGTAATACCCGCTTCAACTGGTCTACTCAATGTGTTGATGCCTTTTGTAACTTGTGCTTTCATGCTTTTTTATTTTATGTAAATGTATACCACTCCTGCTTGGGCGCTCAGCCTGCAGTATGTTCAAAATAAATATTTTTTTGTGCTTGCTTATATTTGAAGATAATGTACTTTTAAAGCCGCCGAAAGATTTTCCAGAAAGTAGATTCTATCGAGCCCACAAGCCGGCGGGCTCACTCATGAGTTTACTCATTGTGACGTTACCTGTCAGCCCAACTACGCACACTGAAGGCCAAAGGCCCCTTCCAAATAATTCTGTCCGGTGTCAGATGCGCAACGTTTCTCCTCTGCTGCCCATGTCTTGTCTTGAATTCTACTTATCAGCTCTGTTAGCAGAAGATGGGTTACTTCGCTTGCGTATTGTATTCCTTCTGCACGTAGAGTTTTCCATTTTCATCATTTTTCATTTATATTTCCTTAAAGGCCCGAGAGCATTACATAAGGGGGGAGCAAACTCAAGATTTGTGCGGACGAAAACAAGAACTCTACTGAGAAATAAAAAAATAACAGTAAAAAGAAATAAGAATGTACAGCCGGTAAGTGGCGCCGAAAAGGTTATACAATATGTATGAAGTACTAAAAAAAATAGAACACATGAGTAAACACAGACTAGAAGGAATGATATAAAAAAGCAAAGACAATTGGTTGTATAAAGTACAATATATAATTGAAAAGATTGCTGTCCCGAAAAATGGTCTTACAGTAGTTCTCGGAATGATTTGCGATTAGTGCATGATACAATGGTGTTTGACAGGGCATTCCACAGTGCTATTGCGTGCGGGAAAAAAGAACTGAGTGCTAACGTTAGACAGTTGATGCGAGCGACGCTATGATTATGGTTCCAGCGGCTAGGCGTCCTGTGGTGGGGTTCTAGTTTTGCGCGTCTTGAGCGCGGATGATAATAGAAATGATGCAGAAGACAGAGGCGATATATGATGCGGCGTGACGTGAGCGATGGAATGGAGACGGACTGTTTCACTGCTGTGATGCTGCTTTTCCTGAATAGGAAGATGTTATAAATCGGATGGCGCGGTTGTTTCATTTCATTTCATTTTATTACCTTAAAGGCCCCTTAAAAGGGGTGTTACATAAGGGGTGGCAAGAATAAAAGCACAATTTCACAATGACAGGAAAGTTTCTACATTATCAGTGAAAAGTCGTGGGCAGGTGATGATGGCAACGTTGTTTGGAAGGCCGTTCCAGTCTGCGGCTGCACGAGGAAAGAAGGAATTAGAAAAAGTGACGGTGCGTGATCGTGGACGGGAAACTTGTAGGTGATGGCTGGTGCGGTGAGACATGCGTGCGGGTGAAAGAATATAAGGTGCGATGTGCATAGGGCTGTGGAAGAATTTGTGAAATAAAGACATGCTGGCAATGCGACGGCGGAGCGATAAGGGTGATAATCCGGGTGCTGTTTTTAAGGACTAAACACTGATGTCATAAGAATAGGATGAATGAATGAAACGAGCAGCGCGATTCTGAACAGATTCGAGGGCATTGATGAGATATGCTTGATGAGGATTCCAGATGGGCGACGCAAATTCTAGTTTGGACCTGACTAATGACTTGTAAGCTAATAACTTGACAGGATGGGGAGCATGATGAAGATGACGCTTTAGGAAACCTAATGTCTTGTTTGCTGACGATATTATATTAGTAACATGCAGGCTCCAAGAAAGATCGCTAGAAATAGTTATGCCTAGATACTTGTATGATTGAACTAGTTGTACGGGAACTTCAGATATTACGTAAGAGAAGGTTAAAGGATTACGGCGACGGCTAATGGATAAAAGATTACACTTACGTGGGTTAAGTTCCATTAGCCATTTATTACACCACTCCTGAACGGCATTAAGATCATTTTGAAGAGAAGATTGGTCAGCGGTGGTGAGAATAGCACGATAAAGTACACAGTCGTCAGCGAACATGCGTATGTTAGATGTTACATTTGAAGGCAGATCATTAATGTATATAAGAAACAGTAGTGGGCCAAGCACAGATCCCTGAGTGACGCCCGACGTTACTGAGAGTGAGTTACAGTTTTTATTGTTAACGGAGACAAACTGCGAACGATTAGTCAAAAATTCTTCGATCCACTTCAAAATATGGGGGTGCAAATTTAATCGAGAAAATTTTATCATCAGGCGTTTATGGGGTACTTTATCAAAGGCTTTGGCGAATTCTAGAAAAATGATATCAGTCTGTAGATTAGAATCAAGGTTAGCATGCAGATCATGAATGAATGTGGCACGTTGGGTCTCGCAGGAGTAACCCCGGCGAAACCCGTGCTGAGCAGAATGGAAGAAGTTATTCGAATCAAGGAATGTCATGATGTGGGTATAGATGACGTACGTGTTCCATGATTTTGCAGGGAATACTAGTTAGAGAGATGGGACGGTAATTAAGCGGGGAGTTCTTGTTACCTGATTTGTAGACTGGAACGACCTTCCCATTTTTCCAGTCTATGGGCAGTTGACCTGTGAAGAGTGACTGAGCGAATAACAAGCACAACAGAGATGAACATATATCTTTGGTATTAATCAGTATTTTAGCGTTGATATTGTCAATTCCAGCAGAGGATGATATTTTAATGTTTTCTATTAGTGACAAAATTCCTGCAGAAGAAAATATAAGAGGAGGCATAGTATCTTGAATAATTGGGGGGTTTGGAGGAAATGTCGGCTCTGTTTCATTAGTAAACACGGATGAAAAGGCTGTGTTGAACATGTTGGCGCATTCAGTTTCAGAGACAGTTGCACCCGAAGCATCGGTGAGGGAAACAGTGCGTGTGTGCTGGGGGTTAATGACTTGCCAGAACCTACGGGGGTTAGTTGACAACATTTTAGGCAGATCGGAGTTAAAGAAAGTGCGTTTGGCTTCTCGAATACTTGATAAATAAGTTTTTTCGGCTGCATAATATTTGTTCCAAGCGTTCTGACTACGAAGCAACTTGGCTGATCGGAAAAGACGCTTCTTTTTATTTTCAAGACATTTGAGTGTATTTGTGAACCATGGGTTTTGAGGGTTATTTCGTATATTTATGTTTGGAATAAACCTGTCGACCAAATCTTCGATTTTCCTCTTAAACAAGGACCAGTTATCATGGATGGATCTTTGATGAAAGCTGGATTGAAATATTGGTAAAAATGCGCGAAGTTCATTATTTATTGCTGTGTAGTTTCCTTTATCGTACAGTCGGATAGTTCGTTTTGTAGTTACGCGTAAGGACGGTTTAATCGTGAAGCCGGCATGTATGACGCGGTGATCGCTGACGCCTGGTAGATACGTGATGGAATGAACGCATTCAGGATTATCCGTTAATATTAGGTCCAGGATATTAGCGCAGTCTACAGTTACACGGGTTGGTTCGGATATAGTTCGAACGAGGTTAAAATTAAGGCAGACGTCTAGAAATTCATTAGCCTCCTTATTACCTGTAGCAGTTAGATTATGCCAGTCAATGCTCGGAAAATTGAAATCTCCGAATAGGATAGTGCAGGTGTTAGGGTGCTTAGCTTTAATTTCATTTAATGCGTTATGAAGTTTTCGAGGGAAGTCTGGGCAGCTAGGAGGCCTGTAGCAAACGCCAGTCACAACTGATTTAGGTGAAGCATGGCATAAAACCCATAATATTTCTATATCTGATGAAAGGTGAACAGCTGAGCATGATAGATCCCGAGCGGTTGCAATCAGTACCCCCCCCCCCCCCTCCCCCTCGATCTGGGCGATCTTTCCGAAAAACACTGAAATTAGGCAAGTCAGCAAGGACTTCACTATCAGGAATGTCACTGTTCAGCCACGTTTCCGTCAAGACTAGTATGTTGCTAGCAGATGAAGTGGCAATATGGGAAATAATGTCGCGCTTTGAAATGAAACTCCGCACGTTAGTAAAGATCGCTGACAATGAAAGTGCTTCTTGCTGTGCATGCTTCAAATGATCTGTCGATAGGTGCTGAGATGGTTGCTATTTCACCTCTTTTACTGTTTGTGATGATTCATCGAATATGTAGCGTTTGGGACCAATATGTAACGTTTTGAAGCGCAAGGAGAACTTATCGGATACTGATTTGGCAAAGGTTACAAGATGTTTGCGGGCGTTACGAACGGGAAGGGAGAAGTCTTCACCAATACTGTAGTTGGTGCCTTTAAGCTTAGTACCTAAAGAAAGGATGCTTTCTTTAGTTTTCGAGGAGGTGAATTTAACGATGATTGGCCTGGTGCGATCAGTTGAGTGGCGCCCGAGGCGGTGAGCACGCTCGATTAGATTGGGTTCGATGGCAAAATCTAGTTGAGTGGAGCAATGACGAATGACTGTTTCTTCCGAGTCTGCATACGTTTCAGTGGGGTTAGTGTAAGGAATATTGTAAAATATGAGGTTGTTACGGCGAGAGCGATTTTCTGCATCGTCGATGCGTGCTTCAAGTTTGTCGATCTTGCAGGTAAGTTTGGTGTTTAAAGTTTTCAGGGCGTCTATCTCAGAATGAAGAGTGGAAAGTGTGGCGTAGTGTGATTCCAGGGAGTCCATGTGCTTGTTTAAGTCGGTCAAGGTTGTTTCGGTAGTGTTTAGTTGATCTTTAATGTCCTGTAGATCGGAAATTAACGTAGCTTGCCCGGTAGTTAGTTTTTGGAGCTCGGAAAGTATGCAATCGTAACGGTCGGGGCCTGGGTTAGATTCGACATCGCCTGACAATAGTAAAAGAAAACGGAGAACACGTGAACACTCGGCAACAATACTACAGCAGCACTGAGGGCTCGGCAGCTGCATTAAAAAGTAGTTACTGGTTTTTTTAGCAAATAGGGAAAACTTGTTACTAACCTGCATTGCGAAAAGCAGAGGATTAGTAGTCTGTGCTGACACACAGCTACCGAGCCCACAGAGCGGCGGCGATGACAGCATGGGCTTTATATGCCTGATAAAATTATCAGATGCTGATGTTCCTGGCGATGGGGCGTGTACGGCGTGTACGGTTTCGAGGTCGGCGGCGAGACAAGCTTGAGATGGATGCCAAATGGATGACGCATATTCGAATTTCAGGCGAATGAATGTCATGTATGCTAGTTTCTTTACTTCAGGGGATGCGGCCTTCAAGTTACGTCGTAAGCAAGCTAGTGTGCGTGAGGCTTCGGCGCAAAATGTTTTAAATGTGGGTTATCCAAGAGAGTGATGGTGTTAGGTGGAGGCCGAGATATTTGTAGGATAATTGGGGGTCAACAAAAAGTGAGGCAATGCTGTACTGATGCGTATTTACAGTGCGTCTTTTGTGAAAGACATAGATTTTCAGTTGTTAATGTTTAAGTAAAAGAGGGACTTATTACCCCATGAGGCGAGTGTGTTAAGATCGGTTTGAAGTAAAGATGAATCGTTGGTCGCCTAAATAACTCCATATATGACGCAATCATCTGCAAAAAGCCGCAAATTAGAGTTTATGTTAGAAGGGAGATCATTAATGTAAATGAGGAATAGAAGCGGTGACAGTCCGGCGCATTGAGAGACCCCTGGTGTTACACTCCTGATGTTCTTTAGGTAAGGTATCTTTGGGCGCTTTCGTTTCCTGACCCACTCGTCTCTCTTACTGTATCTTAACGTTACCCCAATTGTTTTCTTTTTATACCTCTTTCAGCTATTCTGAACTTAATTTTGAAGACTTTTTGTTGGCCTTCAAGTTTGTGCCCCATAGAAGAGTGCTTGAAAGCAACAACCAGAAAATACATTGTTCTTGAGCTCTAGGGTAGGCCTAAAGGGGCCTGCTATTCAACTAAGGGTGCATGCCAAATGCACTCCTGAAAATTCTTGTTGCCCTCCTTTCTCGCTCGCGTGGTCGAGACCCAATGTGGATGTAAACGTTTTTTCTCTGATTCTTTGTTCATGGAATTGAGCACTGCTCATCTTAAAATTTATGATAATTTGCGGAATTTCTCCTGTCAGTTACTTATCGGCGCAGTGTATTTGCACATCGCCGGTCTCTAACGCGTCTCCAATTTGTTACTTCCAGTTTTTGAATACACAAGTCCTAGTGGTCATTTGTGCAAGGGTGGTTATAGTATCAAAGCTGATGCAATACACATAGCGCGACGCACTAGGCAGTCCGTAGTTTCTAAAGCGTCGCAGTTTTATTAAGAATAACAGAAATATGCATGTTTCACTGCAATTGTAGAGCGTCCAGGACCACATAACACAGTTGCTAGTTAAGAAACATAATATCCCATTTTTTCGCAGAGTGCCAACGTGGCATCTAACATGAAATTCTGGTAATGTGATGTATTACGTCCGCATATACGCACTGATTATGTTTCTTGTATGGGTGTGTAGGTTTTGTTTTGAGTAATGGTGTTTTGTTGTAAGAAAAATACCTTCCTGGATGACAACGCCGCGTCCTATCCACTGTCGCCAGTGCGTATACTTTGTAGCTTTGTTAGTTAAGAATACCCCCCAAAATTTTTGGGGGTTCGATAAGTTTTTTAGCTCCAGTTGTAAATTGAAGCTTTGCAAAAATAAAGTTGAAATAAATAGAAAAATATAAACCAATACACAATAAGAACAAACATGCATGCGATGAAAGCTGTATAAGGAGCTGTATGTATCTGAACATTACAAGGGAAACATGCTCGCGAAATGAAAGAGGATTAGTAATGACGCAGTTGGAATAGGAAGGTCAACCCAGAGTGCTATGGCGTGAGGATATGCCGACCAATTGAAAGACTTTGCAGGTACGCAGATGTGCGAAAAACTAACATTATCCAAGCGTCCAGACGTGCCCAGAGGAGCGCTGAGTGGCCGGGGGTGAAGCTTTATTTTTATATGCTTAGTTGAGCAAAAAGTCAAGAAAGCAATCTGGCGACGCTGTCCTGAAAGTGGGAGCAGGTTATCTGTTTTTATTTCAGTTTCAGTTTCAGTTTATTTCCCGAAAAAAAAATTCTGGTGGGACAGCTGGGCTAAAAGCTGCTTTTGTCAGCTTTACGAGGCCCAGGGCCCAGCATACAAGGCAGGGCAAGTCATACAGACATTGAAAAACAGCAAAATAAAGGAACATAAAAATATCAATACTTAAACACACAGCACAGACAGACGTGTAAAATACGGTAACAAGTAGAACCGTGTGTACAGTTGTGAAGTAATGTAAAAAGTGAAAAAAGAACATATATATAGATGATTTAAACACATTCAAAATCAAAATAAATAAAATCAGTCCAACACGAGAGAGAGAAAAAAGTGCACAAGAAAATAACAAACAGTTTATATAATGTGGTTACAATGGTTGTGTGATGTGAAAAAAAAAAGAAAATATAAAGAAAAATATTTGGGACAATGGAAAACAGTTATTCACCAGAACATCTATACAGATACAAAGTACTCTCGCAACTTAAGATATATTAAGATACATTAGAATAGTGGCTCTAGTTGTTGAAAGGGCACCTGGCAGGTCTTGTTTGTATATTCTTGGTTTTTGTTCAGGTAGTTTTGGTTTGATGAGAGCATAGAAGAACCAGATTCCATGCGTGGGCGTAGTCATAGGTTACGTACGCTAATTTGCCGACACGGTCGGACGCTTGATGGAAGCTCCAACGGAGATAACCAAGTGAACGGGAAGTTTTAGAACACATGGAAATATGTGCTCGAATCGGGACAGGTTACACGATAAATGAGCCCTAAGGTATTTGTAGGGCCCAGTCTGAGAAGCACGCGCAATATTTAGGAAGCGAATTTGAAGCTGACGCGCATTCGGCTGAAAGCCGCTATTTGATATTTTGTGGTGTTTAGAGTCGTGATGTAATTTTCACAGCACCTAGAAATATTATTTAGATCCTGTAGAAGAACGTGATGGTCATCAGTGGATTTTATTGCATGGTAAAATGTGCAGTCGTTGGAAAACAGGCGCCAGCACAAAATGGTTATTAGTTTGTAGATCAGAAATATACAAGGAACAAGGAACGACTGAGAGCGCTGTCTTATGGAAAACTTGAGGTAACATAAGCACAAGACGAGATGTAATTTTTACCCAAGCTGAAGTGTTCACGAAGGAAAAGTTTCGAAGCAATGATAATGCTAGGGAATCGAAAAAAAAAATGTGAGAATTTGGAGATCAGACAAAAATTGGCAGCCCAATAAAATCACTGCCAAATAAAAAAAAACAAGAAAGATGTAGTTAGTTTGTTCATTTGCTCCTTATTAATGTTCAGATAACCTGTTAGCTCGTGAAGCTGTGTACTATTGGCCAGGCCACGCTGGTTAGGAAGGAGAAATTTATTGGACTCACAATGACTGCCGAAGATAAAAAGATATAAGTCCGGCAAGTAGTTTTCATGTGAGCGAGATGGGCTTGTAACTTTCAGCAGAACTTCTGTCGGGACTTTTTAAAAATGAGCTTGATTGCTGGAATATACGACGCATTTGCATTATTCCGTGCCATAAATTTTCTATTATCGACGCCATATAACGGAGAAAGGTGGGGGTTGTCGATAATGAAATGCCTTCAAGAGATATAGCTGTCGGTTTCATGTAAAGCCGGTCAAATTCGAAGCAGCTGCCACACTATAATAATCTTTCATGAAGACGAGTGAAAACATTTTTGGACAATGACGGCCAGTCCCGGGGAGTGACAGGCGTGTATAGCCTCATCACTAAAAGTAATCAGGCTGTATGGTTTGCTTCTTACTAATACAGTAACGCCTTTACGGCTTTCCTAACAATAAAAAAATTTGAATGTTGATGTCAAAGGCTTTTCTTACCGTACAGCGATTTAGAGCTTGAAGAGTGGCATAACTGGTCCACTACCCGTCTAAGAAACAAACTACGCAGCCTGGTTACTTTTGACAAATATGGTACGTTCCCATGTAAAGAAATGGTATTTTTATCTGGCTGCTATGCAATCACCCCAAATACTTCATGTAGACGAAGCGCGATATCTGCCGCATGAACCGCATGCGGTAAGCAATGCCTACCCTCAACAAACTCTGCAATTAAAAGAACACGGAGCTTTATGTCTTGAGACTATGATGGTAAAGAAAACAAAGTGTGGCCGACTTTATTCCGCGCCGTCAGAGAAGCACTGGCAACAATGTTATCAACTGAGACCCAACCAGTGAGTGTTTTTCCTAGCAGGCATACGAGAACTTCTTTGTGATGTTGTGGTTAAAGTATGAGCAAATACATGTCTCTTTGACTTTTGTGGATGCATCTGAATTGCACTCTCTCGCTGTACTTGTGTGGCCCGAAAAAAACAAAACACTCATGGCTTCTGCGGATAAGAAGAAAACATTTCAAATGAAATTATAGTGAAGAGAAGGCTTTAATTGCAATCTTATTCTAATTTTTAATATTATTATCTCATATTACAATAATTTGTAACTATATATCGTAGAAATGCATAAATTATAAATTATGACTCGCTTTTTTCTAATTCAACACTGGCGAACTAATCCGAACGGCAGACAGGATCCAGCGGTTTGAGTGGAACTGTTCGAAGAATTGCATGAAATTGTAAAGCATTTCAGTAAGCATGTCATAAATATCGCCTTTTAGCACTGCACTCAATAACCGTTTCTAGCTACAATTACTTAAAAGCGAGCCGAGCTAACATTTATCAGTACCTACAAAAGTCGAGCGTCTTGACACAATTTTTAGACATGGAGTATGCACTAGAAAACTTTGGCTGCCGAAGAAATGATCGGACATCGTTTCCTCGATAGGAAAATGCATTGCCCTCCTCAAATCTTATGTTAACATTCAGAACTTCATGAATCGATAGAGCTTACTGACAGTTATACTCGCGCCGTCGAAAAAATGGTGGTAGATATAACCGGAAGCAGCAAGAGTGTGTTAGATTCCCGAGGACAATTTGTTTTTTGGTTTTAGGGCCAAAGCTCTGGTCCTCTCGTTGAAGGCCATGTCGCTATGCAAAACAACCTTGGGAGGCAGCGGAGCCCTAAACAGAAATTACAAAACAAAACTAAAAGAAAACAAAGGAAATCAATAAAATAAATAAAAACAAAAAGAAACGAAAAGAAGAGAATTAAAAGAACATGAAAAGCCATTTATATAAAAGTACAGAATTTCAGAAAGAACTGGGTAAAGAATTGGTAAATAATTGCAGAAAGAAATGTGTAAAGATTTGCTGAAAACCAACTTTCGCTCTGCATTACAGTTCGGCAGAATTGCGATGAACCTGCGTCAGTTTTTTTAAGTGTATGTTAGTATCACCGATAATACAAATCTTACCCTGTAGAAAAGAAGACACTCTTAGTTCAATAAACAGTGAGCAAGGAAATCTGCCATAAAAGCTGTGAATGTTAAGAAAATGTGTCGCTGAACTAAACATTCCAGACTTCCCACGAAGATAGCTATTTAGCCTACACAAATAATCATAGCAGGGAAAACTTATGCGTGAGATCCGTTCTTATCCAGATCTCGGTGCACGCATAAAGGTCAAATGCCTCCCCTATCACCGCAAGCTTGCAATACAAAGTCATGTTATTATTTGGATGAGCTCCTTATATTTACGTCCACATTAGTGAAACTTCCTCGATTTCTAGTCGCAACATTGTCATGAAATGGGGGGAAATACTTGAAACGCAGTGTATGTTGCGCTGTACTAAATCGCTAAAAACAGAGAAAACACTGATCTAACTTTTCAAGCAATGCACTGAAATCAGCAGGTTTTGTCACACGTATAGGTGTATCATGCTCTTCTTTAGGAAATGATTGACCGCAACGGTAGAAGATTTTGCCCCAAATACAAAGGAATAACCTTAAACGGCAGCGTATCACCGGAAGAAGCCGCGACGTATAGCAAAACGATGGTGAACTACACATGAAATCCACAAAGTAAAGGGGAGAGGCTAGCACAAGTTTCTTTTGGCGTTTACGGTCAGTTCACGCTTTTAGGAAGTATTTTTAATGAAGCATGGGAAACGTCTTTTACAATCCCTAAGGGAGTTTTGCACAGATGTCTGTGAAGAACAGCGTTTCAAGAGCTTTCTTTTTTCTTTCCCGTTGATTTTCGCCTAAAAGATGAACTCGAACAAGCATCCACTGTGAGAATGCAACACGGGGGCCATTCCGGCACGTTCGCTGTAGCCTTTCTGATGAATGCGGGTCATCATCATCAGCAGCAGCAGCAGCCTGACTACGCCCACTGCAGGGCAAAGGCCTCTCCCATGTCTCTCCAATTAACCCTGTCCTTCGCCAGTGGCGGCCATTGCATCCCCGCAAATTTCTTAACCTCATCCGCCCACCTAACTTTCTGCCGCCCCTTGCTACGCTTGCCTCCTCTTGGAATCCACTCCATTGCCCTTAAAGACCAGCGGTTGTCTTGCCTGCGCATTACATTCTATGGCCAAGGCCCCTTCTTCCTCTTGATTTCGCTTTACACATTTAGCGCTTCGGGTGTGGTCGTTGGGATACGGTACGGAAGCCAAGCGGACATCAGACTTCAATGTTATCGCATTCTGAACACGTAATGTAATTAAAATTTCTTTTAAAGGCAGAGACGATTAAAATGTGTGCATTTGTCAAAAACGGCCCCGTAGGTTTCGTAGAGGGTCAATACTTGCTTTTCTTTTTATTATGCGAAAATTGATTAAATAGTTCTGCCCCACCTGGGGAACATTTCGACAGCCAAAGGAGTTTCTGCCGACGGCTCAGCTACGTAATGTGTGCCTTTCTGGCGCACGTGGGACCGAAAAAATCAGAGCTTTCCAGCCGGTACCTTACCTTCAGTCAGTGATGTTTTGGATAACACGATGGTCGCTCCTGCCAGAACGCAGCCGTACATGGCGATAATATTAGCTGCGGTGTTGTTCAGATGCACGCACACGCTGTCGCCAGGTAGGAGGCCATTTTGGCGAAACCCTACTGCGTACCGCTGCATGTGTGTGAGCACCTCTGCGCGAGTGAGGCTCATGACGTCATCCACCTGTAAAGAATGATAGAGCGCTTTAAGTGCCAGTGAAGTTTTATTTAACGAACTACACTTGGTCCACACTTAGCGCGAACTCCAATCCGCGTGGAGTCTCGCAGTGCCCTCTGCAAGGGCTGGAGGAAAATCGTGCCGCTGCAGAGAGCTCGAGGGGCGGGGCCTGGGCCGCCATAGCCTCGCCTCCTACGAGTGGCCGTGAAGAGCGATCACATTAGGCGCGTCCTATGAAGTCCCCGTCTGTTTGACACCAATCGAATGAACTTGTTACACGTTGAGGTGCATATTCAGATGCGTCGCTTAATGTCGCTAAACTTCTGTTAGTGCTGTTAGACAGAAATCAGGGTCGGCGAGTAAAAAAGAATTAAAAATAATAGCTCCCGGCCCGCGCCGCTTAGAGCACAACGGGCTAGTGCTGTTAGACAGTTGTAGTTCTCTCACCGCTTCCTGTGGGAGTCCGAAATTATTGTTGAAGCACTGCAATGACTAAACGCCCAGAAAGTTTTATTCGCCTCTGCCTGAGCACTAAAAGTAAAGAAATCAATTTTGAAATATTTCTTCTCGTTACCGGCATCGACACAAAATACTCACTTTACGGTGAAAGAATCATTGTGATTAGAAACAAGAACGACCACGGAGTTCAAAAGGAGTCACGCAACATATGGTCACAGCCGAAAAGAAGATATCAAGTGAAAACGAGACCCGAAGCATCTTTATATCTTTTCATGCTCGGTTACATCACACGTATTGAGCCTTTCATCGTGGGATGCGATTTTTTGTATTAGAACAAACCTAGGTGAAATCCTGAATCGGCTTGGGCAGTCTGTGATTCAGTGGAAGCGCAAGGGTAGCAAGAATAGAAATACCTGAGAAATTCGCAGCCCGAATTTTGCCCGAGCGCTTGTCCTTGCCCTTCCTTCTCTGTTCTTGTTCCTAGTCGCAGCGCTGGTGAAATTTTGAATTTTGTCAGGGATTTAAAGAAGTGATATTTGCAGGAAGAACGATTCCAATGGGAATATCAGCAGTGTCTTCAATGTGTAAGCGGCGCTTCAATGTATGTCGCATGATTTAACATTGCCTTGTCGGTACTGATCGGGAAACATTTACTTACATCCCGTCATACCTTCGACCGATTTGGCTATATGTTTAAAGAAGGCGAGATGACATGCCATTCTGACATACCTCTGTTCTCTAATTTTGCTGTAGCAATCCTTAAATAGAACAAACTGCCTTGAAATAGGTCATGCTTTCTCCAGTGACGCCTTTGGTATGTTTCAGTGACCGCACTTGAGGTTACAGGTCACCTGTATTCTTTCGTGACATATGCTATTGTTATTCTGCTGAGTCTTGATCTGATATAGATTAGTTATGTGGTTAACTCTGCTGAATCCGTTTCTGTTATTTCTGCAAAAGGCAGCTGCTTCCCTTGTATTGGTTTTTGGCGTTGAGGCTTAACACAAAGTGAGTGGAATATCTTTTTCGATTCTTCGCGAACTGCTCTGAAAATGGTGCCTTCGGGATGCAAAATACTAGCTCGGCAAATCCTGCGCACATGACACTTCGGCCGACACTGTGCTGCTGGTGAAGCTCGCTGTATTTGTTCAAGACGGCTACAGCGCGGCGCTTTGTGACATCAGATGCCACCGAAAGAATGTCCATACAGGCCGCTATGGCTGTGCGGTAGAATCGTAAGGAAGCACTGCCACGCAGTTATACTCCCACAACCTCACGGCTACGGCCTCTCTAATGGCGGATTATTGTGCTAGAAATAGTATGGCTGTTTTCAGTGTGTCCCGTAAAAATACCGGTGAACATGTGCTATTTGACGCGGTGCGCCAAGGAGACGACTCTCTTCTTTTTGGCCATTTGAAAGTGCGCACTTCAAAAACGTCGCATGCTTTTCTGTGACTACACGTTGGCAGTATCCATCCGTTACCGAAAAAACGGTAACGCGTAACTTGGACTGTTCCGCTGAGAACAACACTGGAAAATGTTCTCATGCGTTTACTCTGGAAGGCGGCTTGGAGGAAAGTTAGTTTCGTGATTGTCGCTGATGAAGTTCGTGATGCAATCATACCTTCCCGAGTTAACAGAAGCTGAGTTGTGGAACATCATACGTAGAATGAAGATGTTCAAGCCGCCAAGTTTTGATAAGATCCGTGTGCGCGATTCGTACTGCAACTTTAACATGTTAAAAGGTGTGATCCTCAAAATACTAAACGGCATATTAGAAACCGGAATAATGACCAGACAATTGAAAATATTGATATTGACGCCTGTGTATAAAAGCAGAAAAAGAAATGACTGCGCAAACTACAGACCGATTTCTATTATATCTGCTCTTGCGCATATTTTGGAAAAACACGTGGGATTAGTTATTCAGTCTTTTTGCGAGAAGTTTTCTTTAAATAACCCGGCACAATACGGCTTTAGAAGGGACCGGAACACAACTACGCTCTTAGAAGAATTCTCGGATTACGTGAACACCGCAATTGAGAACAATCATCTTGCATTAGCACTATTTTTAGACCTATCGAAAGCCTTTCACACTATTGATCAGGCATTAATGTTGCAAAAATTAGAAGACATGGGTTTCCGGGGATGATTTCATCAATTCTTTCCGGGCTATTTCACAGACAGAGCACAGTGCGATAGAATTGATGATAAATACAGTGAATTTAAGAAGAACAAATTTGGTGTTCCACAAGGAAGTACACTGGGCCCATTACTATTCAATATGTACGTCTCTGAACTCGGTTTTTTGGAATTAACGTCGAGAATCTTTCAGTATGCAGATGACACAGCACTAGCACTAGAATTCACTGATCTTCATTTTGCAAGCAAAAGCTTTCAGCAGGGTATATGCAAGGTAATAGACTGGCTTGCTCAAAACTCAAGTTATTTAAACCGGCAAAGAACGAAACTTCTCTGTTTTAGAAACCCGCACAAGCGAGTCCTCCTAAATGAGTCA
Source organism: Amblyomma mixtum (assembly GCF_055824585.1). Taxonomy (NCBI): domain Eukaryota; kingdom Metazoa; phylum Arthropoda; class Arachnida; order Ixodida; family Ixodidae; genus Amblyomma; species Amblyomma mixtum. The sequence goes on along the minus strand of NC_143012.1, from coordinate 174,536,412 downwards.
CTCCTTTTACATGGCTCGCATTGTGATCCGTGCACATGTAATGTCATACCATTTGAACCTTCAGTAAAATATCTCGGAATAATATTTGACGAGCATATGACATAGACTAATCATGTGCAGTATATATGTAACAGGCTTAGAGCCGTGTCCGCGGTGATGTACAACCTCAGAGGTAAGACTTCGATGCACTTAAGGCGCGTCATATTCAAGGCGCTAGCTGATTCTATTATAACCTACGGCATTACATTATATGGCACCAGCTCTGATCACAAAATGGGAGCCATAAATCGCATAATTAAAAGACTTCTAAAACGTATAACTTATGGTACTATGCTGCAGGAGGTTGATAAGGAGGAAAAATACAGTATACTAGGTGTACTGGAAATGCGGGAACTATTTTATTACACAGTGCTCACACGTCATTACTTTACAAATGCTTTCAAAATACCCGTCAAGAAATACGCTGCCTTAAGAAAGACAGAAGCTTATATTAAGCCGCGCTGCTTCACGCAATATGGGAAAAAGGTACGGATATATTACGTGCTACAGGCATTCAATACACTTAGTGAAGAATTTTACAATTTCAAAACAAAACGTAAAATGACTAAAGCAATAAGAAAATGGTGCTCATCCTTGCAGATAAATCACTGATGGCCTCTTGCATGCTATAATCTACTTTTCCTGTTTTTGCTATAATCTACTTTCCCTGTTTTTGCTTCAGATTTTAGAGTTGTTTAGATATTTTAGATTTCTTCAGTTGTTTAGATGGCTCATTTCAAGTTATGATGACGTCTGTTCATGTTTGTTTTCCTTTTTCTCGAGTTGTAATTCTATTTGCTCAATATGCATACATAATTTTTGTATAATATGCATGTACTAGTGTTCTTAAATTTAATGTTTTGTGGATAATTTTTTGTACACATTCGGTGATTCACTGTACTGCCTGAACAACCAACAAGCACGCTGTGCTTAGGTTGGACGGGAAAACTCATGTACTAAATGAAGATGAATAAATTTGATTTGATTTGATTTTAGCTGTTTCAGTACTCGGAAAGTTCAAATTCAGCGGAGCTGCGGGGGATACTTACCGATAGGCTCATTACTGAGATTATTGATCGTAGTTTGAACGTGATAAAGGCATTCGATATTGATAATGCTTCACGCCTCATCGGCTTGGCCTCCATTTAAACTAGGCAAAACGTGGAATGCTCGCTGCGGCGCCGCTCGGTACCACATCGGATAGCAGAACAGGGGTGTTTTGGTGCCCGATACGCATTCTTCCGCTGCAGCAGAATACTCATAATTGATATTCTCACCATGGCAGCGGCGCTTCTGCTTGCGAAGTGCCATTGCAGCAGACGCAGAGAGAGAGCTCTTCAGTGTAGCTCAATTTATGACTACTTGCGGAGTCGGTAGCACCTGCGTTCCTTCCCGCTCACCCCCCTACGCGCGTTAATCTTCCATGACTTTATGCGCGTAAGTATTTCCATGCAACCAAAGGGAGCCTAGACCCCTCTTGCGATTCGCTCGGGCAAATACCCTCCTTCACTGATCTGCTCCATGTACCCCGTTCCTCTCCGCCGGATTCGGAACCTCCGAAGCCGCGGAGCCCTGAAGCTGTTCATTACCAAAAGCGCAGTAAAACTCGTTTGTGAAATACAGCCTTTTACAGAAGGTTGTAGCCCAAAGCGATTTTTCTTATAAGCCACGATGTGTGGTTCGTTATACAACAGTGTTCAGAATCTCGTGAAGATGAGGGAACTACGGTCTTCCCCTGTTCAAGGGTTTCGACGGATGTCGTCGAAGCACCACTACACGGGTTAGGAGCGAACCACCTGTACTGTGAACTTTTTGTGAAAGGCTGTACGTCTTGACGTCCGATTACCGAACGCCAATTACGCTGCCAAGGTAAAAAATTTGTAGATTGCCACATAGCCTGGTTCAACGAAACTAAAATGCGCAGCTAGCGTAATTAAGTACTCCACCTGAAGGTGGGACACACTCACTGATCTATGTGCCTGAGCATTCTTTTGCAACAATAACGGTAAAGGTTCTGGCGGTCAGTAAAGAAAAAAAACGCTTAAGGTTATAGCGGGGCTATGGGTGACGGCTGTCGCGGTGGTTCCTGAGAAGCAGCAGATGGCGCGTTGCGCTGCTAAAACGCGGCGTGTTTCAACCTTATGTACCAGCCAGCTCTGTATAGCGTCATGATAGTGACCAAGCGTGCACCAAACGTCCGTCAAAAGTGTCGCCAAGCCACGCCGAACTCGCGGCAGCGACTGAAATCACGTTTTCCGAGGTATGCGCGCCACTGCAACATCGCAACTGAAGCTTTCAGCTCCCTTTGTGCGCATGTGCTCGTTGCTGACAACTAGCCCCTAACGCCTGGTGAGAAAAGGGTTCAACCGCCCTGCACAGCTAGCTGCTGCACTAGAAAAAGCAACAGGAACGTCATGCATATACCTCTCGTAATAACGGCGGCAGCCAGCGCAGGTTTTAAGACAGCACCAAATTCCACTACAACGAGCGACAGCGTCCCATTTTAATGCAAAAGTAATGCAATCGAAGGAACGAGGGGAAGCGCAGGCACACCAGGCATTTAAAGGCATTGCTTGGTCAATAGCGTGACGCTGCAAGTCCCGGCGCCTATACGAAAGTATGAAACACGGACGCTTTTAGAGGCGCCGAAGCATCAGCAGCTGCTTCGGACGAAGCGCCGCCAATACCGACAGCGCTGTCATGAGAGGTGCCTCACCTCATCGACGGCGAGCGAATAATGCAAGGGCTCATTACGAAGGTCCGGCCTAGTAGCCGTCACTATGCGCGTTGTGCATTTCAACTTTCTTCGCTCCTAACTAAGAGGCACTGAACGTATACGATGATAAATATAGTAAGTGTGCTGCGATCACCAGATGATGCTGGGCTGAATACGCCGCGAATGGGAGCTAGCACACTTTTATGCTTAATAGCCTATACAATCATTTCGAGCTGGGTCCCGCAAAGCGTCGCACGCGTAGGTGATGACAATGTTGGTGCCGAAACTTGAGGACGCTTTTCTGCTGTTCACTGGAGGAGCTGTGACGCCAAATAAAGACTGTTATATTTCGGCGATTAATTGCGCGATTAGCGCAGTGTTCAGTACAGCTCCGCAGAGAGCAAGCATGCAACGGCTAGGCCGACGAGATGAAGCGATAAGCGAGAGCGGAAGCCGTTACAGCGTTCTCTGTTTTAATACTGCCAAGAACGCAGCGGAAGCCCGATGTGGAGTAAGCCATTATGATTACGCTATGTCCAGTGGCCTAGTTTGTTTGGTTTGATCTATGAGGGTTTAACGTCCCAAAGCGACTGATGCTATGAGGGACGCCGTAGTGAAGGGCTTCGTTAATTTTAACCACCTGGGCTCCTTTACCGTGCACTGACACCACACAGCACACGGGCCGCTAGCATTTCGCTTCCATCGAGGTGCGACTGGCGCGGTCGCGATCGAACCCGCGTCTTTCCGGTCAGCAGCCAGCGCCATAAACACTGAGCCACCGCCGTGGCTGGCCTAGTTGGAATCACCTAACCAAGAACGCTACCAGCCAGGTGGTTCTCTCTGAAATCAATATGTGGGGGTTCTTTTTTTCGTGGTCGACATCCCCTGTTTGAGGTGGGGCTATACTACTTCCAACGTACCTCGCGCCGTGCGTTTCTGTGCAAGGTAGCGACGCGCATAATGCAACGTTTTTCTGTCTCAACGAGAATACACATTAAGAAATGTTTAAAACAGGCTTCGCCTACGGCATTTAATGTCACCAGTTTGGCAATATATGTTCTGAATCCTGAAACTAAAAAATAGAACCATTTACGTAATACTATTGAACACGTCTTTCACTTTCCTACAAACACGGATATAAAGTCCCCCATATCGTAGAGCCTCTTCGCGCAAACCATTACCTGCAAACTTCTTAGTGTCATGCATCCATCCAAATGCCTCCTCCCCTTCCCCTCCGTGCTAACCTTGCCTTCTCTAGTAATGCAGTAGGTTAGTTATAGTATAGTATGTTAGTTATAGTTTGGTTTATTGGGGTTTAACGTCCCGAAGCAACTCAAGCTATGAGGGACGCCGTAGTGAAGGGCTCCGGAAATTTCGACCACCTGGGGTTCTTTAACATGCACTGACATCGCACAGTACACGGGCCTCTACAATTTCGCCTTCATCGAAATTCAGCCTCCGCGGCCGGGATCGAACCCGCGTCTTTCGGGTCAGCAACCGAGCGCCGTAACCACGGAGCCACCGCGGCGGGGCTATGTTAGTTATAGCCCAGTCCAAAGCGCTTCTTAACTTTAGTTATAGTAACCGTCGAGTATCTTGCCTTCGCATTACATGCCCTGCCCAAGCCGACCCCTTCTTGGCTCTGAGGAAGTCATTCACCCAAGTTTGTTGCCCGACCAACTCCGATCCCTTCCTGTCTCTTAGCGTTACACCTCCGATTTTCTTTCCCATTGTTCGTTGCGCTGTCCTCACTTGAAGTCCATTTATCTTCGTTAGCCTGCACGTTTTGGCCCCATTGATTGTTTTTCTGCTTACTTTAAATCTACCTGACTCTACTGGCCTTGCAAACATCCCTAATATCTAAAAAGTAAACATGCATTCACAATCTTCAGTAGAAATGGGCTAGCCAGTGGTCCACACATGCCTTCTTAAATATGGGAGAGAAAAAATAATTATTTGGAAGCAGCTCGTGGAAACACAAAGTGTGTATCGCGACCAACGTCGCTTTGACTATTGAAGCATGGCATAGAAGACTGCCTGCTGTCGAACAAGAATGTTCTCACCAGTGCTGTCTTGTCTGGATTCATGAGAAGCCTTTCTCTGGCCAGGACATAGAAAGAGCAGACGGGAATCTCGATGCTGGGTAAGGGCGAATAGACGACGGCTTCTTCGATGCGGGCCTTCATCTTCACCAATTGTGCAGCGTTGAATCCCTGCAAGCAAGGCATTATGTGATTCAGCCCTTTGCTCGACACAAGCAGCTTTAATAAACGGGAGACGTCTCGCTGGTAACTGCGACTTGCAGCAGCCCAAACGCGGGCTGTATCGTGCAGGACATCTCAAGGAAGCTTGTCAGCTTTTTTCCCTTTGCGTGCCACCACGTTTAGGAGTATGATGTTGTGCATTTACTAGTCATACAGGCAAAAGCATAAGTTATTGCTCCTGGTTCACGGCTGGTGCAATAGGCGTTATGTTGTGGAATCTGGAAATCACTCACTCAGGTGATTGTTCGGTGCAGACTTGCCTCATGAGTCTTTGGATGGCCTCCACGATCCGCACTTACTATACACGTGATATCTTAGCTCGGACAATTTGATGTTCAAAAGCAGAAGCGTAGGCTAGTTGGGCATACTAATGAAAAGAACAACGCTAGCTGGACGGGACACATAAGTACAGACCAGGGGCAGGCTTCGTTTGTCTTTCTGCGCACTTCGGGGCACGAAACCTATTCAGAGCAGCCGCCTAGACAGGTGGCTACATTTCTGTTTCTCTGCTGCCATGTATTCGTCTCAATACCCTATCAGTGCACAGGAACGATGCCCAGACCATCATTGATAGGTTGAAATGAAACAGATGGTGCGTGGGCTGTCTTTCTGCTTTTTTGCGTCCAGTCCAGTCTGCGGTGTTTTTTCAACACAGACACTTACACAGGAAACTGAAATGTACAGAAAAAGAGATAAAGGTACATAGGCATAAAATACACCTCATGCGCAGGATTCCGGGTGTTTGCTCACGACAAGCTAAATCCGAGGCAAAAGAAAACCTAAATCCGCTAAAAAAACTCTATTAAAACTCTATATATCACTCAGGCATGTTACAAAAGTATGAGCACATTTCCTTCCCAGAGAAAAAAAATTCTCACTACAGGCAACAGAAAAACACAAGAGAACCCGAGGCAACAGCTGTACTGTTGACGAAGCCGGGATGAAGCCCTGTGCACACGAGATATCCGACCACTGTGACGGCGGATCAGAAAGCATAGAGAAGAGGCAGAGGAAAACCAATTCGCAAACAGTACGGAATCAAAAGTGACAAATATGTAAGGTAAAACTGACGGCGAGGAAATGAAACACTGCAACACGACATCATAAAAAAAAAGAACACTACAGACACGAGAGAACCTGAAACCATGAAAGGGCACTTGTAGGTGATTAAACTAAATTCCTTTTTAAAACAAAGCCCTAAAAGTGACACGAACATGATTGCGGGAACGGGGAAACAATAAGTTTAAATGTCAGCTTGTCAAAGGCTTTTAGAACCTCATTTCTACCAGTGGAAGTGAAATGATGGCTGGCTAATATACTTGTCTCCGGCTTTTCTAACATCAAATTCTTCTAAGCTTTCCGCCCACTTGTTAGTTCGGCGCAAAAATATTGTTTTAAACAAAATGCACCCTACGATATACGCGGACAAATGTCCCTGGTGCGACGAAAAATCTTCTGTATACCACATCACATGGGTCTGCCAAAACATAGACGTGGTTCCCAAAGTACAAAACCCGAGTGCGGAGCAGTGGGAGACTCTGCTGTCCAGCGACCGCTGTGAAGACCAACAAGGTCTGGTACAGCGAGCTCAACGGGCGGCAGTGGCCAGCGGAGCCCTGGACTGAGGGCAACCGACCACTGATTAGAGGCGGACGACTTCGACAGAGAAGGCTCCTGGGGGTAGAACCAAGACGTTTCTGAAGATGCCCCCAAACCGCAGGAAAAACCATTAGTGAAAATAAAGTTTTCCCTTCCTTCCGATTACCGTCTGGAAACGACAACCATTCCAATGACACGCTGATTGCTAATCATCTCTACGGCTCCTGAAATATGCTCGGATAATATCTTGGCATGCTTCTTTGAGCACACCCCCAGCATTGCATCTGCTGCACTCATTATGGGGCACAGCTTTCTAAGTTTGCTCGGAGCAAAAAATAATCCCGGCATCGTATCCTTGCGTTGTCTTTTTGGTGTTACGCAAAAATGAATTGCACCTAAAGCCTAGCAGTTGGTTCTTGTTTATCGTGGTTCTTTATAAGATGTTTTCTTACACTTCTGTTACTTTTAACATCATATTTAAAGTTTTAACCAGCATTCAATACGAAGGATGTTTTGAGGAACCAAATCTGTGAATATCCTTATCTATTTACTTAATCAAGACCATCGATGCCCAAAGGCGTTACGGAAGGCAGTGGTTTATAAAAAGAGACGTAACGAGAGTGGTAAAACATGTGTAGTGAAATAGTCCTCAATGCCGGTTTTAGACGCAGGAACGTCAATTGCGATAGAGAAAGGAAAGTGGTTTTCTTCATTTGGCATTCTCGGAAGAAAAGAATAAAAAGATATTCCTCATTATTATCGTTAACCTGACTTTGGCCACTCCAAGAAAAAGATATTCCTCATGCCCCCTCATGAAAAAACTGTGCTGTGCATGCAGCGGCCACCTTATCCCCCGAATTTACTAATCTCATCCTACTATCTGACTTTCTGCCGTGCCCTGCTACGTTTGCGTCAAAATCCACTCCGTTGTCGAAAAAAAAACACCGGTTGTTACTTCTTTGCATTACATATTTTTCCCATGTCCAATTATTCTTGGTTCCTTGCGTTCTATTCCTTATTCTCCACAGTTCCTATTCCTTAAATGAAGTCTGTTGTGCTTAGGGCGGTACCTATAATATTTCTTAGGGTGTCCAACCCAACGTATGACTCAACATTACACCTATCATTAGTGTTGCAATGAGAAACACTAGCTTCATGGTGAGGATCAGTCCGCGCAAACGTATATGAAATTTCGGCATGTTACCGACACTAGAGATATGAGTGAAATTTATGCGTATATGACTTTCCGAATGTAGACTGGCGGGTTATGATTATGGTCCCAAGTTTCAGTAGCTTTAAATGCGCTTCGTCAGATAACAGCAGGCTTTTATTTCTTTACGTGGGCTGTATGACCAGCCAAGTTACTAGGTCATTGGTTCGAGGTTAAAATCAATAAACTTGAAGTGCGCAATGCAAGGGCATTACGTAAGGGTCTGTAATGTTAAGGCAAGATAAACGCTGGTGCTTAATTGTAACGTAACGGAGTGGATTCTAAGAGAAGGCAAGCGTAGCAGGGGGCGACAGAAGGTTGGGTGGGTGGATGAGGTCACGAAGTTTGCGGGGATAAGGTGGCCGCGCAAAGGATCGCGTTAATTGGAGAGACATGGGAGAAGTCTTTGTTAATAAATTTTGTTGGGTTGGAAACAAAGGACATCCTTCTTAGAAGGCTAATGAGGCTACCGCTAAGGTTACCCCTAGGAGACAGATGAAATATAAATAAACAATACATTATTAATCAAAGGTGTGCAAAATTTATCGGCGCACTTCCAAACCTCTGAAAAAGCAAAAAATAAGCAAGTAGTTCTCACTAGCCAATTTGTTAATGAATTTTGCTCGCTTGGAAACAGGGGGAAACGTTCCTAGAAGGTTATGAGGACATCGACAAGGTTTTCCCCAGGAAACAGATGAAATATAAATGAACAATACAATAATAATCAAAGGTGTCCAAAATAGATCGCCGCGCACGCTTGCAAAACGCTGAAAAAGAGTACACAGAGTAGAAGGATGATTACAAACCAAGAGAATTTAGTTTTGAAGCGCTCATTCTTATCAAGTAAAAAATGAAAGCATGTTTTACTTTCCAATCTGCGCCGGGAAAGTTATGTCTTCATAAAATTGAAGCAGATCTCAACGAGCAAGCGCAGCGCTTCCGTTTTCCCTACGAATAGTTAAAGTCTGATCCGGTGCTCGTAAAATTTTATGACAAAATCAAAACGTAGCAGGAGAGAAAAACCAACAGCTGGTAGGCAACTACTACAGGTCACGCGCCGTCCACATCGAGACAGGCCTAAAACCATTAAAGTAGCAGGTAGAAATGGCGTCAGCATGGTTTTCTTCCCACCACGCTAAGTTAACAATGCAGGCCTTGCAGTGAAAAACAACGGGCCAGAAGTGCGCGTAGAAGCACTAAACAATGTTCTGGAATTGTGTTTGAGGAGTGCCACAGAAGATTTTCCGGACATGTGGTGGTGTCCACATTGCGCAAACCAGTCCATATCTTGTAGAATAAACAACTTCACAAAGCTTATTAATGTGAAGTGATTGTGGCGGTTACATTGAGCACATTTTCAAGGACTGTATTGGGGGCAGGCACTTTAAAAGGCGAACTCTAACCACTGAGCTTCTTCAGAAGCCCACCTTTTTCACTATGTATCGCTAGCACTGTCTGTCATGCAACAGCGTATACCACTTTACATGAGAGTGTTTAACCCCTTCGTAACCACATATACCACACCACAGAATAGCGGAAGCTACCAGAATGCTGGACTACAGAGCGCTCCTAGATGCACGCTTCCTAAGAGTAGCAGATTTTCATCACCGCCACAACCTCAGATATCTCCAGATCGAAAGCCAGTACGGAAGGAGTGATTATCGAAGGATGTCGCGCTATCAAAGCAGGAAACAAGTATCTGAGCCTGTTGTTAATTTAGCTGTCGTTAAAAAACGCCACACTAATCGAAAGCGGTTCTTGCGGTTTTATCATGTTCACTTTTGCACGTGTTCCACACTTCCTGGCGCTTTCTTCAACAGGTTCGAAGGAATTGTTGAGGGCAGCGTTTTTCAGAGCTTGCCGTCATTTTCTTTTAGCGCAAGAGTGCTAGAGCTAACGTTTAGAAGAAAAGCCGTGCTCGTTGTCACACTCATTCATATTGGTTGGCAGAGGTCGCGATGTCACATCACAGTAAGTCAATAAGGGCGAGGTATGACGTCAGCAATAGAGAGTGTAGGGGTTGCGGGGTGCCAGCTGCCCAGCTGTCAAAGCGTGAGGAAAATTCTGACTGCTCTGTGGTACACGTGTCTAGTCACTGGGCGGATGACGCGGCCGGCTTTGCAGAGGAGCTGGGAGGGAGCGTTGCTGAAAATGAAACGCTCTGAGACGGATTCGTGCTTAGAGTAACCGTGCTTGCGAAGTTGCGAAGGAGGAATATGTGACTTCTACTGCTTTTGCGTTCGGCTTCCTAAGTGTTGTTCATGAATTTGCAATTTTCTCTTCCTTTTTTTTCAGTCGGTTTTTATTCTTGCATATTTATTTGCGTTGTTAGATGGTATTCTCTCTTTTCTCATCCCATCCTCTCAGTCACACCTGGCATCTGGCCTGCCTGCTGTTCGCCCCGGCCCACTTATATCTGTGGTCTATATACCACGATTTAGATTTTTCTTGAGCAAGCACTACAGTGATAATTAGCTGAACTTTCGCTACAAGCGATAAAAGTGGTTGTTATTTTGACGTATTTGTTTGTACTGAATATATTCTATATTATTTAATTTTATATAAATAACCAGTTCGAATCGTCCTCCACGTGATGTCGTTAAGCACGTAATGCAGAGCATTTGGCTCTTTACAACGATTTTCAGTCTACCAATTTACCAATTTATCGTGTATTTAGAGATTGCACTAAAGATGTGGAAACGACTGTGAGTGAAGGTTTCTTTCTAATACATATTTCCGTTTGGTCAATGGTTGCTTGTGAATATAATGAATCAATCTGAAATGACTGGGAGCAGCAAGACGATTGCTTTCATTAGCAAATGCCAAGGACATTTTTGAAAAAACCAAATACATCTCTTCACTTGGCTGCTTTGCCAATAGCTAAGTATTTTTTTCCAAAAGTTCTTCCTGAAAAGCAAAAGTGCATGAAAGATGCAATATGTTTGCCCCAGTATATCTAAAATAATTAATCTTACTTGGTGGCCGCACAATGTCAGGAGTAGTGCGTTGTGAAGGTAGCAATGACTTTCGAAATTACGCACCAGTGGTAGCAAGGGCCGTGAGTGTGGAACAGGACTGCTTTCATCCATCGAAGCGCCAGCAGGAGATGCGGGCTTTCCATGTAAGGGGCGTGTTGACAGTGTCGCCATTTTTTTAACAAGAACTTCGGTGAGGCAGCACTGGTTGGCACGTGGCTAGAGAAAAGGCCGCAGTCCGCAATAGAGCCCGCTCGAATTGGATCCGGTGCTTTGCGTGCAAGTGTTTCATATGCAGCTCATCCGGTGTAGCTGTCGAAACTGATAACAGCTGTCCTGCGAACGCAGCAACATTCCTTATGCATAGCGATATTATACCAAAGTGGGACGAATCCTGTCGGTGGAAGTGCAAGACTGAAGCAGGCAAATATCTATCAAAAAAGAATAAAGCACAAATCTTTTGGAATAAAGGTATAGTGCCCTCATAGCAGACAACCGGGGCGCATTCCTCCAGCTGTTACTAATAGGAAATGAAACCGCCGGAAACATATCGCTAATAAAAAAAAAAAACTCCACCAAAGCCGTTAGAGCCTGTGCCATTAGCGCAAGCTCAGATAATCTATAGCGCGCTCCTTGGTGAAAAAACGATGTTCGCAATCAGAGCACACTGAAATCGGAGACAATCATCCCTTTCCTCGTACGTATGAGTGCCTCTCAAAAGTAGCTTGACGATCGTGGACTTGCATAAGCTGAAGCGAGCTGTCAAGTTAGCCGAAATGAATTTGCTTGTCTTTTATTGGGATTTCAGGGGTGATCTCAGTATGCTTGGTAAAAAAGTGAAGAATTCAAAACCGGCCGAGGCAAAAAGACAACATGTATCAAAGAGGGCGCAGTTATCTTAAAATTAAGAATTATAACCGCCTTGTTCGGAGCATTCTTCACGGACAATTTTATGTTACGTTATGAACTGAAGTCGTACTTTTTGATGCGCTAGTGGAGTGCGCATCTTCTGTAGGAACAGACGAATGCGCATGCATCCCTTTAGGAACCAAAAGATGAAAGTAAATATTTTTAAAAGAACCGTGCTCAGAAAAAAAGCAAATAACACATCCAAGAATCCCGCACTGGAACGGCTTGTATTTTCTATATAAAGGTTAGAAGGTGGGGAGAAGAGCTCATAGGCACGTTCAAGCGCTAGACGAAGGGAAGGGAAAATGGCATTTCGTGTTATTTTCGTTTCGCGCCCTGTCCTGCCATCATGTACGAATGACGCCACAGTCAACTCCAACATGAACCTTCGCCACACTTCGCACAATCATAGTCCTTGAATATTTTTTCTCGTCACGAAACTCCGGCCAAAGTTTCATATAGGGACAGCGCGCACCACTACTGGCGCTGCTGTCGGTGCGCGAGCCTTGCCGGCAGCGGCTGTTTTCCGGCCAACAGGCACATATTCGCTTTTTAGTTGTGCTTTCTGGGGTTCAGTAGTTGGGCTTAGGATGGACGCTACTTTACTCGTTATCACCTAAAAGCTTGGCTGCAACATAGAGACACTGAAAACCCTGTGCGATCGGCGACGGCCGCTAGTAAACCGTGTTAGCGGCTGTTTTCTGCCAAACAATTAACGCGCTTACTTTCTGTCATGCTTTTTACAAAAAAAGCTATTTTTGTACCTTGGTCCAGCCTTCGCATTCATTTTTACCGCACCTTGCCTTCAACGCCATTCTGGAAGATTAGCGTAGCGATCAGTAACATATCTATATTTGTCTGGGTTGCGCCTGTCTCGACCGAGGCCTCGCTTTCATCTAAGTGCACAAGGCTGCCTAAGGCTGGCGTTTACCTTCTGAGAAATACTGCAATCTCAATAATGCTGATAACAAGACGTTACGGAGGCATTTTATGAACCGGCATGCACGCTACAAAAGCGATCGCATGACGAATGCACCGGTACTTTGATGGTGCTATCTCAAATTTTTTTTGCTGACACTTTCGGAGGTGGCAAAGCCAGCTGCTGAAGACTTGCTACATAAGCCATTTATTTACACTGTGTCACGCTGCGACTGTGGAGGCGCGGACGAGTGCAAAAAAAATGTGAATTTTTGTTCTTCATTGCTCATGTACTGGCTTTGCACTACCAAAATAAGAGACAAACTGTGAGCGGCCACGCAATAAACCAAAAATGAGGAATGATAGAAATCACAGAGAAACATGTACCAAAAAAAACTGCTAGGTGTTTAACGTGGTTAAACCAAGCAGACGTGCAAACGCATGTGTTTAGCCTGTTTGGCTCATGGTTTTGCTTTGCTGGGTCGTTGGCACGTCTGGCGACGATTTTAGACTGAAGTTAAGCTCTGATCCAGGTTAAACTGGTCTGATGTGTTCGTTCCGAATGCGGACGTTGATGAAGACGATGGTGTGCAATGCGCGCAGCGCGATAGTGTGTTGCAGTTTAGTTTTTTTCCTGCTTGGTTTGGTTTGGTTTATGGGGTTTAACGTCCGAAAGCGACTCAGGCTATGAGAGACGCCGTAGTGAAGGGCTCCGGAAATTTCGACCACGTGGGGTTCTTTAACATGCACTGACATTGCACAGTACACGGGCCTCTAGAATTTCTCCTCCAAAGAAATTCAACCGCCGCGGCCAGGATCGAACCCGCGTCTTTCCGGTCAGCAGCCGAGCACCATAACCACTGAGCCACCGCGGCGGCTTTTCCAGCTTGGGTCTGCACGAAACCCTGGCCAATCTCCCGCCGTGGGTATGTGCCATCGTTTTTGAGGCAACAACAAAAACAACGACACGAAGCGTGATCGGCTGCTCCGATAGCACAGTGCTCTCGTGCAGTGGCCAGCAAAGCTGGTCCTTTCGCGCCGCCGGGGGTTCGAAATTCGCAGTCGCGGCAATATTTATTTTATTTCTGCACCCTTAAATTCAGGGATGCCACAAGATTCTTGGTTGGGTTTGAACCCATGAAGTAGTGCTTTCGCACCAAATTTCATGAGCACATTGAAGAGTACAGCTGTCTGAGATGCAACATCGTCAGAGATTCGTGCTCAAGCACGCTGGTAGGCCTTCGAATATCCGTGGGGCGGCGCCGGGCCTGAGTTTCAGCTTGTCGCGTTGAGGCGACACTGCTTCTGCGTTGATCACGAAATCGTGAGGCCGAATTAAATCCGCGGGGCAAAATGCATTTCGCAGACACGGATATGGTTGGAGTCTAAGCTAAAGCCACCGCTTTCTTGTCGGGGTATCGCCCGCTTCCATATTTTACGCTGCTCGTCGTCGCTCGGCAGACAGAACAGCGAGGCCTTTTCCTGCGTAATTCCGTAGCCGGAGCGGCAACCCGTCATGCAGCAAGTATTCGGCATCGCAGGCTTGCACGTCACGGGCACTGTACTTATTTTGCAAACGAAGGCAACGTGAAAAAAGAAAATAGTTGCTGCCGTACCGTCGGCTTCCCAGTCCCCCCTTAGAGACTGTTAGCGCCGCCTCTTGGAAGGCACGGCCTGCATATGAAGTTCTCCCATAGCGTTACGAAGAAGTTTCATGACCATAAAAGCATTGAAGGACTATGGCACAATCCATGACGCTGTGTTGACGTGGACACTGATATCGCCCCCGCAGGGATGCGCAGATTGCCCTCAACAAAAAACTGCAGCTCGAGAACAGCTTTCAGAAGCGCGGACATAACATCATCGCACTTCATGGGACACACCATGTCACCAAGCACCAGACTTGGTATAAACGCGGCGCTTTCACTGACTGAATCATACCGCCGTAGTATTCTGTCCTGGTTGTCCGCTTGGAATGGATGCAGGTGATCACGAAAGAGGCGCTGTCGCTTCAGCGATTCCTTCCAACCAGCGCGTATGAAGTCGGTGCTACGAAGCGGTCGCCAAGTTTACAAATACGACACTCCAAGTGAGCCCCGGCTCAAGCCGACATTCACCTTACATTCTGACCAAGAAGACGAAGCTGACAGTGGCGCAGGACGGAGCGCTCGCGCTAGGCCAGCGGCCATCATACCATTTCATTGCCATCAACCAACTGTTCTCATTCTTCGGCTGGCCGAAGAATGGAGTGAGGCATCCTGGTTCTAGAGCTTCGGCGTCCTGAGTCATCTATGGTCGTCGGCCGTGAGTTCCTGGCTTGCGTTGCCCGGCCGTGCCCAAGACTTTCAGACCTGAACCAACCTCGGAACTCACTACAGCCCCGTCCCCCTCCATGACCAAAAGACACGACGAAACGACCACGCTGCCGCGACTAGAAACTCGGATACGAGCTACCCGAGCCGCTGCCCACATGCGACGACACCGTTCCCCTGCCCAGGCAGTTCGGCGCGTTTTGGAGCCTCGGCTGTCGGCTCCTGGCAACCTGCGGTCCGGCAGCTTCATGGAGTGGGACTTATTCTCTCATCTCTCTCATCGTGGCGGCCAGCTCTTCACCACCTTGCCATTTCTGTTTTGCCGTTGCTGTAGCCCATCTTCATTTCTGGCGTCCCTTCGTCGGTGTCGGTGAGACCGGGTAATGTGACGAAGAAGGCGAAGCTGGCAGTGGCGCGGGACGGAGAACTCGCGCTAGGCCATCGGCCATTAAATCATCTCATTGGCATCAGTCAACCCTCTCATTCTTCTGCTGGCCGTTACGTAACAATGACACCATCAGGCAAGCCATTTCTACTAACACTTCGCCCTCATTATGGCGTCATCTTTATCTAGAGACGTGAGAACTGACGGAAATCTCTTCTGGGATCGATTGAACGCACGCACGAACTTCCCTGCTTGTAAACCTCTAATGTTTCGCACCACAGACAAGCCTTGCTTCGCACAGAACCTAACCCAGGCGTAAATGGAGGAACGTGTAGATAGTTGCGCCAATTTTTTCGATAAAATGAAACTGGTAGAAACTTTTATAATATATATTTCAGAAGGCAGAAAGCGCCAAGAACTTGTTTGTTGCATTGTGTTGGGTTTAGTAGTGAATGAGCACTTTAAGCTATCATGTGCCAAACTCAAGGTGTAGAAAAGTTGGTTTCTCAAGATATTTTATATAATGCAAAAGAAACAGTGGTGATCTAAAAGACACAAAAACCTTGGTTCGTTTTGCCTAGTGACGACAAACGAAACAAATCTTAGAAATGGCTCATAATAAAGCCCTAGAGAAGCTCGGGTGACCTTGGCGACCATCCTTGTCTGGGCCAGAATCTCCAGGGTCTCAACAAATCAAATAAAGACCTCAGGCTTCTTCTCGCGGATGAAAAAGTGGATTAAGTGTATCAGAAAGTCAAGCGAAGCATTAAGTCATAATTTAGTTTCTAGAGGAAACCTTGTTCTCTTAAAAAGCGAAAAGGTAAGGTATGCCAGCAACAATATTATCACCTAACAGCGGCGTTGGGTGAAAAGGAATGCATTCCGTAATAAGTTCAATGAAAACTCCCTTAGCCTAGTCCAACATTATTGGATAAAGTTTGAATATTCAAGAAATCGTAAGGCACTGGTATACAAACAATGTGAGCAATGATTCGTTCTTCCGATATGCCGCAAAACGTTTATTTTGTAGTGTTTTCATGGCTCGCATCGAGGAGTGGACTGCCGTAGAAAACCAATGGCCAACGCTTTTGACGACAGCATAAATGTTAGAGTATAGACACCTAACTTCTGGGTGCGCGTTTCCTTCATTGTAATGATGCGTAAGACATTAGTATACTTGCATTGCCATGTACTGTTGTCCAACGACCGCTAAACAATAGAAAATTGCATTGATTTCATGAGCTGTTTCGTATTCGGTTTCAACATCCGAACGATGGTTGTGATGGCTGGTTGCATGGTTTATGAGGGTTTAACGTCTCAAAGCGACCCAGGCTACAAGGGACGTCGTATTGAAGGGCTCCGGAAATTTCGACCAACTGGG
Organism: Amblyomma mixtum; assembly: GCF_055824585.1. Classification (NCBI taxonomy): domain Eukaryota; kingdom Metazoa; phylum Arthropoda; class Arachnida; order Ixodida; family Ixodidae; genus Amblyomma; species Amblyomma mixtum. Next base: position 174,519,704 of record NC_143012.1, on the reverse strand, counting down.
GTTCTTTAACGCGCAAGGACATCGCACAGTACACGGGCCTCTAGAATTACGCCTCCACAGAAATTTCACCGCCGTGGCCGGGATCGAACCCGCGTCCTTCGGGTCAGCTGCTGAGCACCATAACCACTGAGCCACCGCGGCGGCTGGTTGTGATGGCAAAGAGAGGTTATAAGTCACGTGAGAAATGAAAAACTGGAATATAATCGTTGCTTCTACATTAATTGTCATTCAGGCTCTTCAAGAAGGCTGGCTTCAGCACTGTCGTGAGATAAAACGATGAAGCAGCGAATATATTGCAGTTTTTTCATGCCTCACATGAGATGTAACTACACATTAACGTCATAGCCATCGTTCTGCTGTTGAAGCCGAAACCGAAGCAACAGCAAAGAAAGCAAAATTGATTATGAACTATTTAGCGGTCGTAGGTGAATACCCCATGTATAGCAGTTTCTTCCGCATCAGTGTAGAGAAGTAAACATGCCACCAAATTTAGGTACCTACACTTCTTTAATAGCATAAAAATGGAAGCCTGTCGACGGGATATCTGCGGATATGTTGATTGTTTTAGTGAAATCTTATGATATATGAAAAAAACATTAGCTCATAAACTCTCCTGTTCACAAATGCGTTAGTTCAGAATTGTTCGATATGTTTTTCGAACAGAAATTTGTGCGTAAGGTGTGTTTCTCCAATACGGAGACAGCGTAAAGTTATTTCCCTAAAACATTCTTCGTGTCTACAGGTGCTCCATTCACCCAAGAAGGGGTTTACAGTGTTCAGATTGTTAACTTCGTTGGCCCATGTATCCTGTCTTTTTTCTCCTTGCGGCACATGCATCAGCTTTCTCGTTCCTTCTAATTCTCACGTGACTAGGGACCCAGCAGAACTTTATTGTACGTCCGTCTGTCTCTGCTTTCACATTACGTATTATGTCTCCCATTATGGGTTCAACTGCATTTCTGGAGTTTAGTGATGTAATTACGCTGAGGGAGTCAGCGTAGCTAACACTGCTTTCAATTTTTTTCTTCATTATTTTTTCTACACCCACCGCAACTTCCGGCAGTACACAATGATGTGTCTTAGGTAGCCTGACTATTTTTTGCCCATTTTTCTTGATTACGGCACTGTAAATGTAGAGTGCCGTTTTCGAGCCATCAGTGTAAAAATCAGTGCAAGTGTATTTCTGTATACTGCGCAATTCTCCTGCAGTATGTGTTCTTGTAGGGTCCACTTCTTTGAATTTGTGTCAACATAAAGTGGCATACACAAGGCAAAGTGTGCGACGGTGGCATTTGGTGAGGTCTCTGGCTAATATGAGGCAATTCGCTCAGGATGCCTAATTCTTGGCATTTGTTTTCAAAGCAGAGAAGGGACAGTTTGAGTGCTTGGGGTTTGTTGTTTTGAATAGGCACTTCGTAACTACGGGGTACCAGAGATGATATGTAGTGAGCGGGTTTTTAAAACGAACGTGCATGTCAGCATAGTTCTTCTGTCTACGAAGGTTGGCTCATTGAATTCCACGCAGAGACGGTTTATGGGCGATGTCCTGTATGCTCCACTTGAGAGGCGCAGTCCATCATTATGTGCTGCGTCCAATCTGTTTAGAGAAGACGGACTTGCGAACCTCTACACTATGCACACCTATTCTAGGCAGGATCATATTAAAGCGCGGTAAATGAGCAAAATGCACGCCATGAACCATTTGGATATTCAAGCACAGAGGATCTTTCTTCTTCACGTTGTATATGTGTGAACTTTAATGGCTCATACTCGGGGCCATGACTCTGTTCGTCCGTCCGTTACATCTGAAGTTAAAGTCTTAACTAGTCATTAATAGTCACAAGCCATGTCTAACTAGTCATAAGCCAGAAAAGAAATACTAAAATCTTGTGCACGGCGAGAAGCGAACCACCATCCTTCCAAACCTCCATAGCCGAGCATGCTAACCACTATGGTACGCCGACATTTTCTATTTATTGCCCTGCTTCGGCACATAACATTTAGCCAAAAAACACTCAACAAAAAACACACAAAACGCTATGTACATGCGACACTGTTGTGGTCAGTGAGCACGAGTCCGGCTTCGTCAGATTAAAATTCCTGTAACATACACAACGGCTCTAGTCTTGATATCCACTCGAGGGGCTCCGCAGCGGCTATGTGGATGGCAAGAAACCACTCCATACTTTCCCTAAAGTAAGATAGGGCAAGTCGTGCATCTGTATCACAATGATAGCCTGCCATTCTTGAGCACCATATACAGTGGAGGCCCAAGAGCATTATGAGATCAAATGGCACCCCATCCTCATTATCAGTGCTTAAATAACGATTTCCCTGCGCCTCAGGTGGTAGCTCTTTATTTATTGTCCTGTGTAACACATCCCAAAAATAAACCCCTTCCCAGCAATGCAAAAAAATATGGTCTATTGCTCCGGGATGTTTACAAATTGAGCAGTTCGTTCCCCACGGTAAAAAGAAGTCGTTTCCCTGTAAAAACTTTAAACTGGTAACATGCTACTCCGACTTCCTGTCAACGCACATGCAGTTCTCTTTGTCAAGGGTGAGGACGCTGGAGAGCGTTGATGGAAAGGCTTTCGCCTCATCGCACTTTAGATCACCAAAGTGTCCCCTCGAAATTTTTTTCGAAAGTTGTGCCTTCAAATGTAGGTTCATTTTTTAGTGGCAATTCGGTTTTGCTTAGGTATAGGGTGGGACCGCTTTGTAAACCTCATTTGAGCGAGTACGTATGAACCGTTGTTTTCTCAGGAAAAAAACGAATTCATTTCTGTCTGCCCATGACGCTAGTTTATGTGCTGTGAATTTTACTGGCCTCTCGCATGTTGACACTTTGGATGGCGCGCAGGCTTTCGAAGATTAGCGGCATAAACTGAATACATAATTGATTTTTTGAATATTTTGACAGCGGAGATCATTTTGATGACGAAGAGTGTTGTGCTTTAAGAACACTCCTGAGGTAGCCTATTCTCCTGACTAAATTTTTTTGAGAGGGTTGAGCCTACGCATACATAAAAGGAACGGTTGGATTGGAAGTCCCTTAAGCAGTTCAACATCCTGCCCCATATGCCAAGCTCTGCTCGGCAGCGGAATATCCACAGTCTCGAAGTTGTGTCGTATGCCTTTTCCAGATTGAAGAAGACAGCAAGACAGTGATGCGTGTGTATCAAGTACTATCAGACAGTATATCCAAGGCGGTCCAGGTGGCCTGTGGTCGAGCATGCCTTTTTAAAACCACTTTTCTGATTGTCGTGAAGTTCACGAGGTTCAAGCACTAAGGTTATCCTGATGTTCACAACACATTCAAAAGATTTGGCAAGGCAGCTGGTAAGGGCTATTGACTTATAACTACCAGAGGATGTTGGCTGCTTTCCATGTTTGATAGCGGACACTGTAATGGCTTTTTTTCAAGCTTTCGGTATTTTTTCCAAGCACTCCTGTTTAAAAATTCAAAAGTGCGTTTACAGAAGGTTCGTAAAGATGCGCCAGCATTTCGCAGTGTTCATCGTCAGGGCCAAGCGCAGTCTGTTTGCCGGCAGATAGAACTCTGTTATATCTTGGACTGTAACTAAAGTGTTGCACGGTTCGTTTGCGTTACCATCTCCTGGATGTCTATTTCTCACCTGTCGTTTGTAGTTAAAAAAAAAAATTTTGTGTGAGGAACTGGAAACACATGAGAAATATTCACTTAAGATATCTGCTTGTTCCTTTATACTGGTTTGTTTACCAGGCGCCGTAAGAAAAAGAATTGTGGAAGGGGAGGAGCTGACATGTAGTTTACGACCTTGATCCCACATTTTTTTATGTGATTGAACTTTTTATGAATTACGCGTACCCTTTTGAAGAAATATTCTTATCATTGCGACGCATACGGTGTGCATTAGCTCTCGCCGTTTTAAAGTTTGTAAAGTTCTGGTGCATTGGGTACCTGCGAAACAATCTACAGGTTTTATGCTGTTTTTTTCTAATTTCTTGGTTGTACCAAACCTTGTGATATTGTCGTACCACTCCAGAGGGCCGAGGAATATTTTAGTGTGCAGCAGTATTGAGAGAGGTTGTGATCAGTTCGGTCATTTCATCGGCATTTAGATGGCATGAAAAAATTTCCCTCCACAGTGGTCTTTTCACGAAACAGCACCCAGTGGGCTATGTGGAGCTTCCAACAACGTGGTTTGCTTGGGACGATTGACGGTGATGATGATAAGATTATTACAAAAGAGAGGCGAACGCTTCCGTTCGATTTATTCGAGAACATCTCTATTAAAATCCATAAAAACAGAGGGCGAACTAAAATATGTCTATGCCGCTCACATTGCCCCATCATGGAGAGTAGTATGCGTTTTTGCTTGTATTAGGAGGCATAAACTGTTTTTTAGAATTAAACCCTCTAACATACGACCTCCACTATCAGTTTGTGCACTCCCCATAAATCGGAGGGGTGATTAATATCGCCAAAAACAAGGTATGGTTCTTGTAGCTGTTTTAAAATGTTTCTAAGTCATGTAGTGTAACTGTTAGGTGCGGCTCGAGGTTATATATATATAGCACAAAAAGATAAACGTACTTGGTTACTAGAGGTAAAATGCGAAATTGAGAAACGCTTCATTTAGGTAAACATTTATTGGGAGTCGACGTTTCGTACAGAGCCTGTCCTTTGTTTAAGATTGAAGCTACATGGTTCTTGCTCCTCTTCTTAAAGGGTTTCCATCTGTACAGGTGTTCGACACATGATACAAAACAAGTAGACGATGCGGGAGGGAAGAACGGCTCAAGGAAGAAAAAAAGAAGAAAAAAGAAAACACACAAACGGAACAGAGAGGGGGGAGGGTACGTCGCCCGCCACCCACGTCTGCGATAGCGGGGAGAAAAGACGAAGCAAAAAAAGGAAATAAAAGAAAAAAAGACGCGATGGAAGGATGCACGGCAGCCTGAGTCGTAACGTAGCGGCAGCAAGTAAAGCGTTTGGAAACAGACAGTGGCCGAAGCACAGCATAGTTTGAGATGCACTATCCCGCCTTTTTTTTCTTTTTTTTTCCTTTTGAGTACGTGGTACTTTTGAATGGTTTCTTTCTTTTTGCAGAAGTACTGGCGAGTAAACAAAATACAACGAAGCAAATGGGGAAGGGGCGGCGGACTTCGTTGTATGTTGTTTACTCGTTTAAATGGACAACACGAGAGTGCATCTCAAATCTATGCTGAGCTTCGGCCACTGTCTGTTTCCATACGCTTTACTTGCTGCCGCTACTTTACGGCTCAGGCCGCCGTCCATTCTTCGCTCCCGCCTTTCTTTTTTTCGCTGTGGAGGACGGGGTACGTTTGAATGGTTTCTTTCGTTTTTCGGAAGCACTGGCGAGTGATGTATTCGGTCCGCACCCTTTTCAGAGCGCGGCCGGAGCCTGTGTTAGGTCGAGCCATAGAGATGGTTAATGTTCGGCCATGCTGCCACCAGCCCACCACGCAGCGCAACGAGGGAATGAGACAGGAACTTCCAAGACCAGCCTACGTCACTTATACAGCCCGGCTATAACCAAGCATGGCGTAACACAGAGTAGTCTGGCGCACAGGGTTAACCCTAGCCGGCAGCAAAAAAGAAAAACCAAGAATGGAGGAGGAGACTGGAAGCTTGTGATAGACGATAGGGAAGTCGAGAAAGGCTGGAAATGCCGTCTACCAGAAGTTTCGGCCAAACTGGTGTGTACCTTCGCCGAGGGAGCCTTAAACGACCAAACGCTCTGTTCTGTTCTAAGCAGCAGACAGACGCTTCAGTGGCAGCAGCGCGAAAAGCTCTTTATTCGAGGCAGCAACATACTTTTATGGATAACGCTGCATGCCGGTCAGGCACTCGTCATTGTTGGTACTAGCTTATCAGACCGACTGGCTGATACAGAACGTTCCGTCCTCTTTAATCAAAGCTAGACGCGTTTCTTTCCGCGTTCGTAACTGGAGGCTTGATAACGATCAGGAGGACGTCTTGTACGAGTACTTCTTCGCAAATGGGCCTCTTCTTGTGTAGCCATGGTTGATGCGGTGGTACTTGAAGGCTGCGCTGCCAAATGTCTTGCCTCAGGCTGCGATGCCGGTTCCTCATTTGAAGTGGCGTCATCTAAGCGAGCATGCTCAAGCTTGTCCGCAGTAAGACCAGTAATCATGGAGTCAGCAGAAGGATCTTTTTCCGAGGGAGCTGGTGGCAAGTCTCGCTGAACAGCGGCACTTAGAGTGGACTCAGGATGCGCTTCTTTTGCGACGTCCGGATGGAGTGACGTCTTTGCACCAGATATCCAGCTGGGTCTTAAGTGGTGGATATGCACAAAACGAAACTGATCATCGACTTTGACTACAAACGTAGAGTCGCGTACGCGTTGCACTACGGCCGCTTCCTCCCATGACAGGGTTTCCCCTCTCGTAGTCTTGACGAGAACTGCGTCACCGTCTTCCATCTGCTGGTCCCTTCCTCGGCCCTCGTTGCGATGAGTGGTGTCTCTGGCTTGACGGCTGCGCATGTCCTGCACAAAACTTGGCTGCAGGAGCGAAAGCTTCACTCGAGGTTGTCATTTCAGGAACAGCTCAGCCGGCGTTCTTCCTGTTACGGAATTCGGGGTGTTCCTGTAAGCAAGCAAGAAGTCGTTAAGTCGTTGATGCAGATTTCGGTTCTGCCATGTTAGGCTATCGTGAAGCACTTGCTTGAGTAGAGTAGCTTTTGTCGTCTTAACTAGCCTTTCTGCTGCCCCGTTCGATGAAGCGTGGTAGGGTGGCGTACGCGTGTGGCGAATCCCATGAGAAGAGGTGAGATTGGAGAACTCCTGCGCAGTAAACTGAGGTCCATTATCACTGATCAGTTCCTCCGGGTAGCCATACGATGCCAATATCTCCTTGAGATAGTCGATTGTTTTCGACCTCGTCGTAGTGCGGAGGCATTTTACTTCTATCCACTTTGAGTAACAGTCTACTAGAAGGAACAAGTTTGAGCCATCCTTAATGGCGAAATCGACATGGCCTCTCTGCCAAACACGAGTGGGACAAGTCCATGGATGCAATGGCCCTGGTGCCTTCGCAGGCATGGCCGTTTGGCACACTGTACATTGACGGACAGTGTCTTCAATGTTCTTGTCAATCAACGGCCACCAAACAAACGACCTAGCAAGCATTTTCATCTTTGCATTCCAGGGTGTTCTTCATGTAGCAATGTTAATACTGCTTCTCTAAGTTCGTGCGGAGTGATCACTCGCTGGCCCCACGTGATGCAGCCTTGCTCATACGATAGTTCGTTTCGACGAACGTAAAAGGGCTGAAATTTATCATCGTGGTGCGTGGGCCAGCCAGATAAGGTGAACTGCACGACTTTGGAAAGAAGGCGATCCCTTTTAGTCGCAGCAGCAACCTGGCTCGCAGTGAGAGGCGTCGACTCAAACATTGCAAGACATTCTTCAGTGTCGTCTTTATGCTTGACCAGAAGTTGAAGCCTTGAAATAGCGTCGGCAACTTCCTTGTTTTTGCCGTTCTTGTAGCGCAGTGTGTACTGATAAGCTGCTAAGGTGATAGCCCAACGCTGAATCCTAGCTGCAGCCAGAGAAGGAATTGGTTTATCTGATGCAAAGATCCCCAGCAGTGGTTGGTGGTCTGTATACAGCGTGAATTTGTGCCCGTACAGGTATATATGGCCGCATTTGTTTTTCCAGTCCCGGGGCCCGATTCTCGATATTCACATTCGCCTGTCGGCGCCATATTGCCTCTTTGATTGGCTGTCAGAAGTGTCAATCGCCGTCAATGGGCGTGTCAATCAGGGTCGGTTACACGAGCACTTTCGGCGGTGACGTCGTTTGACGTGGCATTGAAAATGCATTTTCGTAGCGCTATTCTTGGTGCCCGGCTGGTACATATATGTGATTGTGAAGGGAAAAGAAGCTACAAGTGGTCCGCGCGAGAGCACTTGCGCTCGACTTGCCAATTTGGAGAAAATAGCTGCACACCGGAAATGGCAACTTCCTAAAATCTGATTGGTTGGAACAATATCACGTAAATCACGTGATAGGCACACATGTTGGAGTGATGTCAGAATGACGTTTCACCACGTTTACGTTGTGCTGCCATCGCAAAAAATGGCTGAAATTCGCCGCCATCATTTCGCCCGGCGAAAGGTACCCGAATCATGCAAATGAGTTAGTGAAATGTTGATTTATACGGCGTTAGGTAGCCGCACTTTACCGGGTATTTATTTCAAGACAAAACTAAGCTTACAAAAGTCTTGTTTTGATTGCACAATGTAATGGTATGGCGTTATAAGAGCACATCTGAGATAAGCAACCCTTGAGAGCGTTAATAGTGAAGGCTTAAGCGTATAGCCGCATGGGGCGCTAATTGCTCTCCCGTTGCAAACCCTTCGCTCGCAGTGAGAAAACATCCCTCCGTGCGGTTAGTGAAGCGCGAAAATTGCTCGAATGGCGGTGCCGGCGCTGCGATATGCTGCTCCTTGCATTCATTCGTCGCTTGTTAAACCCTAGAAGTGGGAAAGGTGAGCGACTTTCGAGGTAACCGCGATGCTTTCGAGTTGTCTCTGACTAGACAGCTCGTCTGTGCAATCACCTGACGAGGCATATGATGTGGTGGCTATGCAAGGATGCATTGCGGCGAGAAGCAGTGCCGAACTGTCGAGCTCTGAGGGGCGATCGCCAGCTGTGAACCGTCGCAGAACGGATGGGCTTTGCGCGCGTGATGAGCGGATGACACGACAGGTGCTCGCGCGGCCGAGCAACAAACTCCAGGAATGTGTCGGGCTTCTCGACGAGACATCCGTGTGTGTGTAGCGTCATTCTCATTCCTTTGGCATGCATGCTGCGAATCCGAAATTTTATTCGGCATTTCGCGTTGCTTTTTTCATCATACTGTTTTCAGTTTTTCACACGGCTCAAGTTGAGATAACAAATTCTAGCATGCTAGTACGTTGGTCGATTTCTTTGTTTTTGGTGTTGATGAATGTGAAAGGCAGCATAGGTGGAATCAGCTGGAAGGCGTCGTTTCCTTAAGTGTGGAAAAAAAAATGCGTGAAACTCTAAAAGAATACTATACCCTGGCTTAAGCATTATTAGTGAAGCACACAAAAGTGATTTTGCTATTCAAGGTAAAATTTTCATAACAGTGTTACATCATCAGTTACACAGCAGTCACGTGGAAATGACCGTAGGAGGGTGAAAAAAATCATCTCTCTTAGGACGCGCGAAAGACAAACATCTATGACTCTTGTACATTTCATTTACAGGCGTGTTGTTCCTGCCGGTGAAGGTTCCAGCTCACACGAAGTCTGTGCGGGATCCATCCATGACCCTTTTGTGTGCAATCTCTCTTCATGTGCTGCCCCGCATGGAAATCGTCAAACTGGTGAGCACGCGCTTAGTGTGCGTGTAGTGGCAAGCATTAAGGAATAACATGTTTGCCTTTAGTAAGATTGCGTACGGCTAATGATATCTGATTGTATTTATATATAGTTTATTCAGCAAGCACGAACAGTGTAAATAGAACCACGTATGAAAATAATGTAAATTAATCATGTCTGTACTTTTCAAGTGACAGCGGAGATAGGTGTGCGTGACACACAGTGTTGTTCTGTGGTTTTGAATTTCTCTCAGTGACCACAATGTCAAGGTAGCCCCATTTCGATTGGTGCAAAATGCGAAAGCATGCATATACTAAAAAACTCAAGGTAGTCATACACAGTTAAACTTGTGCCCTTCCTTGCAGTGCATTCTGTAGCGGTTTTCTTGAGTATAAAAGGATTGTAGTAATTATTTCTGTGCATCAGTTTGGGAAATCTGCCATCAAGTACCTTTAGCTATATAGAAAGTTTGTTTTGATACTAATGATTGGTTTTGCAGTGAGTGTATTTTACATTTGTATGTAAAACTAGACTATTTTTTAACACAATGTCTAGCCCGTTGGGAGATTTCAGTGCACAGCATTGATTAGTGTGCAAGTGATGGTGTGCATCTTATGCAGATGTGGCAGACCACCCTCACCATGGGGTCTCATGTGCTCTGGAGCCAGGATACCAGATTCATGTTTGCTCACCTCCCAGCTGGTCTGGTTACCCAGCTGGGTGGCCATACCGGGCTCCTGAGGTGTCTGCAAAGGCCGTGGTACAGCATGATCCAGAGTCCTCTGCGAAGGTAACCACAGCTTGCATTGTGCAACCCAACATATTCATCCACACTCAGCTGCAGGACCATGACACCACTGGCAAGTGGTGGTAATAACAGGAGCACCAACATCTACAACAAGGAGGAGGACACAGCACCATTTGGATTCTGCCTGACAGACCGGAAGTGCATGATCAGCCGCTGCGTGCGGGAATTGCACTCACTGTCACGGTTTTCACGTGTAGCTATGCCACAAGTAATCAGTGTACATTTGCTCTGCTTCAAGTCTGATGGCATACTGCTAGGAAGCCGGTGAAGTCTTCATCATTTTGGTGTTCTTCATTAAACTGGACCAATCAGTTTTGTCTGGTGCTGCAGTTTTTTTGTGAGTCAGGAAGTGTCCCAAGTGTTTTCAACCTACCGTCTGCCAACTTGCTGAGTGCGTGCTTCAACACATGCTTTGGTGATTGTGAAGAAGTGCTTTCCTTCATGTGGTGCCTCCCTATGTGTTCTGCTTGTACACAACGCACATTTTATTCGATGCTTAAGTTCAGTGAAAGACAGGAAGCCACCAAAATGTTTTCCTTCTAGCACCAGGGTGTTCACTGCACATGCGTTCACCAGTGCTTTTCTGTTTGCTTTGGTGTTTGTTGAGAGCTAGCAGACCACAACATCCTCAACATACAGCATGGTCGTTGTGTCTCTAGTCATTTACAACATCTGTTCTTCAGGGTGCAACATGCCTTGTGTGGTACTGTTTGTGTGATAAGATCGCAACATGCTTTGTCTCATGGCATCTGGTTGCCTCTGTGTGCTTGCTTTCGACTGCCTCTTTCACATGCTGCTTGTAGTTATACAGCAGTGAACTATTTTTCCTGAAGGAAAAGTCACGTAATTGTTTCATGGTCATTTTCCCAGATGAAAATGCAAGGCCTGGCCAGCGCTCTGACACGTGTACCCATTCTCATCTTCTAGCTCAAATTTGTACCCGTGACGGAAACCTAGAAATTGTACATTAATTCAGTTGAAGGTAAATGGAGGCATAAATTATGCAGCTGGACGTAATTTGTGTTTCAATAATAAAACCCCAAATGGCATTTTGTAGCTGGAAGGGCATGATCCCGTTCAATAATTCAACTGGAAATGGATCATAATAGTCGTAGTATTAGTAGTAAACTTTGTTGATGTTTCTGGGTTACTCAAGCGGTCTTCCCAGGTTTGGGATCTTTTTCTCTTTCCAGGATTTGCAGTCTGTGTTCTTTTTCTGTGCTGGGCCATCAAGCTTGAATGCATGCATTAGAAGATCACTGCCCACCTGTCCTTCCAGTGAAACTCTGTTAGATCCCATTTTCATTGACATGTTCCTTTGCGTTTTGCTTCGTGCAAATTGGGGATGCTGTTTGGTCATTTTATGAAAAATCCTAGACAACCTGCTCACTTCCTGAACCCTTAGTGTGACTGGACCATATCACTGTACGTGCTGCCATTTTTCTGTTTAGCAAAGGCGACTGCTGGCTACTTAAGTTTGCGAACTAGCCAACACTAATGTGCATGTATACCAATGTCAAACGGTTATGAAAGACGGGTCTGTCCCAAAAAAAATCTCATCTTTGTAGACGAGACATATTCGTCAATGTGTGTTGTTGCACTAGGTAATGATTCGCAGTTAGGCTGCATAATGAATTCTAGGATGCATGAAGTTCAGTGATGGAAATAAATTATTTTGCCAATAATGGCTTCCACAAACTTTTCACTCTGCATGTAAAAGACACCTCACTTTTTTTAAGCAAATTGTAACACCTAAGAGGCAATGCAACTTGTATCGCTCCCCAAAAATGTAGGGGCACACTTAAGCTCAGCATACATGGGTATCACACAACAGTGTTTATGGCTCCCTGCAGCGGTTTCTCATCACACACACAGTCACTGTTCTGCATTCGTGTTCACACATTTATCACAGTTGCCTCAACACAGGTTCTTTGAACTCTTCCACACTGTAGTTCACCTACATAATGTTATTGTAATTTGTTTCTCACTAATTGGCACATCTCTAGTTCACTGCAGTAATTACAATGCTAGGCTTCAAATTAAGCCAACAGCACCCACGCATCACTCCCTCCCACTTTGTACCTCAGTAAAGTCAATGTGCCTGCACGGCCTAGTTGGTAGCGTGCCTGGCTGGCGATCCAGGGGTCATGGGTTTCAAGGCAGACAGAAATTTATTAATTTTCTGTACGTATAATCTATTATTTTATAAAGTGAAGTAGTTTCAGAAATGTGCTGACGTTTGATTCAGATTACAAATCCTCATTTCAGTGACTTTCACTGCGGACATCCACGCGTGAAGCTTGTTTTTTGACACAATGCCAGCTGGATAACACTGGGTCTTCTGCAGAATCGCAGCCTCTCTCCTTGACAGTGGTGTTTGCAGGCTTTCCGTACCTTTCTTTTCTGGTTGCACATGGCACCCAATAACTTCTTAGTACTAATTGCGATGCCATCACATACCATACAGCACTAATGATATTACTTAGTGGTAGTCAGAAAAAAAAATTATTATTATAGTGTGAAAAAAGAATAGCAGCCTGTTTCCACCTGACTTGGTTTGGTTTCATACTTCTGCTAGAACTTAAAGAGAAATTAGCCAGCAAAGCTGTACAAGACGGTAATTTTTCAGGGGCTTAAATTTTATGCACAGGCACTTGCAATGACTCCAATTTCATCAACATTTTCCAACCTGTTCTATCATTATATTGGCGATGAATAGCTTCTGTTCATTCATTTAACACTCTCCTCGTGGAAACTCTGAGTCAAACTTGCTTGACATTTTTCAAGCTGCCTTAATCATGCTAAAAAAAAAAACAATTTACCCTCCATGCGCACACACCACTAGGCATTTTAAGTGTTCTATTTTTTTTTTCATGCAGTGGAGTGTAATACATAGATAGAAGGGAGAAATCTCCAACCTGTCACTTATGCTCAAGCACCAGAGCGGATTTTAAATGCACATATCAGGCTTGCCCAAACAAACCGAAACCTCCTTTCCAAGGGATGGAATCACAGGAGCGATGGGAGGCTGCTCTGCGCATTGCATCATGGTCTAGGCCTCGAAGGTCGCCGCAGCCAAACAGTGCCTGGTCACCTAGAGTGGCCTGACAGCCGTCGCCAACCTGTTCAACACCCCTTCAGCCACCCTCACCTGATCCACTGAAGTGGGACTAATAAAGTTATTACCAACCAAGGGCTACTTCCTGCCAACGCGCTTCACCACAGTAATTTTGAACTGCTTCATTGAACAAATAATCTCTGAGCTGTACACAAGCTTTGTTCTCAGTACAGGTAGGCCCTTTGTTATTGGAATATGGTAATCTACTTTTGCAGAGCAACTTTGATTGGTCCTCAGTGTCCTTTTAGACATTTGCCGACATTTCAGCACCTACATCTGGTATGGTGCCCTTCACTGAACTGTAGATGTCATATTTTGAGTGTACATAGAGGGTTGTCTATTTTAGTTCACAGTAAAGGAAAGTACTTTGAGAGTGAACGCATTTCATTGAGCATTACTCTCCTGTAGTGCACAATAGTGGCATCACAGCGTTTTTATTGCATCAGCGTATGGTGTAAATGTTGCCTAACGGCATTGTGATCCACCACTCAAAGAGAACCAACAATGGCCCTGATATGTATGTGGTCAGGAGTTTGCACAAAACGAAAGTCATGCACTTGCACATCAGGCTAGAAACATGACTGAGGCCTCTTGTAGATTGCTCGTGGAGTGCACATGGCTTGCCAAAACCAATCCACATTATCCAGTGTTATGCTGCATTAATGGACCTTCTGCCAGAATACCACTGCTTGTCTGTGATGCTGCCTCCCTCAAATACTGTGGGTCATGTTAGCCTTGCATTTCATGCCCCCTTTGTGTGTTATCTTGCTGCTGTGCAATGCTTGTGCTTTTCTTGTTGTGTTGCTGTTCTTCCTTCTTAACTCACCATTGTTTTTATTCTCCTTCAGCTCCTTTACCGGACACCATGGCATGTTCAGGCTTAATATGATATGTGCACTAGATAATACGCGTGTATGTGCATCCTATGATAACTTGCATGCACGTTAAAGAACCCCAGGTGGCCGAAATTTCCGGAGCCCTCCACTACGGCGTCCCTCATAGCCTGAGTTGCTTTGGGACATTAAACCCCAATAAACCAAACCAATAACTTGCATGAAGCAAATAAAGCAAGTGTCTTGCACGCTGCATTAGCTGTTTGTAATGTGGCATCACCCTCCACTTCCACTATCCTCTTCTATATTCGTCCCACTCCCCAATGTTGAGTAGCATATGTGAAGATATCTTTTTCCAGCCGACTTCACCTCTCTTGACATCACACGTTGCCCTCTTACAAGGAATTTTGCTGCATTGAAAGGAGCTGCCTGGTGCTGCTGTAGATGCATTACTGTTGTCCTACAGCAAAGGAATTGTAGGGATGGGCATGACAAATTTTGTTTCACCTCTCACATTTTGGTGCGTGCTTGCATCACACGAGTGGTGTAGCTGCCTATATGCCCTTGGTAAGTGCTGTGTGCTCATTGTTAGACAGAATTAAAGAGATTGAGGGCCTTTTCAAACATTGAAATTAAATAGCATTATTGAGAGCCTTTCTTTATTTGAATGGAATAATGTACCTGCCACTCTACGCCATGCATTCGTGAGGTGCTTTTATATAAAGTCCGTGAAGTCTGCTTGCCGGCAGACTTGGTTATGTTCACAAAGAAAACGATGAGTTCCATGTCCTATTCAGATTAAGTGAAACGCCAACACTGAAATACATGCTTCTGTTGACAGTGGACTTTTAGCTGTGTCTGTTTTTCTTTAAGTACTGGCGGGAAACAATATCTCCCTATTTTGCTTTCGCATTTGACGCTTTTGATAATAAGAAGTACGCGCTCATAGCGTTGCACTTGACGCGATTCGCAGTCGCGTTTCGTGCGCGGCCGCTTGCAAACGTAACCAAGGGTAGCGTTAAGTTCTATGCACCTGAAGAAGTGACACGGTGAGGTAAAGCTTTCCAACGCCATTGACGCGTTGAGGTTACGATCGAGAGCCAGCCGTTTCTCCGCCAATTCCTCTCCCCGTGACGCTGATCGCATCTCACAAGTACGGAGACGCGACACGCTGCGCGATGGCTTCGGGCAATAAGCGGTCGCTCTTATTTCCGTGACGACCGGCCACAGGGTCTTTAGCGTCGCATTCAGAACCATCACTCAGCTAATGTGTGCGGCGAGTACGCCGAGACCGCCGCCGCAACGCATTTCACCGTCCATCTCTACGGCGCTACTGTGCTAACTCACCTTCGCGCCGCAACTCGGCGTTGTTTTTTGTACTTGGCGCCAAGTAGCAGACGACACTTCATTTTTTTGTCGTACTTTTTTCTTTATTCTTCAATGTCGTCATTCTATTCTGCTGTTACGCATTTTCGCACCGCCCCGATTCACACGTCACGGGTACGCCCCGCTCATGGCGGATTGGCGAATATCGAGAATCAGGCCCCCGGACTACTTGCTGGCCGGCCTCGGCTTCCGCTCGGACAGGAAAAGAATCATGATCACATGACTTACTTGCCATAGGCTGCTTTCGAACTCGCCGCCAGAGCCGGGCTCCCCCTCGGTTACCGTACAACGACGCTGTCATCTGCTAGCAGACGATGCAAGCCACGGCCACCCCGACGCCGAAGCAACGCCGTGCGCTCGATCATGATACTGAGTCGATTTAAAGACTGTACTGTCAGCTTAGCGTAGGTGCATTACAGAACTCAGCTTCGGAGGTATGCTCGCCGCTACTGCTTGCGGCGAAGTTCGCACAAAGTAGCCCAACTCGTTGCGGATAGGCAGATAGACGAAAGCCTTCGCAAAAATGTTGACAACAAGCTCTATAGCTGCTCCATTATACTAGTGGTTCACCTGCGATGCTTTCAGGTAAACGTACAGACAGCATGTCGCAAAACAAGGGAACGAGAACCTCTTGACGACACGAGCAAACAATACGCGCTCGCAGCTTCGAACGCGCGTCCGTGTGCGGTGGATTTCAAGAAAATAAACAAAGATGCAAGAACAAAAAGTCTTGCGATGGCTCAGAGAGCAGCTACGGAGCTCATGTGAAGGTTTAACGCATGATATCGACCTTCAGGAACACGAAAAGTACTCGAAATGCACACGGAGTCTAACTCAATATGGCTGCCAGCGCGGCGCGCAGCTATCGTCTGCTGCCTTCTCAGCAGCCCCAAGCAGCCCGCGGACTTCCATAGGCTAAAAACGAACGCGTTGCTATGGCGATGCAGGCAGGTGGGCGGAGCTTTCGGCCTGCCCGAGAAAAACAAATACCGGACTCGAGTCCGCAAGTAGTCCCGGACAGTCCGGGACTGAAAAACAAATGCAGCCCATGAAACCTGCTGAGACCAAAAATTAAAGGCAGAGCTTCCTTCTCGCCTTGCGCATAGTTACGCTCCGCTGCACTTAATGTTCTGGAGGCAAATGGGTCTTTCTGAACTATCAGGCATAACGTGAAAAATTACTGCCTCAAGACCGCAGGCCGACGCGTCGCAGCTTAAACCGATTGGCTTTTTCTCGTCGTAAAAAGTCAGGATTTGACTGTCGATGAGGCGCTGCTTGGCTTCCACGAATGATCTTGAACATGCGTCCGTCCCCGCCCAACTCATGTCCTTTTTGAGCAGGTCGTACATTGGTGCAGCTACTGTAGTTAAATATTTGATGAATTTGGCGTCGAAATTCAGCAGGCCCAAGATGGCTCGTAGTTCAGTTACGTTGCTTGGCTGAGGTACTTCCGTGATGGATTTTATCTTTGTTAAAGTTGGAAAAATGCCGTCTGCTGTCACTTTGTGTCCAAGATAAAGGACGGAATTTTTGAAAAATTCGCTCTTCTGTTTTTTTACGGTGATATTGTGCTTTATCAGTCGTTAAAGTACCTTTTCCACGGTTTTTGACAGTCGTCTATGTTGTCGCTTACTATGACGTCGTCGTCGATACAGCAGCCAACTTTTGGAATCCCTTTTAAGGCCTCGTCCATTAACTACTGAAAGATAGCGGGTGCGCTAGAGATACCGAATAGAAGGCGCTGAAACTGAAATAATCCGAGATGAGTGTTAACAGTTAACAGCGCTTTGCTTTCCTCAGCAAGCGGCACTTGCTGATAGGCTTGCGATAGGTCCAGGATCTGGACCTATCCAGGCGATAGGTCCAGATTTTACCTCCTGCTAGCATAGAATACAAATCTTCCGGCAGTGGCAAAGGGTAATGGTCAGTTTTTAGAACAGGATTAATCGTGACCTTGTAGTCGCCGCATAACCTTAATCCTGCGCTGCCTTTCTTCGCGACCTTCACCAGAGGCGTAGCCCAGTCACTTTTCGTGACCCTCTTTAGTATTCCGGCTTGCTGGAGCTTTTCCAGCTCCTTTGCTACTTCCTCTTTGATGGCAAACGGTATTGGCCGTGCTTTTGAGAATACTGGTTGAGCCCCTTCCTTCACATAGATGCGAGCTTCGAAGTTTTTGACGACTCCCGGGGTGCTCTTGAAAACCTCGGGATAATTTTTTCGTAAGGCTTCTCTACCCTCTGCTCCAATAGCCTATCCGTGGACAGACTGCATACTCCTTTCCTGTTTATATCCAGTTTTTCCAGCCAGTCTCTTCCCATGAGAGCGGGCATCGGCGTTCCCCTTCACTACGACTACGGGCAAAGAGATTTCGCTTGCGTCCTGCTTGACTAAGACGTTTGCTTTTCCAAGTACCTCCAACTTTTCTCCGGTGTAAGTGCGCAACGACACATTTGATTCCACACATTTAACATGCGGGAAATACTGCTTGTAGAACTGCTTTGGTACGATCGTGACGGCTGCACTTGTGTCAGTTATCATCGAAACAGTCTTCTCTTCAATGTTCAGGTCGACGCTGTAGCCCCTTCAACTTTTGCCCGAGAAGAACACAATTTGGCAACTAAAGTCTTCGGATTCGTCGTCAGTGGTGTGGACGTATCTGACAGCTTTTGCTTTGGCTCCGCTTTTGCAGACGGCTTGCAAATGCCCTTTTTTGTCGCAATTTCTGCAGGTGTGGTTGCGATACCAACATTTTTCTCCTGCATACGCTTTCCGCAATGCTTGCAAGCACTTCGCTGCTCTTCCTCTCGTTTGTCTTTTGACCATGCAACCGTACTCGATTTCTTTTCCTTATCATGGTGGCGTTCGCCCTGAATGACGTTGACGCTGCACGGTTTTGTGTCAAACTCATTCATTTGCTTCGCCTGTTGTGCCGCTAGCTCTTTTTCTAGCGCCGTTTTGCACGCCAGCTCGAACGTCAAGTCAGCCTGTGCAAAAAGAGCCCGTTGCGTTTCCTCGTCACGCAAACCAGCTACAAGTTTGTCTCTTAAGGCATCATTCAAAAACGTGGCAAAATTGCAATCTCTTGCAAGATGCTTGAGTTCAGTGATGAAATCTTTGACGCTTTCATTTTCTTGCTGCACTCCGCGATAAAATTTACAACGCTTTGCGATAATTGAGTGAGCTTGGCTGAATTGAGCTTCCAGAAGCTGTTTAATTTCTTCGAAGGTCCTCTGAGAAGGCAAATGACGCACAGTTATTTTCTTTAGCTCTTCGTATGCTTGCGCGCCGAGTACGTGCAGAAACAACTTCAGTTTCCTGTCTGTAGAGACATCATTTATGTCTAGGAAGTTCTCGAAGCGTTCAAAATAGTAGCGTATGTTGTCGATTTTCGGGTTGAATTCGGGCATTCTACCAAGCTTAGGACCATATCTGGGCTCTGCCATAAACAGCAAATTTCACTTATCTGCCCAGCTGGTTTCCTCGGTGTGCCTTGTCCGTGTTGCCGGTTCTTGTTCGCTTGCTCCCGCCAGCAGCTGAAGTCCATGCAAGGACTCCGTGACGCCTTGCTTCCTAGCGACGTTCTTGCGCTGCTCTTAGCCGTCGATGAAATCGTGGCTGCAAGGGCTCCGTGTCGATTAGCACCGTAGGCAGTTCAGCCTCGTGACTGCTGCTGGCCGGCGGCGGTTTACTGCGTGCCGGATCCCATCCTCGTCGCCAGATGTTCTGTTCTAAGCACCAGACAGACGCTTCAGTGGCAGCAACGCAAAAAGCTCTTTATTCGAGGCAGCAGCCTACTTTTATAGATAACGCTGCATGAAGGTCAGGCACACTTCATTGTTGGTACAATCTTATCAGAGCGACCTGCTGATACAGAACACACTCAGCATTGGCTCCACCATCAGGATCCGCTTTTTTACATACGGCTCAGGCACGTACGGTAAAACGTGAGTACCCGGGCCCGTGGTAACGCACTGCTCATCAGCTTCCTCCAGCAGGGATGACCCTGCGCATGCTCTAGAGACCGTGCTGTCGGAAATCACCATCATCTGCATGTCGCAAATTCCCCTGCGGGGCAAGAATATTAGTGTAACTTTTCATTTTCAGACTTTTCGCGCGAACTGCTGAGGCAAGCCACAACGAAGTATTAGATGACACTAACTAATTACATGAAATCTCCACAGCAGTGTTTCCGTCACTTGTCAGTGAAGGGCAACGACCCTTAGAATATAGCTTTGTCGCCAACTATCAAGTGATTACCGATTTTTTTTTGTTGCAACTGCTCATAACAAGATTTTCCAGTCAGTGTTTACCGCCCGTCATGGCACACTGCGCCATCGGATTTTCCGTCACAGATACAAGCATTAACAATGCCGGGTTTTGAAATAACGAAGGAAAAATTGTTATCTCTTGCGCTAAATATTGTCACGTGGTGATGACAATCCAGGCAGAGAAGAAGACACCCAAAGAAGGCTTGCAAAAGGAACTATTTACTAGGCTGGCCTGCGGTCACAATGAACTGAAAGACCTGGCGGCGGCAGCGAAAGCAACTAGCGTGCTCTGCGGTATTTTACGTGGCTGCCATTCGCGACTGCGCTCGATTTAAAGCTAGCGAGAAAACTTCGCGACAGACGCCAAAAGCAACTACAACAATCTGTAAAAATGCAGAAGCAGTTGCACGAGGCCGTGATCAATCGAGATAAGTCCAGTGCTTCTCTCGTCACAAAACAAAACGATAATGCCGCGTTCCGGCGGCTTTGAGCGTGAACGAACAAGGAGTACAAAGTTTTGCGGCATTACTCACGTCACAAAGAAGCATCTGCTGGATGCTTTACAATGAAATTAAATAAGGGCAAAAATAAACACTGACAATACAAGCTTAGAGTCCATTAGCATGAATAATAACGCTTAAGGCGTATCACAGGTAGAACTGCTTTGCGTGAGCTGCGCCGCTGTGATTCTGTGGCTGCGTCGGGGCCCAGTTCGTAGTCAAGCTCTCCATGTCGACTAACAATCTTATACGGGTCCCAGTAGCGGCGCAGAAGCTTTTCACTAAGTCCGCGGCCGCGAAGGGGCGTCCAAACCCATACCTTGTCACCGGGCTTGTATTCTGCATGGCGGCGGCGCAGGTTGTAGCGTCGGGCATCGGTGCGCTGTTGGTATCTGATACGTAATCCGGCAAGTCAACGGGCTTTTGCTCGATAAAGTTAGGCAACGAAGTCCAGGGTATCTTCTTCGTTTGCGTCGGGCCACAAGGCTTCAAGGCTTCCCTGCCATGGACGAGCCTAAAAGGCGTCGAGAGGGATCGTGGCCTCCTTGCCATAGACGAGCCTAAAAGGCGCCATCTGTGTGGTCTCTTCCACTTCGGTGTTTTAGTGGAAGACCTTGTAAAGAAGGATGACGTCCCAAGTCTTGTGTTCGGTGTCGACATGCAAGGAAACCGTGTCTATATACTATGGTCTTATTCAAGTGCTCCGTAAGACCGCGGTCTGCGCCTGGTACGCAGTCGTCCTCAGGTGGCTTGATTGACTGTAGCGCAGTATGGCTTACGTCAGCTCTACCGTAAACACTTATCCTCTCTCCGTGATGAGCACTTCGGGGGCGCCGTGTTTCAGAATGATGCATTCCATGAAAAATCTGGCGACTTCTGCTGCTGTTTGGTTCAGCAGGGCTTTTGACTCGGCGTAGCACTGTAGGATCCGATCCCGGCTGCGGCGGCTGGAATTTCTTTGGAGGAGAAATTCTAGAGGCCCGTGTACTGTGCGATGTCAGTGCGCGTTAAAGAACCCCAGGTGGTCGAAATTTCCGGAGCCCTTCACTACGGCGTCTCTCATAGCCTGGGTCGCTTTGGGACGTTAAACCCCATAAACCATAAACCATAACCACTGTAGGATCGGTCTCTACAATGATCCACTTGTTTCCAGACGCTGAATTCGAGAAAGGGTCACGCATATCTATGCCCATTTGCTGGAAAGGCTTTGACGGGGGTTCGATGGGGCTCAGGAATCCTGCAGGTCTGGTGGGAGGCGTCTTTCGTCGCTGACAATCTCGGCATGTTTTCACATAACGCGCGATATCGGAATGCAGTCGCGACCAGTAATAGTTCTCTTGCATTGGGCAGAGGGTGCGAGAAAACCCGAGATATCCAGCTGTCGGCTCATCATGTAAAGCCTGTAGAGCTTCTTCACGACGACTTGCGGATACAATCAGTTTGTTGGGTTCGTTCGATGCGAAATTCTTCATAACAACGCCAATTTGCAGACAGAAAGTACTGTCAGAAAGACAGACTTGACGTAGCTCAGATGAGCGCGAGGCACTCTCTCTCGGTCGTCGAATAGTTAGCCTCGGCTTTCGAGAAGGAACGGATAGCATACGCGATGACTTTCTTCAGAACGTCGGTTTTTTTTTTACTGAGGACGGCGCCAAGGCCCACCTGCTTGCGTCATTGCAATTTCAGTGTCAGCGCTTTCATCAAAGTGCCCGAGGATGGTGGCTGGTGGTTGTCTTCATGTCCGGACAATTTTTCGCAGGCTTGAACTGGGAGGTTGTACTTCCGAGTCTGGACGTAGAATGTATTCTTGACCGTGGAGCTTCTTGCATGAATTATTCTACGCTTTTTGGCGGCTGGTGGACGAGACCGGCAAAGAGTTGTCCGTTTACGCCATGCATTAGAAACTGAAATTTCTTTGCCTGCGTGGTCACGGCTTCGGCGCGATTAAAGAGGCACTTCAGTTCCTCGGCGTAACTGAGGACGGAATCGGTCGGAAGCTGGGTACTGGACTCAAGGAGTCGTTCGCTTCTTTCCTTCCTCACAGCACTCATCAGTGGCTCCAACAATTTCTTCTTGACACCCTGAGCTTGGCGCATGATAGCCTTAGATGCTTATGCGCCACTAAACACAACACAACAACAACAGTTCCTTCTTGAATACGACCCATGTCGTGAGGGAAGACTCATGGTTTTCATGCCGCATTCGTACTGAGCCCTCCAGTGGGAAAAAGACATGTCCGATTTTTGGCGCTTGATCCCAACAGTTGAGCGATGCCACGCGCTCAAATAGATCCAAACCGTTCTTAGGGGTCTTCGCCTGGGGAGCCATTGAAAGTTGGGGGTACCCGCGGCTGCTGCAGGATGATTGGGGTCGACATCTGTGGTGAGGTCATGGCGGATGTTTCATCGCCTTTTTCAATACGGGGGCGGTTCGGCAGGGTCCCGAACAGGAATGTCGCCCCTTCTGGTATAAACACATGCGATTTATTCCACCAGTTCAATGCCATTAAAGTATCTGAAATGTATAATGTTTGGCTAGCTGAAAGATAAAAGGACATAAAACGAAATATGAAATACTTGCGTGACACGGCATACCTTTCACTAAATGTACAAGTACATGTCTAGCAAGGTCTAGCAAACACTTTGCCCCGTCTTTTAAATAAGTTTCAAGCTTCAAAAGTTGACCTTTTTCGAGCATGCCGCAAAGATATACACGATGTATGTGCTACTTTTTAGATTCACTGCTTTCTTTATCTCTTCACCGATTCTTTATCTCTTTCGCTTCCGTGAATAACCGAATTCCTGTTTCTCGATGACGTGTATTTTTCTGTTTCCTTTTTTGTTACCATTTTTTGTGTACACTTCATTCCTTGTCATTTTTATAATAAAGCGCCAAACCATTTTTGATAACTATTGCTTGCATTTTGGGATGCTACTTGTGTACAACATTTATATGCTACCTGCTGCCCTGCAATGTAGGGGCCGAGGGGCACGTCAAGCCACAATTTCTGGCTTTTTTCCCTCGGCCCTCACCATGTGTACATGGGAAAAGTAAATTGAAATTGAATAGAAACGTTGGCTGGCTCGGTGAGCTACTGACACGCGCTCCGGTGTGAAACGCAGAGGGCTGGTGTCACCTTTGGTGTCACCGCTTGCAGGGGGCGTCCGGTATATGAAAGTCTACCCAGTGCTTCACCAGATGGCACGTAGTGGTGACGGCAGTCTACGCAGTGAAGACGACAGCGAAAAAAAGGCTTCCAAAAGTAGCTGTTCGGTGGACTGCCCTTGAGACATAATGAACTGAACGACTCAGCGGCGGCGGCAAAAGCAACAGACGTGCTCGGCGGTCGTTGAACAGAATGCCTGCCGTTGGCAGCTGCGCTGAATTTAAAGCTGGCGCGGAAACATCGAGATAAGGGTCAAAAGCAACTACAACAACCTGTAAAAATGTGGAAGCAGTTGTGCGTGGCCGTGATCAATCGAGGTAAGTCCAGTCGCATCTGGTGTCACAAAGAAAACGATAACGCCGCGTTCCGGCGGCTTGGGGCGTGAACGAACACAGTACAGATTTGCGGCAATATCAATCGAAAAAGAATCGGTCGGAGCGGACAGTATGCCGAATCCCTTTTTGCACTGGCGCTCAGATTCAGTCATTTCATTATCTGACCACATAAAGCTTAACTAGAGCAGGAACGCGTTCCTACTGACTGGCTTATAGCTAAAGTGGCTCCTATACATAAAAATGGAGTTCGGCAGACAATCGAAAACTACAGGCTAATTTATTAAACATGCGTGTGGTGCAAACTTCTGGAGAACCTAATATAAGAGACAATCTATACACATCTTGACTGGATAAAAGCTTTTTTGCGAAAGCAGCATGATTTTTAGCAGAAACTTTAAACTCTAACGCAACATTAATGACTTCGTGAAGTCGCTGAATGCTCAGAAGAAAATCGAGGCATAATGTCTTGACCTTTCGAAGGCTTTCGACGGACGCAATCACAGTGCTTTAACAAACTAATACTAATAAGTTTCAATGATACACTTCTGCACTGGATAACAGCATATCTTCGGTAGAGCCCAATTTGTTGAAATAGTGGAAGTATATCAACATTAATAAGTGGAACCTCTGGTGTACCAAAGGGGTGCGTCTTGGGTTCCGTTTTACTTTTAAATTGTATGTATGACGTTGCTTCTGATATTAATAAAAATATCATAGAAAGACTTTTCGCCGACGACTGCCTGGGCTATAGTGAAACAAATAATGCACATAACCATAAAAGCGCTCACTGATTCTCTCGCAGCAGTAAAAAATTATGCCTAACTCGAAAACTAGATAAAAGAAAAAAAAGCAGTTCTGCGGGCCACGAACAGGACGAAACATGCCCATGAGTAGAGCTACGAGCTCGGATCTACCACACCTGCCACAGAACAAAATTAAATACCGGCAAGTCCTCGCTTCTCAATATTTAAAATCGAAATATCTTGTACTGAATATCTGTTCAGTTGCTGAAAAGAAAACTTTATTCCAAGAATAAAGCTGGCCAAGAATGCCCCAAATTAACTGCCTGTTTAGTTTAATAAATTTAGTTTAGTTTCACAAATTAAAGTATGCTATTATTGCATGGCATCCCTGAGAAAGTCGGGAGAAACTAGAAAGCGCGCAAAGAAGGCTAGATTTATTTACAATGTCCAGATACACACGCACTGACATTGTACAGATGCTACACATAGTTAATGTGCCACCTGAAGTCGAACGTCGATGCTTGACCAGATAAATTTTTTATTCCAGCTTTAAAGATATAACATCCAACTGAGTACCAATAGTTCCCGTTCCTTAATCAGCATACCAGTTAATCTACTAAAAGCAAGCAATGAATGTTGTTGCCAAGCCCCGAACACATGCATTAATGTAGGCGCTAATTCTTTCTCTCCAAGGGCGATCAAAATT
Source organism: Amblyomma mixtum (assembly GCF_055824585.1). Taxonomy (NCBI): domain Eukaryota; kingdom Metazoa; phylum Arthropoda; class Arachnida; order Ixodida; family Ixodidae; genus Amblyomma; species Amblyomma mixtum. The sequence goes on along the minus strand of NC_143012.1, from coordinate 174,494,459 downwards.
GAATTATTTGCCAGCTTCCCTCTTACAGTCCCGTATTATAACAACCTTTGAAAAAACGATTTTCATGTTACACTAAAATGTTTTGTCAAGACAATAACTACGCCTTTCCGCTTAGTTAATGTGTCTTGCTTAAAGTAAACATCAGAAGTGTACATTTGTTCTCATTTTTTTTCTTTTATGCTTGATTTAACTGCCATTGCGTTTCAAAGTGATCATTCATTAACAGTGCATCTCTGAAATAACCATTAAAACAATGTTCTACAATATTGAATTGAAATAAATGTGATTTTGTAGACTATGGTTAATTTTGGATTTTTTTATGTATTTGGAAATCAACATGTTCTTTTCTTGTGATATCCCATCACTCATACCCACAGCGAGCAATATTTACAAAAAAAAATCAGCAATCCTTTACTTCAAAGCCTATAGAAGACGCCAGCAATATGGAAATGAAAATTTCCCGCCGTGGTGACTCAGTGGTTACGGCGCTGGGCTGCTGGCCCGAAAGGCACGGGTTCAATCCCGGCTGTGGCGGCCGACTTTCAATGGAGGCGAAATTCTAGAGGTCCGTGTTCTGTGCGATCAGAGTGCACGTTGAAGAACCCCAGGTGGTAGAAATTTCCGGAGCCCTTCACTACGGCGTCCCTTATAACCTGAGTCGCTTTCGGACGTTAGACCCCCAATAAACCAAACCGAAAACGTAAATTTCTCGGGTTGCTGTATTACATGCAATTTACCGCACCATTTTAGGTAGGCAATTTTCTTTAAGAACTTTCAGAAAACACTTTCACATACAAGTTTGACTTTGAAGCTGAAAAAAAAATGGTAATTGTAATACACCATAGATGAGGCCAACAATTCCAGAGATTAAAATTAACCGAACAAGGTGTTTGAAATGTGATCGCACACAAGCGCACATGACACCTGCATCACGCATGTGCAGCGCGACAATCTCGGCACAAACTTGGCCCCGCCCCTGCTGCACTGCTCTCCGCTCCGGATCACTTCGCTGGACCAGTGAGGGCGGGACCGAGAATAGAGACTTTCAGCATAGCGTATGAGCGCTTACGTACGCTATACGCAAGCATTTAGCGGGAAGTTACTGTGGAAGTCGCAAGAGCACCTTTAGTTTACCGTACAACAACCCGAGCGCAACGATAGCCAAAGCCGCAGTGGACCATCTGGTGTTATAATGTTTGTTTGTTTGTTTGATCATTTTATTTTGACAGAACTGGTTACAGTGCAAGACCAATAACACACATTGGTATAAAGCACTGCCAAGGTAGACGAGGCAAAAGGCGTTTAATGCACGCCTGACGAGGCCTCGTCCCCGGTATATTGCATCAGGATAAACAAGTGGCCGGTCGCGCCAAGAACAAGAAAGAATAAGGAGGCAGCAAAACTGTGCAATTACAAAACAATCAGAAAGATGCGGTACAAGACGCCATTATTAGAAACATCAATCACTGAGCAAGTAGAATACAATGCAAAGGCACAACTCAAGATACAATAGAATGCCATACATAAGAAAAACAATCAAGAAAAAACAAACCAAAGAAATCATAACAGCATACATCAAAACAGCGTAGTTATGTTTTATCTAGTAAAAAAGTTTTAACTTGTCTCTTAAAACTATTTACTGAGTTGGAGTTACAGACTATTTGAACAATTTCCTGAAACATTTCTAAAATGTAAAATAATAATGTAAAAGCCTTTTGTGTCATATTTTTGCGCTTAGCCAAGGCATCGGCCAAGCTTATCTAAGTCGAATCACGGATATAGCCGGTTGCATGGCGTCCGAAAATGAGTCCTGCTAAGAACATTGCGACGCTGTCAGCACCAACACGTGCTACGAGCACTGCGACGGGCCAGCCACGACCGGTCGTGGGCCAGCTGACCGCCGAAACAGCCACTTTTGGCAAGGCTATGACTACCTTGGCGTAAAAATCCAAATCAAGCCAATCCACAGTCGGCGGTGTTTTGTCAGGGATAGGAACAGCGGAATCGTTGCACATAATCGAAAATAGGGCAAGTTTATCACTCATCCGTTCTGCTGTCGGCGAGAGGAGGCAAAGCGAATAACACATGCTCCATTTAAGGGCAATAAATATGCCTAAAAACCCAATAACATCACAATTTCTCTCCGAAGCGGGCGTCGTGGGCGCCGCCATGTTGACAACGCTATTTTTCCTGGCGTACGCAAGAGCACGCACGCTAAATTCGAAAAATAGCGTACGTAACGCGAATGTACGCGAAACCTCGGTTTGAAATAGCGACTGGCACATGCGCAGTACGAATGACGCTATTTTATAGTGTTCGCTATGACTTTGCGTATGTCTACGTACGCTATACTAAATCTCTCTAATGTCACGTTGTACGTGCGTCACGGAGTGACGCAATTTGTTTGACGTTGCTCTGTTTTCGAATGGAGCGAGAAATGACCTGAATTAGTCAAGCCACAGCGGCGAGTGTACTCGCTGAGTCAAAATTCTAAATACTGATATAGCTATTCCTAACCGCCGGCTTCAAATTTCGAATTGTAAACAGGTGTCTTTCGATAATAGCCCAAAACTCAAGTATTACAATGTATACGATTTCAGCAGCGAGAACACGGTTCGGAAAAGATAGAAGGCGGACAGGACAGAGCGCTGAACTATCAACTTTATTTCAAGAATGCCCAAGGCCCCGATCTTTAATACACACGCCACAGAAAACGCCCACCTGGGGGATTTATCTAAGCACAAAACAATCAGATCGCGAACGAGTAAATTATCATTTTTTCCCTGGTTATCAAGGATACAACGAGCATGAGTGCTAACAAAGAAAAGAATAAAAACCGATGAAAGACATGTAAAAAGCATGGAACAACAGGGCTGAGGATGCATGAAGGACTGAAGAAAACACAATAAAAAAAAGCTAAAAACACAGGAATGACATTGCTACAACACGATGGGATGACAAAGCCGAGGAAGCGGGGGTTGTTAGGTGAAATGGCGAAAACAACTGCTAAAAAGGTTAACTAAGGATCAACGCCGACATCTAACACGGTTAAAACGTCAGAAACCATGTAAAGGATGCCACTAAAACCGGGTGAAATAAATAAAACCAGAGAGAAAGGCGACTTCTTTTTTGGACAGGCAGATTGACGGAGTGCTAACACAACCTTCCCTAGACTTCCTGATGTAGGCAGCTTCGACAATTTCGAGCGTCAACTGGTTTTATGCTTTTTTAGAGCTGATGCTGTTTTGAAACGGGGAACACATTTCTTTTTGCTATCACATCCCTGACAGTGGGCGGGTAGATTTCGTTGTGAGGAACCAGATAAATCGTTGCTGTGCTCCATTAACCTTCCGTTGAGGCATCTTCCCGTTTGGCCTATGTAGGCCTTGCCGCAGGTCAACGGAATCCTATACACAACACCCTCTTCACAAGCAACAAAGGGATTCCGGTGCCGAACAGCACAGCCTCTTCTCTTTTTTGTCTTATTGACTTTGTTGCAGAGGCTCGAGAGGCGCCTTGGGGCGGAAAAAACAACTTCTACGCCTGCTCTTTCACCGATTTTCTTGAGATTGTGCGACAATTGGTGAAGATATAGAATGACAGCAACCCTTTTTTCCTGCTGCTGCGTTTCGTCCGAGTTACTACGTCCGCACTTCAAGCTTTTCAGCAGTTTTTCCGCTACCGATGTGAGGAGGGGCTGCAGGTATCCCGAATGCGTTAGCCTAATAACTTGACGGGAAAAACTGTCTCTCAAAAAGTGCTCACAGGATTTTGTGAGAGAACTTCTGAAGGTTGATCTTACAATGTTTCTTTTTAACAGTTTCGAGTGAGCTGAATCGTAAGGGAGGATGGGCTTGTTGGCTCTTGGATCAAAAGACCAGCACACGTGATTTTTTGAGAAAACTGACTGTAGCTCTAGAAACCGAATTGCGTTTTTTTAGGCCATTCATGCGTAAGTTCGAGGGGTGAAACCGTATCCGAAAACACTTGAAGAACTTTGGCTGCTTCTGAAGTGAAAACATCACTGTTGCAATCTAACAAGGCCACGTAATCGTCAACGTAACGGAAAATTTTTAGAGCACGTGAGTTTTGAAGCTTGTCATTCAAATACCTGTCATGCATAGCTAAGAAAAGGTGGCTCAAAATGGGGGCAATGCATGAGCCAATACAAATCCCCTGCTTTTTAATAAACCGGGAGCCATTCCACTCGGTTACTGTTGATTTCAGGTAGGTACAAAGCAGCTCAATAAAACCGTCCACAGTAACGCCGCACGCATTTTGAAAGGATACCACGCCGTTACTGTCAATGGCGTCACGCACACATCTTATGAGGACGTCATGAGGTATGGAATAGAACAGGTCTTTAATATCGATGGAGAAGCCATTCAACGCCTTTGATCTAATTTCATGCACAAACCTAACAGCCTCCTGGGCGTTTTTAACATGGAACGGGTCGCTGATCGGGAGCTTCTTGAGAAAGCCCTGAAGAAATTTGGCAACTTCTTTCTGCCAGGTCATCTTCTCCGACACGATCACACGCAAAGGGCAACCGGTCTTATGTGTTTTAGCTGTAAAGAAAATTTCCAGACTGCCATTCTTCTTTCCTTCTATTTTGCGTTAAAGGCTGTCTAAACTAAAACTTTGACATAGCCTCCTAGCGTTGTTTCTGAGTTTTGATTCGGAGACACTGCATTTTTTAAAATTACTGTTAACAGATTCTGCGGCCTTGCTCATAAACACGCGTTTCGGAAGAACGGCGAACCCTTCTTCTGCATCAGCGGTTAGCAATGACAGGTTTTTCTTCTGTAAGTAGGAAACCGTTTTCCTAATTGGGAATCTGTGCTTTTCGGTGCTGCAGCACGTGACTAGGTCCACTCCGTCTGCGAGACAACGGTCCCCTTCCGCCTCTAGGGCTAGGCTGGAGACTTGCCTGACCATGGTCAGCATCTCTGGCGCTGTCCTCCTAGGTTCCACGGCGAACTTGGGTCCATGGTTAAGGAAACGCTGGACTTCCCCTGGGATGCTCGCACCTCCCACGAGGTGGACGGGATCCCCGGTTGTCTTCCTGCTTCGAGGCACGAGGGCGCGCAGGCTCGGAAGTACCTTCTGCCACATCCACTCTGTCGTGCTGCTGACCGGCGTCGCGACTTCCCTCCGCCTCCTTGCTGCTGCTGCTGGGGATGACGACGAAGCAAACGCCTCCTGAAAAAAACTCCTGAAAAGCTTGAAGTGCGGACGTAGTAACTGGGAAGAAACGCAGCACCGGGAGAAAAGAGTTGCTGTCATTCCATATCTTCACCAATTGTCCCACAATCTCAAGAAAATCTGTAAAAGAGCAGGCGTAGAAATTGTTTTTTTCGCCCCGTCGCGCCTCTCGAGCCTCTGCAACAAAGTCAATAACACAAAAAAAGAGAAGAGGCTGTGCTGTTCGGCACCGGAATCCCTTTGTTGCTTGTGAAGAGGGTGTTGTGTATAGGATTCCGTTGACCTGCGGGAAGGCCTACAAAGGCCAAACGGGAAGATGCCTCAACGAAAGGTTAATGGAGCACAACAACGATTTATCAGGCTCCTCACAATGAAATCTACCCGCCCACTGTCAGGGATGTGATAGCAAAAAGAAATGTCTTCCCCGTTTCAAAAGAACATCCGTGCTAAAAAAGCATAAAAATCAGTTGACGCGCGAAATTATCGAAGCTGCCTACATCAGGAAGTCTAGGGAAGGTTGTGTTAGCACTCCGTCAATCTCCCTGTACAAAAAAGAAGTCGCCTTTCTCTCTGGTTTTATTTGATTTCACCCGGTTTTAGTGGCATCCTTTACATGGCTTCTGACGTTTTAGCCGCGTTAGTTGTTGGCGTTCATCCATAGTTAACCTTTTTAGCAGTTGTTTTCGCCATTTCACCGAACCCCCGCTTTCTCGGCTCTGTCACCCAACGTGTTGTAGCAATGTCATTCCTGTGTTTTTAGCTTTTTTTGATTGTGTTTTCTTCTGTCCTTCATGCATCCTCAGCCCTGTTGTTCCATGCTTTTTACATGTCTTTCACTGGTTTTTAGTCTTTTCTTTGTTAGCACTCATGCTCGTTGTATCCTTGATAACCCGGGAAAAAATGATAATTTACTCGTTCGCGATCTGATTGTGTTGTGCTTAGATAACTCCCCCAGGTGGGCGTTTTTTGTGGCGTGTGTATTTAAGAGCGGGGCCTTGGGCATTCTTGAAATAAAGTTGATAGTTCAGCGCTCTGTCCTGTCCGCCTTCTGCCTTTTCCTAACCGTGTTCGCGCTGCTGAAATTGTATGGATTCCCACCAACTAGCCCGCCAGATTGTTTTATTACAATGTAGTTCAGCGTTTTACAATTGAAAACGATTCGCCTGTTTTTTTGACATCCGCCAACGCATGCATTACTGTGGCGCAAAAACAGCTTTGAGTACTCCTAAAACTCCCTCTCTTTCTTACATAATGGATATGTGACTTAAACCAATAGCCCCAGACACCAAGAAGCATAGGGTATTTTTGAATTTTTAATATTTAATTTAATATGTTATCGACGTATGAATATTATTAGTTAATATTTTATTCACTATTCACTAATAATATCCATTCATTAACACCGCAGATAAAACTTTAAAATTATAGTAACAATAAAAATTAAAAATCCACTATGCTTCTTGGTTTCTGTGGTTGTTCGCTGTCTGATGTGTATAACGAGCCTAACATTTGCCTTTCCTTGTCTGCCACACACACACACACACACACACACACACACACACGGACGCACGCACGCACGCACGCGCACACGCGCACACGCGCACACGCACACACACAAACACACACACGCGCGCGCACACGCACGCACGCACACGCACGCACGCACACGCACGCACGCGCACGCACACGCACACGCACACGCACACGCACACGCACACGCACGCACGCGCACACGCACACACGCACACACACACACGCGCGTGCGCACACGCACACGCTCACACGCACACACGCGCACACACACACACGGGCTTATGGGGCTTCAGCCCCCCCCCCCGAAATTTTTTCAATTGTCATCGGCCACAGCATGGCCCAAGTACATACATTTCGCGACTTCTGCTATCATAGTTTTGTTCTTGCCTGGATTGCCTGTCTTTCCGTGTGTAAATTTTACTATCTGTGATTGCGCATGATGTTCATTTGCCTTGTTTGACGCGTTATATAGAGTGACTTTTGCTTAAATACGTAGATTTAATGGAGGCATACGTGCATTTAAAAATCATGTTGCGAGGTTCTGTGTAGACATAAAGTGACTTTGTTTCCAGTGGCACTTTTTTCTCCTACATCAGGTTGTATCTTCGCATTTCTGTTACTACATTTTATCTTCGCACTTCTAATGTATATTTTGCAGAACTCCTCGTTTATACATGTGCTCGCTATTTTGACTAAAATTTTGGTGGAATTATTCGTTATACATGACCGGTGATAGCTGCTGCTGCGCACTACACTGGAACGAAGGACAGCGTCATTGAGATTTTGCCCTGGCCGTTGCATATCTACAAAAATGTAAAGGTTCTTGAGCGACAAAGATTCATTAAAATACTTCTCCTCTACTTCCTCATTTCATGACCTTTACGTTTTTCATATCAGCGGCATACACTGTTTTGCTGGTTTCGGTCTGATATTGTTCTACACTTCGTGTGATATTTATTAAATACGCTCGGAAGCATTGGTATCAATTATGTCTGACATGATTTTTAAGACATATGAATATATTATTTTCTTAAAAAAAAGGCATATTTCACTTGTCTAGGCAGTGCGTAGCGTTATCTAATACAAAATGGCATTGTCAACATGGCAATGCAGTTGTTATTCTTGCGTTTGATCCATCCGCAAATTCTATGAGGAGGCCGCGCTGGAACATGAGCCCCCCCCCCCCCCCCCCCCCCCCGAACAAAATTTCTGGCTATGCCACTGCTTACAGCGCTATTAATGCGATAACGTTAAGGCTCGCATTCTAGAGATTATCCGACGGCGTCAGCGTCGTCGGCAATTCTAGCCAAAATCCCGGATAAGCAGCCTGTGTGGTTGCTTCTAAATAATTTGTTCACTGGGTTGTGAGCAAACTGATCACCTTGGCAGGTGGCAGTTAAATTAATCACCTGCCCAAGAGGTTGCTCGGGACGAGCAAACTAGGCCGCACCAGCGCCGCCGCTGGCAGCGCCTACCATCGTAGGGGAGTGGTGCATTGCTTAACCGCGACACCACAACGCCAGGTCTGGCACAACGACTCCCAGGGATCTATGAATGTGAAGTAGATAATCACCAATTCTTCATATATGGGCATCAGCCAATTAGCGCTACCCCGTCATACCCTTAAGACGGAGCTCAAGTGTCACCTCCAAATTTTTCGCCTATTTCGGTGTGGAACAGTTAAGCAGCTGTAAGTAAATAGTCTTCATCTCGCACATATATAAAGACACACTAAGTGCAATATATGAAGCTTGAAAGATACCCACTGGCACATATATAAAAGTTACATTTACTGCTGTTATCTTTTTACATATTTGCACTAAATGCACTGATTACTACAGTTAGTCTTCTTAGATAGATTATTTATTTCTATTTGTATGCATATGGTTGGTATATCCGCATTATACCAAAATCTATGACTTTTTGTATATAGAGGCAGAGCTTAGTAATGTTTATTTGTTTTTACACAATACCGCCGGTACGCGGACGCCAGACATATCTCGTTTGATTCCGCCCAGGGTGTTGTGGCAACATTGCACCCCTGGTCTCGAAAGTATGTTGTCAGCTTTAAATTGATCATGGCCGAGAACAGCGACCATTCTGTTCTTTGTTTCTGTTAAAGAACCCCAGGTGGTCAAAATTTCCGTATCCCTTCACTTCCCTCATAACCTGAGTTACTCTGGGACGTTAACGTCCCATAAACCAGTCTGTTTTTTGACGACCATCGAGCGTGTTTGTTGTTATCACTGCCACCGAGGTCTGTCTTTTGCGGGCACAAGTCAGCTAAATAAAGAGTCTATTTTGGGAAGCTCTTCGTTGTCCTCCTAACTGCTGGACTGCCATCACCACTGCATGATATCTGGTAGAGGTACTTCACCTTGGACCTGCTGTGCTTCCGAATTTGGAGGTCGACGCCGCGTCAAGTTGTGGGCGATTCCTCTGCGCGGGGACGCACAGGCAGTGACTCGAGGCAGGTCTTTGTACAAAACGGTTTAATCTCACATCAGGGGTGCCGGTCGTCGTTGGGGCAGCGGGGTCAGGTGGTCCTCTGGCAGGGCTGGTCCAAGAGAGAGAGACAGCCTTCGCGGTTGCGTCTTAAGAAGGCTTCCTCCTAGCCTCGCTCCCCCCGCCCCACCACTCGGGAAGAAGGGGTCGAGGCTACCCGCGGTGAGCGGCGCGAGATTTGACCTGCCCGCGAGCAGACCCTACATCTCCCCCCCCCCCCTCAAACGTCCGTCCCGGGGTCCGCCAGTAGGCGCTCGAAGACCTCCGGGTCCGGGTCGTTATCCATGGAGTCTTCGCAGGGGGGAGGGGAGCTCGCCGGGGGGCCGCTCACCGCTAGCTGGATGGGCTCCTCACGAGCCGCCTGGGGGAGCGAGGCGCCTGGCTCCACTGGGGGCCCTGCCGGCAGCGCCCTCCAAAGCTCCTCGGCCGCCGGAGACAGCAGGTCTGGGCGGCTGGACTGGAGGATGCGGAGGGCCGCCTCCTCCGGGCTGACCCTCTGCAGTGGCGCAGCGGGGAAAGGTGCTGCAGTCGCCATTACGCCAGGTATGCAACGCACCGGCCTCATGGCGGAGCCGGTGCACAACAAGTGTGCCGCAGAGCGAGCACAGGCCGGCCCGCTCCTCGTCGTTGTACAAGCGGCCGATGGCTCCTGGACCGCCTGGGTTGCGGCTGCTCGGCGGCCGAAGCGCCGGCTGGGTGCTAAAGGGTGCCCTGCGCTTGATGATCCCTGGCGCCCTTGCGTTGGCCTGCACCACTGGGAGGTGCTCTCCAGTGGTTAGGCACGTGGTTAGGCTGGCGGTGGGGGCTACCGCGGCCGTGGAACCTGCGCCACTCGCGCGGCTCCTGCCGCCAGCCGGGTGGCGCGCCTTGATGGCGGCCACCGTTCGACGGTGGTCTGCCTTGCCTTCTGGAGTCCTAGCCACGGGCGTCGGTCCGCTGGAGCTTCCTAGAAGACATACTGAGAGGGCGAGAGCATTGCGAGTGATTATTAATCGAGAGACACGGGTGCTACCTGGTCCTCAGGTTGTAGCGTCGGTTGCGAACCGCACCGCTACCTGCTCGTCCTCCCGGGGGTGAGATCGCCGCATCGCGCTGATTTTCCACCGCTTCGCAGCCATCGTCCTTGCGAAGATGGAAAGCCTTCAAATCAGCGACATGCACCGGACCGGCGGTTTCGCCGTTTGTCAACAACCGCAGCTGGTAGGTGAGCGGCGTAGTCCGTGCCGTAACTTCGTACGGCCCAGCCCACTTGTGCGCCAGCGACGCGGCGAAACCGCGCGCTGCGTTGCTAAGTGGGTGCGTTCTCTTGAGTACTAAGTCGCCCGTGTTGAAAACGACGTGACGGCGACTTTTGTTGTACTGATCCGCCTGCTCCATGCGCGCGACATCGAGGTTTTCGCGGGCTGCGCGCTGCGCTGCCTCCAGGCGCTCCCGGAGCCTTGCCGCGTACTGCGAAAGCGGAGGGGGCGCAGGCCCCGCCGCGTCGAGTAGGGCATTCTCTAGCGGAAAAGCGATCTCTCTCCCAAAACTCAAGTAAGCGGGTGTAATACCCACTGACCTGTTCACGGTTGTCCTTGTAGCGAACGCCAGTTCGGACAGCCGCGCGTCCCAATCTCTCTGCTGCTCGGTCGTCGCGACCAGCATGCTCTTCAGATTTCGATTCACCCGCTCGGTTATGTTGCTCTGAGCGTGGTAGGGACTCGTTCTCCTGTGGCGGATTTGAAGCGCCCGACAAGAGTCTACAAAGACTTTGCTTGTGAAATACGAAGCATCGTCTGTAATCAGGTCGGAAGGGAAACCGAAACGAGTGAAAGTCTCCAACAGTTTTTCCCAAATTCGTTCCGACACAAGCTTCCTAAGGAGGAAAACCTCAACCCACTTGGAATAGTGGTCCGTTATTACCAGGATGAAATGGTTTCCGCGCGCGGACCGAGGGAGGAGTCCCATGATATCGCACGCGACCACTTGCCACGGGTAGTTGCTAACTACCGCCTTCATCATGCCAGCGGGCTTGCCCGCCCGAGGCTTGGCTACCTGGCATACCAGGCAGGTACGGGCGTATCCCAGCACATCCTTTCTCATGCCTGGCCAGGTCGCGACACGGCATAACTTGTCGTAAGTCTTAATGCCGCTGCCATGACCTGCCAGCGCTGAGTCATGGAAGGCGCTAGACACCGCAGCGGACACGGGACATAGAAAGAAGACGACACAGGAACTGGGTTTCCTTGACAGGTAAGAGGTTGGGTGGCTTCCTTTTAACGTTCTTTTTCTTCCTTTGTCTTGTGGTTTTCTGCTTCCACATGCGGTCGACGGTTTTTAACACTTCTGATTTATGTAGATTGTGACTCGCATGATGAGCTTTGCATAACGTTTTAAAGTCTGATTTCTGTACATTGTGACGCACATATCTTTCCTGTGCATTGTTGTCAGTTAGGTTTTGCTATCTGTTGCTTTTCATTCATCTTTTTTACCTGATTGTAAGATCACACGTGCCTCTGTCTTTATAAAGCCATGAAGTTTCAAATAAAATTTTAGTTGCAAGTACCGCCCTGTGTCGTCTTCTTTCTATGTCCCGTGTCCGCTGCGGTGTCTAGCGCCTTCATGTCTCACCAACTGGCCTACACAGCTACCCTCCTGAGTCATGGAAGTACTGCAGGAACCGTTTCCGCAACCTTCTCGTGACCACGACTCGGAAAGGGGATGCTATCGCCTCTTCCTCGTCAAGTTGGGGGATGTAGCGGAGCAGCAAGCCATCATCGCCCAGCAGACACGCGTCGTACTTGCCCTCAGCGTTCCCGGTGCAAGCTGCGCTGCTCGCAAGCTCCTTCAGCACCCGCTGGCAAAGACCGTCTGCTTTCTGGGCCTCGATCAGCTCTTCTCTACAGACCGCTACTCCCCAAGACAGATTTCTTTCTGCCTCGCTCCTAGGCAGGCGAGCGGTCGCCGCCACGAGCTGCTGTGTTTCCCTTCCGTCACAGCACCGTGCGGGACCTTTGTCCGTCTCCTCTTTCTCCAAACCGGGCGCGACACTCCCGTCCGCCCTCTCCACCTCTCCAACAGCGGTGACGCCGCTTTTTACAAAGCTGGGCTGCGCCTCTAAAGCGCTTCCGCCAGCATTCCACGGTGCGCGCGATAAAGCATCGGCCACCTTGTTCAAGCTGCCCCGGCGGTACTCGATGACGTACGCGTAACGTTGCAACGTCAGCGCCCATCTCGCGAGTCTGCCTGCGGGGTTCTTGAGCCTCTTTAACCAAGACAATGTCTGATGATCTGTCTGCACGGTGAAGACCGCTCCGTCTAGGTACATGTCGAACTTCGACAATGCGAACATGATCGCCAGGCATTCCTTTTCGGTCACGGAGTAATTCCGCTCCGCCGATGTGAGCGTGCGACTAGCGAACGCGACAGGGCGCAGTTTGCCCTCGTGTTCCTGCAACAAAACAGCTCCAACACCGTAGCCACTAGCGTCTGTCTGCAAGACAAACTGCTTGCTCAGGTCGGGGAGGCGCAGACTAGCGGTATTCGCTATCGCGCGAGCCAAGGCAACAAATGCGTCACTCTGTTCCTTGCTCCAGACCCACTTCGAGCCTTTACGCAACAGCAGGTTCAGCGGCCTTGCAAGCTCCGAACAGCGCGGGATGAATTGCCTGTAGAACGCAACCATCCCCAAAAACCTCTGCAAGCTTTTCACATCCCTGGGGCAGGGGTAGTTCAGAATTGCCTGCAGTTTGTCATCATTCTGTCTCAGTGTGCCATCATCCACGACAAAGCCCAAAGTGTCAACTGCACTTTCTTTGGATTTATGGTTAGACCGGCACGTCTCATTCTATCGAGAACGGAATTCAGGTGAATGAGGTGTTCCTCGAACGACAGTGAGAATATCACAACGTCGTCGAGGTACGCCATGGCGTAGTTGAACCTTGCATCGCCCAGCACGATGTCCATCACTCGCATGAACGTGCTCGGGGCGTTAGACAAAGCAAACGGGAGTCCAGTAAATTCGAAGAGCCCGCGGTGGCAGGTGAATGCGATTTTCTCAATGCCACCTTCGGCCACCTCAATCTGCAGGTACCCTCTGCTTGCATCTAGGACTGTGAAGAATCTCGCGTTCCCTAACGCGTACATCACAGCCTCGATCGACTGGAAAGGGTACGCAACCGTAGGCGTCAGTGAGTTGAGCTTACGATAATCAACACACAGCCTGACCGATCCATCTTTCTTCGGTGCTAGAACCACTGGTGACGCCCAGGGACTTTGTGAGGGTCTCACCGCACCGGTATCAATCATCTTGTCAAGGGCACAGTCGAGAAGCTGCCTCTTATGCGCACTTAACGGCCTCGGGTTACACCTGAAAGGGCGCGTATCACCCGTCTGAATCTCGTGCTGAAGCAGGTCGGTTCTGCCCGGTTTCTCCGTGAAGCAATCCGAAAACGGGAGTAAAGTTTCCGCGAGCCTTCGGCGCTGACTACTGGGTCCTGAGAAAGACGCAATAATCGCTTTTAACGGGCCACCGTCTCTCAGCATCTCGAGGGAGCTCCCCTGCCTTTCTGTCGCACAGGTGTGGACACCCACCTTTTGTGAAGGACAGCCGGGAAAGGATGCGCTTTCGAAGGGAATGAGGGGGGCGAGCTGGCTGTAACGATAGCCATTCTCCCCCATGTCGAGCACAATGCCTTCGCTCGAGAGAAAATCCCTTCCCAGAATTACTGGTATCGACAAGCCAGGGAGATAGACGAAGCGATGTCTCCGCTTTCTGCCGTCAAAGCGCATCGTAAGACACACCGCTCCATTTGCCTTTGCCGCCCCAGCTGCTAAGCTTAACGGGGTTTCGGCCGGTCTGACACGGATGTTACCTATCCGGCAGGCCTCGTACACCTTGTCACCGACCAGTGACAGCGTTGAGCCCGTGTCTACGAGTGCGGAGTAGCATCGACCAGCTAACGGCACTAGCATAAATGGGCTTGAGCGCGGCACGACTCCCTGAGCTCTACAGGCGAGCGGGACAAAGGCCTCCCCGTCGCCGGCGCGGGAGTTCTTTTCCTGACTAGCGCCTTGACAACCATGAAATTCTCCCGCTGACGGTGAAAGGCCGGTGCCACCAGACATCACCGCCAGCGTCTGGCGTTTCCCTGCATACGCCTAGCTTGGCACTCGCGTGCCATGTGGCCGGGTTGGTTGCAATTCCAGCAAAGCCGGTCGTTCACCCGCCGCGTGGACGGAGGACCCCTCGTTCCACGAAGCGGTTGGGGACGACTCTCCCCTTTCTCCGCGCCTTCCTGACGCTCGCTCGGCGCGCGGCCTGTGAGGCCGGCACGACGCCGCTGCTCGAATGCGTACGGGTCCAGCGCGCGAGGGACAACAGGGGGTTCCGCCTGCCTTTCCACGGCCATTACCTCGGCGCGCCGAGCCCTCATTGCGCATTCTCGGCCTCCATCCCATGCGCATCCCGGTTCCAGCGATTCGGCTGGCCTGGGGGGCGGCTGGTAGCGCAGTTCGGCCAGTAAATCCGCCTGCACGGTCTTGGCCTCCTGCGCTAGGGCCTCGAGATTTGTAAAACTGCGGCCTCGCAGATACGGCTTGAAGCGTGGATGGCACTGCCTGATCACACGCGCAACCTGATCTCGGTCGGTTGCCGTCGGATCTGCCCTCTTGTACAGCTCTTGCATTGCGCGTACGTACTCGAGGAGGCTTTCCTCTGGGTGCTGAGTGCGCAACGCGAGCTCATCCAGCATCCGGCGCTCATAATCAGGCGGCAAGAACTCGGCGCGGAAACGGTCTTTGAAGTCCGCCATCGACTGGAAAGTCGGCTGGCAGCGCCTCCATCGCGCCGCGCTCTCGACGAGTGCTACAGGCAGGACCTGCCCTAGCATTACGTCATCTGGGGCGCCCAGAGCCGTCTGGTAGTCCTCGAGTTGATGTAAAAACTCGTGGACTGATTTCGCGTCCGTGTACCCGGAAAAGGAGGGGACCTCCATATTTATCCGCGGGCGCGATGCTGTCGCCGATGCTACCGATGCTGCGGCCTGGTTGGCGCCAGCCACCGAACCGAGCTGACGGGCTAATGCGGCAAACACCTCAGTCACCTGCCCTATTACGGCCGCCGCGTCGGCCGTCTCACTACCGGCTGCCCCGCCATCCAAAGCCGTGGCTGAAACATCCTTTCTGGGAGGCATAGTTCGCGCTAACTGTCCGGCCGCACCGGCTAACTGCTCATGGCAACAAGAACATTCATATACACAACAATCTATCTACAAACACACGGAAATACACAACAGAAAACGCCCGAAAACTACATAAATAACACAAAACCCCTAACAAATTTACAACACTACACAAGTCGCTAACCCGCGAACATTCCGCCTGACCCGCTCCTTAACCCCAGCGGTCCGGCGTGGCCCTGAACAAAGAGGGCCTGCCACGAGTCTGGCTGCACGTCCCAAAATCGGCAGAGAAATCGTCCACAAGGTGTTAATTAAAGCCGCACGCTGGGCGCCATTGTTTGTGGGCGATTCCTCTGCGCGGGGACGCACAGGCAGTGACTCGAGGCAGGTCTTTGTACAAAACGGTTCAATCTCACATCAGGGGTGCCGGTCGTCGTTGGGGCAGCGGGGTCAGGTGGTCCTCTGGCAGGGCTGGTCCAAGAGAGAGAGACAGCCTTCGCGGTTGCGCCTTAAGAAGGCTTCCTCCTAGCCTCGCTCCCCCCGCTCCACCACTCGGGATGAAGTGGTCGAGGCTACCCGCGGTGAGCGGCGCGAGATTTGACCTGCCCGCGAGCAGACCCTACAAAGTACACTGGTTTTTCAACTGCTACGCGATCCTCCTGACTCCAGTGCTCTGCCAGAGGAAGACCCCGAGGAATGGTGGGATAAATTTGAGCCTGTGACGTCATTCAACCGAGGGGCCCACCAAGCAAAACTACGGTACGCCTTCGTCCTGAATAGCCGAGAATCACGAGCAGGAGAATCACGTGGCTTCTCCAATTACTTGCCGTATCGCCTACATCTGTCGTACGCTGCTTGTGAGCGTTTGGGCGTATCGGCGACTATCCGAAATATTTCTTAGCCGCTGTTGCGTCGCAGCGTCCGGCTACGCTCGGGGGCGGCACGTCGACGTTTTCGTTATCTTCTGCGCGTGGTGGTCGCCTGCGATTCCCTGTCACATCTGGAACGGTGAGTAGTACATGTCCCATACGGCAACGGTGCAGCGGCAGCACCGCTCGGCGAGCAAGCGTCCGCTTGGACCGGACGCAAAAGCGCGCGCGGCGCTCTGGCTGGTCTGCGGCGAGCGCGCGCTCGACGACCAAGCGCTGTTACGAGCGCGGACCGGACATATTTCAAAATCTGGGTGTGATAGTTAAATAATGCTTCGCAACGAAAATGAAGGGATGCTGTCATAGAGAGAGAAATGGAGAGGAGAAAGAGAGAAGTGAGCCAAACGCTTTCATGTGAAAAAAAAAAGCCAGAAAGGGAAACTCGCAAAGAGCGCTGGCGAAGGTTTCATAGAAGGTGACCTCTTGTATCATGCGTGTGCTTTTTAATTGCGACACATTCGTTAGGTGCCTCACCCCGATTCCACAATGAATCCGGCCTCGTAAAAGCGCTCGCTTGCCAAGCGCGCGGCCAGTTCGTCGGCCGCCGAGCACTTGCAGCATCTGGACCTATGCTAGCACCGCGCATGCGCAAATCTCTCCCCTAAGCGCGCTGGCGCGCAAAACCTCGCTCTTTGAGCGGGAGGCACTCCATGCATCTCTGTCATAAGGAACTTGCAGCTCTCGTTTCAGACGAGATGGGGCATCACCACTAACAGAAAAGGAGCCTGTTTATCGAAAACGCCGATGTGCAGCCACCGAGCATCACCGACACATCGAAGCAGGACAATGAGAAGCAACAGCGCCTAAAACATGTGCGTGCGGGAAATCTGCTGCCGTCAGTGTGCACCGAAGGCGGAGAAGCAAGGGCGCCTATAAAAGCTGCCGGATGCCCCCCAACAAATGCGACCCCGCGAAACCATGAAAATATTTTGTTTGATTGGCATAAAATTACTACATGGACCTCATTACCGCATTCAATTATTCCTGATGCGGAATCTGCATGCAGAAACTTCACCTTTCAATGAACTTGCTTATCCTGCATTAAAGCGGCATAAAATTGAAATTGTCCTGCCGTACGGAATCGCTGCCGGGAATGGGCCATGCGGTAGACAAAATGCTTGAATAGCGGTTATATCTGCTGCGGCTTCTGAGACTACTGAGCATCTGACAGCGTCCTTGCATTTAAACAACGTGCTGATGCAGGAGCCTTATTACTCCACACACAGCGTGCGCTATCCCTCTCCATTTTTACATATAATTATGGGTATGGTAGGCAGCGAAAAATGCAATAAAATCCAGAAATTACACCGTTGTCGTTCTGAGAAATTCGGCGGTTTGCGTGGGTGTGTTGATTTGCTTCAGCTCACTGAAATTTGAAATCACTTCTCATCCAGACCACCATCGGACCATTATCCATCCAGACCATTATCGGTAATTTCTCTTCGTAACTCTTCTGAACTTTTTCCCTGTTAATTCGGTGATCGAACTGCCAAGCCCATTAGGATTAAATAAAAATCCGAGACCACTTAGAACGGGTGCGTTTAGATTTCGGGGGCGCGTTGGAGCTGAGTAATGAAGGTAATCGCGGTCACGGTGTTCCAGCATATCCGTGCTTTTATAGACTGAGAAGCATAAATGGACGTTTTAAGGGATAAAAATCGAATAAGTGTAATCAGCTCAACAAATGCCACAGCGCATAAACTATGCGATATTTCGGTGACAAGAAATTGTATACAGAGACTACCGTAAAAATATCTATTTTCTGGCTGTGGATACTTTGTTCTTGAATGAGTTAACGTACGTTAACAGACTTTAATGATTGTCTGCACAGAAGGGCTGGTAGAACGGTAGAACGCGGTAGAACGCCTTATAAAAATGAAGTAAAATAATATGAACTTGGTTGTCCCTATTCAGTGCTGCCGCTTTTCGTGAACAGTTGCAATAAGTTGTGCTACAGTGCGGCAGACCGTGACGGAGTACGTGCTGGCGCTATCAAGTTCATCTCGAGAAAGTTAGTTGTGTGTTCACAGATTATGTGTTCCAGCAATTTTTAAAAAATTCACAAAGAGGAAATCAGTGTCTACGAAGACGGTGATGTGATTAAGTTTGAAGTGAGTTTATTTTCTCGGTGTCCCTTGGGGAGGGCCGAAGATGAAAGCTGCGACGGCAGCTTAACGAGTCGATCGACCCCTACAGCGCTGGCAAGAGACAGAAATGCAGGAAAATAGGTACTCATACAAAGACCGAAACATGTAAGCCACCATACAGTGCGGAGCAACAGAAGATAATGAAAAAAAGAAAAAATGCAGACATATGTACACGCATACAAAAAAAATGTCAGTGATGATGCAGTTTCAATGCAGTTGCAGAACTGCGATCAATTTTAAAAGTGGTTTTCGAGAAATTTCAGCAATATTCACATCAGTGGCATTAAGTGTGCTCAAAGTACGTGGTAATGTGTTTTTAATACTTTGTGTGCCATATGCTGTACGGCATGTTTCAACATATCAGTGTTCAGGGTGAATGCTGCGAAATTGGGGAGTGTTAGTATGAAGGTCTTGTAAGTGTCGGGGGTGAATGGTATTTTTAACTAGGTCAGTTCTGTGTGCGTTAGTCTTAAGGGGCAAAGATAAGATAGTTTTACTTCAATATACTGATCAAAATGCTCAGATGTGTGGGCGAAGAAACTCAGTTTACTTACTACACGTAAATCTTTTTCTGAAGCAGATAAATCTTGTCCTTATTGATTCCAGCGGTAGCTCCCCTTACAAGCTGGCAGTAATTCAAGTGAGATAGCAACATAGATCGATGCAACCGCAGTTTTACATTACATGAAAATAGACATCTATGCCGATTAATAAGGTCGGCGATAGGAATGCTTAGTTATTACTGGGGTTACACTGCCATCACAGCTGAACTGACTAGTAAAATGGGCACCTAACACACGAATACTTTATATAACATCAATTCATTCTGAGCCGAAATCCAGATGAGGTACAAAGGCAAGAACTTTTGTTTTGGACGAAAAAATCGCAGCTTTATTTTAGTAACATCAATTTTAAGATAATTCGTAAGTGACCAGCTTATAAAACTGTTTAAGGACACATTCGCATCGTTAATTATGCCCAGAACAGTCTTAGAAGAAAATGACAAAGTTACGTCACCTGGATACATAATACACTTAGCACATGCACACGTGGTAAAAATTTCATTAACATAAGGGTTAAAAAGAAGGGGGCCAAGGATGCTGCCTTGGGGAGCACCCGCTGTAATTGGTCTGACTGGTGACGTTTGAGTATTTATGCTAACATACTGCGAGCGGTATTGGTAGCATGCTATGATTGTGAGTACTGTGCCCCGGAAGCCGCATCTCTAAAGTTTCAACAAAGGCCGT
Source organism: Amblyomma mixtum (assembly GCF_055824585.1). Lineage (NCBI taxonomy): Eukaryota > Metazoa > Arthropoda > Arachnida > Ixodida > Ixodidae > Amblyomma > Amblyomma mixtum. Next base: position 174,474,732 of record NC_143012.1, on the reverse strand, counting down.
GTGTGACCAGTATAGTCAAAAGCTTAAGAGAAGTGAACAAAGATGCCAAAGACTAGCTCGTTTTGTTCAAACTCTTGAACATTATACCATTTCCAATAAAGTAGCGCAGTCTCAGATGAATTAGTCTTAGTGAAACCGAATTGAGCTTCGGATGTTATACTATAAGTTTAACAGAAGCTTGCCATTTTCTTGTGAATTCACTTTTCGAGACCGTTAGAAATGCGGGCTACACAGAAAATGGCGTGTAGTTTAATACACATTTTTGTCGCCTTTTCTGAAAAATGCAGATCCTTTCGCTACTTGCATGCGTCGAGGAAATATTCCAGATTAAAGGCACAAGTTAAAAATGTAAGAAAGTGCTGGAGTTAACACATGGAGCATGTACTTCAGTGGCCTAATCTGTAAATCATCTGCATCACGGCTCTTCCTATTGGCCTTATTCATAAAATTTGCAAATACCTCTCAAGGAGTTCATTCATTCATTCATTCATTCATTCATTCATTCATTCATTCATTCATTTTTGACAGAAACCGGTACATTGTATATGCTTCTACATATTTAATTTTCCTGTCTGGATAGCCGAGGCAAAAGACGTATTCAAACGCCTGACGGGGACTCGGAACCTTTATTGCACACATGCCTCAAACAATGGCGCGAAAACCTAAAGTAACACTACACTGATGGGGAGAAAAAGCAAGAAAGTACAAAAGGAAAGAAAAGCAAAAATGTTGTTTTGCACTGACCAAGTACAATGTTAAACGATGGACACGCACTAACAAAAGCAAAACGACCAAAATATAAGGATACATACAAGTGGTCTGCACAATTACAGTTACAATATCACTACGAAGAACAACACGAATACAATAACACTACAAAGATGGGCAGCACGGGTAGCATGATTTCAAACATGAATGCACAGCGTAGGTACGCACTACACACAGCCAGACAGATTGATTTCCTATCCATACCGTACATTGAGAAGGAGGTGTTTCACCCCTTTCTTAAACCCAGATGATGAACTTGACTCGGATAGGGCGGCGAATAGCTGAGGGTATGTATTGCGCAGTTCGGGAATTTGATGGCCAGCTAACTGTGTAGCATACGATGTTCGAGCTCTGTTTTTGACATATTTGCCTTCACGTAAATTATAAGCATAGTTCTGGCGTCTGTAGGATTCAAGAAATGTTAAAACGACAGATTTCACATCGTGATACACCTGCATAACGAGCTGGACCCAAACATGTTGAAAACTGTCAATATCTTATATTTCTGAAAAATAGGTGCGGTGTGTTCATATCTTGGTTTATTTGCGATTATTATTATAGCCTTCTTTTGTACCACGAGTATTCTTTTAAGATTGGTTCTCGGAATAACATACATGGAGTTAGCATACCTAACAAGTCCGGACTCATTACCAGGTAGAAGTGTATCTCCAACTGCTCTGCTCACAAAATATTAAAAGCCTCTACGAAATCCGGCTCTGATACACTTTCCCCGTTAACAGTTATATGGTCCGGAGTGGTGGAATTCGCTCAGTGAATAATAACTGTATTTATTTTCCCCCGTAATTTCTGCGTGTTGCCACTGCAGGCTTCAACATAGTGTTGTAATACGAGTCTCTTGTTTGCCTAAGTTGTTTAGCTAATTCATTTCGATAAGCTTTCTATCTATCAAATAACGAGGGGCAAGTGTTTTGATGAACTTAAGTACATGCAGTCCCTATGGTGAATTTTACGAAGAAAGCTTAACGTCATCCACTCTTTACGGGCTTTTATATGCTGAATGTGTGGTTTATGATGTATCATAGGCGACGTTTGCATACCTTACTGATAACACATGAGGCCATGTCGTATTTGCGATAGCACAAGCGAGAAGAAACAAGGCTGTCATCTCTAATTCTTGGAAAAAACGAGCGCATCGTTTCGTTCTTTTTTTTTGACGTGCGTCTTTGCATCAAGAGCAATAGCAAAACAATCGCTAAGATTAAGGGCTGATAACATGAGCAACATATCGGTTACATCAAAGTCGTAATGAAAAGGTCTATTAACGACTTTGCTTCACTAATGACTCTTGTCGGCATAATGATGGCTTGTGCGCAAAGATGCGAAAAAAGCAGCGAAAAAGAATATATGGTTACGAAGTTCATCACAAGGAAGTTTATGTTAGATTCACCCGCCATGATCATGCTGTAACCGTGTTTACGAATATGAAGAATTCCATTTGAGAGAATTCTAGTATACTTCCTTGTGAAGGCCGGTTACAAACATTAATTGAAGTAGGACCACATATCAGAGAAAGGAGTTCATAGTCCACAGTCATAGCACAAAAGTCTTGTATCGATCCACACGCAGCCCATTTTCGTACTAGAACAGAAACGGTACCATCACGAGTGCATCATGTGTAGTCGTGATGGTGGCGAAAAAAAGCTATGATGGTGGCGAAAAAAGAGCTATAATTGGGCAGCTGTATCACATCTTCTGCAGAACTGTACCATGTTTCTGTCAGCATGAATATGTCAATCATCGCTATATGGCTAAGTGAACATTCGAGTTGAGCAGTTTTGTTGACAGCAGAGCTCGTGTTCAGATGCAAAACTCGAAGCGAAGTGTTCGCTCCAGAGAGCTCTTTCTTGAAGCCATCTACTGCACCATACTCGTTAGTGCTCATTTTAACTTACATGTTATGTGGTACATTGAACTTTCTGTTTTGCTAGGATTTCAGTTTCAGCAAGTCATTTGGACGCTTGAACACGAGCGCACCCTCTCCTTCACGAAGCCTCACAAACACGCGGCAACCTCTGTGCCACGCAAACTGATAATCGTTTCCTTTTGACGAGTTTTTTTTTGGTTGTTGTTAAAAGCAACGTCCTATCTTGCCGTGTCAAGTTCTCTCCAATGTATATGTCATCTGTCTGAACCCGCCTCTTACGCCTCTTTTTGAACCACTTGTCCGGGGTTTCTTGTCCAGAAAATACTGCACCTTCATCTTTTCATGGCTTTTTTGGGCAACCGATCAACAGCCACGACGTCGCTAGCCTGCCGTTCATGAGTAATTAGTTTGGAGGCAAGCTCATTTACTTTTGAAAACAAGTATTCGTTTTCTGTTTCCGGAATGCAGTGAATTTCCAGATTCAACTTGCAGCTGCGCCATTCTAAATCCTTAGCTTCAGCCCTCAACTGCTCTTTGCTTTTGGAATTGGAGTGACGTTTGCAAATTTCCAATCACTGCGAAGCTGTCAGCATGTCACTGATTTCTCCTCGTACCATTCACTGGGCCATGCTAGAAACGTTTCAGGTATTTCGTCCGCGCCTTGCGTCTTTTTTTTTTTTGCTTCTGAGTTCAACAGGATAGCTAACACATCTACTTAAATTGTACAGATATCCCTGTTTGCAGACTGTTTACGGAAGAAAAATGTGGTCTCTAGCCGTGATCATCAATGAATAGCAAACTGAAAAAAATGACTTTGGTCAAGAAGTTTGGATCACTTTCAATCTCTTTTTTTAAATCCCTACTCAAATTTAATCGAATGTTCTTTTGATCTTGTCTGAGAATGCGAGGAAGAAATTTAGCGGAAACACGTCTCATTTGCAACTGCTCAGTCAAAATTCGCTGACGTGAGCTCCAACTCACCCCTGTCTCTTTTGAAATTTGGTCGATCGTGAAACGACGATCTTTGTTCATTTTTTGACAGAATTTTCAACGTTTTCATCGTTTCGAGACGTTGAAGGACGCCCAGAACGAGCATGGTCTTAGACACTCATCTCACCACATTTGAAGCGCCCAAACCACTCGAAAACTTGTGTGCGGCTCATAGCATCCTCTTTAAAAGCGTGTTGCAACATTTGGTAAGCTTCCGTTGCCGATTTTTCAACCAGGAAACAAAACTTCAAACACACTCTCTGTTCTTTTAAATTTGCCATAAAGATTTCGCAGGCGGAGCAAAACAACTGCAAGCGAAACACAACACTACGCTCAAATGTTTGCCTACAAATTTATGTCGTCTGCACAACTGTTTCGTGAAGGTCTCTACTAACCCCATCTAGCGGTAGAACTCTCTACTACGTCTACGAATGGCAACGCGCTCTCAGTTCGGTTTCTTTTGGGTCCCCCCTCGTAAACCTAGAAACAACTGAGTAAACGCTGCCAAGCACTGAACAGTGCAAGCAGGGGAACTTCAGTACGAGTTTTAATGAATTTGCTTTCATGAGTAGTAATAAAAAGAAAATATCACTTGAGGCTGTGAAAGCTATCAAAATAAAAAAATGGCTGGTGGTTTAGCATGCTTAGAACGAAATATTGTGCGAAGGCACAGATCTTTTTTTACGGTGGACAACACCGCCACGTACCTCAATGCCCGATTGAGGTGTCCACTGGCCAAGGGTGCCAGTTATGCGCGTCTTCAACTTTTTGATCGTCAACGTCACTTTACTCAATGTACGCCTGTGGCTCATGCTCCAGTTCCGCGTTTCTGCATGAGTGTTGCCAACGCCAACGCCTACTGCCCTAGTGCCGTGCTTCGGCCACAACGTTGTCCACGCCAACGCATGGAGCGCACATCTCTGTGTCAGAACCGCCACATAACTCAAAGTGCGAGTATTTCTATATATGGCGACAATATGCCTGCTGGCACAAATTCTTATTTACAACCTAAATACACACTAGACTCTCGAAGCAAGTCCAGTTACGTCCGATGGATTCAGTCTTCTACATCCGGTGGATGGCCTGGAGGGGGTCCGCACCGCAGCACCGAAAGATCCACACCGGGGGTGTTTCTGCCCGATAGCACGCAAAGCGCGGCAGATCCAAAGCAAGTGTTCAGTGCCCGCGTCGCAGACAGTAGCGAGACAGATGGGGCAGGAGTCACCGAGAGGGGCATGATACGGCGCCGGACACGACCAGGAAGGAAGGAAAGAGACTTTAATGGATAATGGAGAGGTCTGCCTGGTTATAGGCCTGGCATGCTACTCCAGGTGAGGATGAAAGAAGAGGGTGAAAAAAAAAGTGACATCAAATATACTCAACACTCACGCACTCTCACACGCACAATGATTATCAAAGTATGTTCACTAAAACCGTGTCCCTTAGATGACTATCAAAGTATGTCCACTAAACCCGTGTCCCTTAGAAAAACTAAGAGAGCTTTTGTCCCTCGCTCCTATCTTGCCGTGTCAAGTTCTCTCCAATGTATATGTCATCTGTCTGAAGAACACGACCAGGTTCCTGTAGCAGTGAGGGCGACACTGAGGCGTAAACTTCGAAGCAAGAGTTTTTCCCAGCGCGCAAGGCCACCAGGGACGTCGGAGCCACATGGTGGGGCAAGTACTCGCGTGGCGCGCCGGTGGTTTTCTTTTCTTGAAGCTGTATTATTTCGGCAGAGGTTTGAGCCGCTTGAAGGGGACACCGAGGAGCTGATTTGTGGCTTGCTCCGTCCACCAACGCTCATGTTGGGTGGGCATCTCGACGAATCAATCGCGCACAAACGGTGAGGGAAAGTTATATCCTGAATCAGCTGTGCCAATAAGTCAGTGTTCAGAACACACCGCAGACTACGGATTGAGCCTCAGGAGTCTGTGAGGATGTAAAGGTGGCGTCTAGATGGTTAGAGTGGAGAGAGGATGCTTAATGCGTCCCGAATGGCCAACAGCTCTGCCTGTGTCGACGGCCAGGAAGGGGAGCAAGCGTAAAGAATGTTGCAATTTGTGGCAATAATTCAGAGGAAGCGATAGTAGTTACGTGATCTTCACTCGCGCCAAGGTCGCCATAGGCCACATGTTGCCGTAGTGAGGTTTCAATCGTAGAAGAGACGTCATCCGTCCCCACACTAGACTTACTCAGGTGGCCAACGGATCGTGAGTGTATGCGAGTCATTGACCGATTGTCTGTAACTTGCTGTTAAAGCCATGGTGGCTGTGACAGGCAGGAAACGACAAGCAACACAGAGCGAGATGGTGTTGCAGTTTAACATGAGTCGTTTTCAACTGGGGCGATAGCCTGAGTGTATCGAACAACGTCGATACACTCAGGATATCGCCTCAGTTGAAGACATACATGCAAGACCGCAACGTTGAACCTGTTGTTTCCCCAGAATTCATTCTATAAATTACACACCGAAACCATACCTGTCAACACGTTGCTCGATAGAAAAAAAACATTTTTGTGTCTTCTGTACACTGCCGCTTGTGCAATGTGCCGGAAAGAATTGAACATTGTTTTATAGACTGCAAAGACGTGATTTTGTTTTGAGATGTGCTGCAGAGGGCGCTATAAAAAGATTTTCTCCGATATTCCTACAGGCTGCGCTACCTTGTTGTTTTCCAGCCTGACTTAAAACGCTATGATATGATTCTTATGATTGGACTTCATAGCCTTTGGAAAACGCGCCTGCAAGACCGCAACGTTGAACCTGTTGTTTCGCCCAGAATTCAGTTTAGCCGATTGTTGCTGCTGGTAACGGACATTTACGAAGGATTGGACTTTTTACCGGATTTGTTTCCTCTCGAGATGCGCTGTATATCCCTGCCAACCTTTTAGTTCTGTTACGTTTATCAAGTTTGTGCCACGTAGCGCCTACCTAGGTGCTCTGTAGATAGGTTTTTACACACACACAAACACACACACACACACGTCATTTCTGTACATAACCACGTAGAATAAATACTATGAAATAAAAGAAAGAAAACCTTCGGCGATAGCCTAGTTCTCTTGCGCAGCGGCCAGCGAAGTTGATCTCTTCGCCCCGCCGTGGGTTCGAAAGAGGATGTGTTGCCTACTTCGCTCAATCCGTGCATTTCAGGGGCTCCAAGTTCCCTTGTTTATGAGCTTGTCATTCCAACCTATTCGTTGCCTAACTTTTTTTTTCAGAGATCTGCCTGCTTTATGTTTCATTTTCCGTCTACATGATTCTTCCCCCCTTAATCCGCAGTCTCTGTGGACGCACATTTCTACCGTTGTTAATGCATGTTGCTCTATCCTCAGTACAGCTGTTACCTGTACCACGTGCGAAACCTGACGAGCTGCACACGAAACACTAGCACGCAATTAACGTACACAGCGACCGTGTGCAATCAGAGGACTTCAGCCTTGCCGTTTGTTATCTGAACCCTGACGTTCCGTCGAGTTTGACCTCGTCAGATTTAATGTCAAAACTTTAGACACAATGCCAACTGACGGGTTACATAAAAAAAAACATTCCTTTGGGGCGCTTCAGGGCGCGGCAGAAGTGTTCCTTCGCACTCCAGGAAAGTGTTAGGACAGGTAAGAAATTTCGAAAGTCGTTTCTACCGCTACAAAAGCGTTCGACTTCTCACAGTTTCGAGGCCACGACCCGATCTTGCTTACTTCAGCTATACACGGGAGTGCATCTTTGCTGTAAGTAACCAGGACACGCAGCTTGCTTTTCAACCCTGTAGTAGAGCTCTTAAACCAACCGTAAACAGAAAGAAGTATCGAAATAGGAAGAAAAGGGTTCTGCTTGCCTTGTCCAGATTTAGAACTTAAGCAAGGCCAGAAGTGCTCCATTAAAGGAGTAAGAAAAAAATCCGTGTCATGGTTACATTTAACCAAAACAGTGCTGTTTCGCACGTTCCCTCTGTTGCTTCGCAGCGGGGATCTGAAAGAAAGTGCCAGTTGAGGCGGCCGCATATTGAAAGAGGCCAAATGCAAAAACTCCTGTGTGATATACAGTGTCAGAGCACGTTAAGGAACCCCACGTAGTCTAAATTATTCTGGAGTCCACCACTACTGTGTGCCTCATAGTTCCAAACCAGCCATTTTGTTAAACCCTGGCTGAGCGTCCAAGTACATGCGTGATCTTCTGTTTGGACTCTACCGCGCACGAATGAAAGTTGACGACGACGATTTCTAAAGCGTAGCGCTAGAGGCTGGCAGCTCAGTACGCGGTGGGAAGGGTGGAGGCGATATCCAAAAAATCGAGAAATCATGGGGGCCATTGGGGAGTTTTTGCAGTGTGACCACCTGTACTTTGTTCCTCGCCAATGAAATTTATTATGCGCTCCAAATTATTCACTGCACCAATCTTTACATCAAGCTTCCCCGGCGAGTTTTCGATGCCTTTATGTGGAATTCATCTCTGGAATCTATTCTGCGTCATAACCTTTTCCGGCCTCTAACCGCTGGCGACCACTGATTAGTTTATCTGCACGTCGGAGAGAGACACTACGCACCCAGTAGTGCGTGCATCCTTGGAGGCCACTTTAGTTCATGTTTTACAAAACCTCATAGTGTCTTCTAGTGTTGCTAATCGTCCGTGTTTTGGGGGCTTAATGCTTTAGGTGTATTTGGCTGTTCGTTACTTGTTCACTTCTCCTCTGAGTTCCTCTGTTCAGCGTTGAGAAAACGTTTGTACAAGGATTTATTTGTATGTTCTTCCCTCGCCCTTTATACCGCTCACTTTCTTGAGACGTGACGCATTTAAAAGAACATGTGCAATTCCCCTCTGGCCATGCGCAACGGTATTTTTCAGTACGCTACACCTCAAAACTTTGTTCGTTAAAAATGGTTAAACAAACAGCAGGATTTCGTGCCTACTGCAAATTGCCGCAGTTATGATCCGCTCTAGATCCAGCTGGTCATTGGTGCATCAATCGCGAAGATGCAACTCTTCTGAGAAGTGATGTAGCGGACATTGCAGAAAACACGCATCGACACCACATTCTGTACGATACCTCGCTGCACTGCCCTTTATGGATGAACCCGTAGAAATGTTCTTTCTAATTGGACTACACGTGCAGCCTCTGCAAAACACGCATGACAGAACGGCATTGCAAATCTGTTGTGTCTATAAAAGACCACTTCAGTAGAATGATTGTACACCTGAAATAAGTTCATGCCCAGACCGAGTTCGAACCGAAGTGGCACTCACTCTCATTACTATGCTCTTCGTTGCCTGTTTTCTTATGCTTGGTTGCTTAGGTTTGTCGTATTACGCATCGTGTTGAATTGCCACAGTTTTCCTAATGATTCATTGTGGGTTGTACAGCGCGAAACAGACGAAAGCACAAAAGAAAGAGACACCGCAGACGAGAGCTGTGGTGTCTCTTTCTTTTTGACCTCTCGCCTGTTTCGCGCTGAACTACCCACTGTGAACTTTTACCAAATCGTCCAGCTATCCATCCTTTTTCAGTGTTTTTTCTAATGAACTGCAGATAGTTCCTATACGTAGAACTTTGCATCACTCAAGTAGACACGAAGTCGAGCAATTACAATGGCTGAGTGGTCTAAACCAGCTGAAAGCGGATCTGTTCTGTTCGCGCCACCGCTAGTTCGAATCCCGCTCGAGACTGTAAGGTCAGAAAGTATTTTTTTGTGTGCTTTCACGGAGGCCGCGCACGGATTGACACATGCCGGATTTTTTGTTCGCATGGCCGTTCTAACAAAGTAAGGACAATTCTGCCTTTATACCCGCGCACACATTTTGATATCAGGCGAGAAGCGGTGTAGGTAGTACTTAGGCTGTACCGGATGCTTCGCAACTGCTGTTTTCTCAGTTCTGCTGCCTCAAACGTTTTGTAATTCACTTCAACCATCACGGAAAATGAAATGAGAATGACATCTGGCTTAATCGAATACCCGCGCATGGTGCCTCAGGTGCTTCTTTCTTCACGCACATTATTTCAGCGTACACGGACGGGACAGTAATCTGCTGCCATTCTTCTGTAACATGGAAGACCGCTTTAAATCTGCTATGGGTTCGTTATACAGAATCGCCTGTACTATGTGAGATGCTTTTTTCTTTAAGCATTTGACCAACGTGGGCAAACAATTTCTGGACAGCAGGTTTGTCGTACTTTTACGTACTTGAAGATAATATAGGTATATTGATTATGATGATGATAGTGAATTTGTATGGTGCAAAGGCATCTGCGGCCAAAGAAATCCATGGCACAAGGTATTTTTGTTAGCTCAAGGTGGGGCCAGAGACCCGTTTCCCAAGCACTTCACCCTGAATGAGCCGAGCACCCGGGCTGGGGAAGCTTGTACCCATTTCATCACCGGTGGGTACCCGGCGGCACTGAGGATCGAAGCCCGCACCTCCTGCATGGAAGGCGGATGCTCAACCACTGGGCCACGGTGCCCTATTGGTTATAGATGTTATATTTTGGTTTATGTTGGTTATATATTTGTTGTACTTTAACAATCTTGATATCGCCGCAAACATTCTGAGTCCTTGTACATCTGTTTTCAAATACTGTAACTCCCAAGTGAAGTTGTAACTCTGTTTTCTATTTCTGAAAAAGGAGGAGGAAGCCGATGCAAATGGTCGGTATTCATGGCGATGCCTAGCTCCTTTCGCAGTTTGCAGTAAAGTTCTGCAAGAAACTAATGTCGAGACATAGAAAAAGGCTGGCAGATTGTATAAGAAATAGACAAAGCAGAGTTGAAGCACCTTTGACGGAACTGGATTTCGTTACCGCTTCATTGAGGTCGGCCTGGGATGTGGCCAGAAAGCGAGCCACTGGCCGGAGTCTAACACGTCGAGTACGGTGACAGCGGCCCAGAAGATGCGCGGCCCAAGCTCATCTGCATCCGCGACACCACTTCGGCCCGGCAGCGAGCACCTGCAGGCGGGCTAGCACGGCGGCGCACTTCGCGACCGGACCTATCCACTCGGCAGATAAGCCACCGCTTACCCCACTTTCTCAAACCCTTCTTTGTCTGGTAGCTAGATCTGTATACGAGCCTCCTGTTGCACTTTTGTATTGACTCATTCAGTCGCTTAGCGTTGTGTACGTTTAAAGCGTCTTTCTTCGGTCATTACGATGGCATCGTATTGTACAGCATACCCCTTATTTTCTCTTATCTATGTGACCTTGCCATTCCACTGTCGTGCATGCTTCAGTCCCTTGCCTTTTGGAAATCACGCTGTTAATATTAAGCTCACTGCCTGGTAGTGTTCCATTGCAACCTGATTCAGAGTAAAGTTATACAATGTGTCATGTGTGCTCTGTGGCTTAGGTCAGCTGCTGATCTGGCGTGACGCGCATTGCCGGTCAGAAGTGTGATCCCCTTCTTCAGGGCGTGGGTAGAGTTGTTTCTCGCTCCGCCCTCTCCAAATTTATGAAATCAGCATCGGTAGGCTGAGTGGCCCGGTTAATTGCGGCAATGCCACTTCTTCTGGCGGCTGGGTGAACTTTCTGGCTGAAATTCTCCCGAAACTCGCCTATAATTGGCCACTTAGGGCGTCGTGTGAACATATCGGCGTTTTTCATGGCCACCATTGTTCCGGCATAGTTCATGTTACCCGCTGCGTGGGGAAGTACCAGACTGACCCGGCTCTTGCCAGTGAATGGCTACAGCATGAGCATAGTATCTTTGTTATTTTTCTCGAACATCCTTGGCTACAGAGAACTTCGGAGAGCTAAGCTTAAGCGACGCATACGGCTGTACACAGCCTTAAGTGGACGCAGTGGACAGTAGTGTGCTCCTAGTGCCACACCGAAAAAATCGGCACATAAATTCAAATACAACATATGCTGAATTCCTGAAAACATTAATTCCTTTGTGAGCGTGTCGTTGTCTTGTTTGTAAAATTTACATACGTCAAGCCCGGTCACGAAACCGTCCAAAAAGGATATTTGGGTTCATCATTCAGTAATCAAATTGGCTCTTCGTATACATCGCGATGGTAATTAACTACCTTCCACCAACGAATAATTACTGTGATGAAGCTGGCAGCTTCTTTCGCACGTGAAAGTGCGGGCAAATCGCAGAGCGCATCTAAGACCTCAGCCACAAATGCATTGAAAACCTGAAAGACAAGCTTGCCATGCTGCTTCTCTAAATTGCTTCGGTTTAAAGCCTTCGAAGAAAGCCCATAGCTGTACTTGAAGAGCTGAGAAGCTTGAAGTTTATGAAGCTCACTAAGATCCTTGAATGATCCCCACTGAATGATGTCAGGGTGAACGGAATTGTCAGTGAGGTTAAACATGGGAAAACAAAAGTTGGCTCGTGAATTTCTTTAGTACAGCGAATTATTTCTAACCCAGTTTAACAGGTGCACAGCTTAAACGATGTAAAATATGAGGCGTGTTACATCAGCGGGATGTGGGTATATAACCCCCACTTTATGCGGCTTCGTAAACATGCTTAAAGCAAAGCCTCCCTGTTGATTGAGTTATCTGTTATTTACTACAGCTAAAACTTTCTCGAAAGGAGCATAGCATACTTTGCACCATGAACACATGTGCAGTAGTTGCAGCTTCATACTGCTGCCTGTGCAATCTTTCCTCCTTGTAGTCCATAAATGGCTGAATGTGATTCTCGTCTACCATTTAAATAAAGACATTCTCAGGTGATTTCAGTTTGTTAAACCTCTGGCCAATTTATTTAAGAAAGTTGTGTTCACCTGATTCATTCTCATGTGATGCGTGGAAAGATGAGCAGACGTTTCTGATGGTACTCGGATGGGGCAAAGTAAAGAAACCAGATCCCCTGAAAAACTTGTACGCATTAGGAGATATAGTAGGCAGTATCCAAGCAAGCACCATTGTTTTAGATGAGTGCTGCAATCGTTCTTTCTCGAGCAACAGCACTTGTTCCCTAAAAAAATTTATCGGTGTCCTTTGTTTTCGTGGAAGCTTTATTCAATATTTTTCAAGAGGTTTCCTATCAGGTTAGTAAGGCCATCAGATATACCTTGGTCGTCAGGAGTCTGTTGCAACTTATTTAATATATGAAGCACGAAACTGCTGTCACCGATTTCATCAGGCACGAGAGAGGGAGAGAGGAGAAACTTTTACTCTCCACTGGTGGGGGCTACAAGCCCGAGCCAGGCACGGCCCCACTACGCTAGATATCCTGCAGTCCATGACGCTGCCGCACATCCGCGGCCCGCGTGGTGGCGGTCTTCTGCCGGTGCGGGTCCGTCGCGCGCAGTGAGGCCTCCCATTCCTCCCATGGTTAGAGCTGTGAGCTTGGCGGGGGGGATCAGCCGGACACTCTTTGAGGATATGTGCTAGGGTAGCGGTGAGAAGGGAGCACAAGGAACAGGATGGGGTGAAGGCACCCGGGTGGATGCGGGATAGTAGGTAGGAGGGGATTGTTCGGGTCTGCAGGCGGCGCCCCAGGATGTGGTGGTGGTTGGTAAGAGATGCGTGACCGGGAGGTAGAGCTGTCGTTCGGCCGGATAGGCCTGCGACAGCTCGGTGAAGGTATGCATGCGCTCTCTCGAGTCGTGGCGGCGTGAGTCCGCCGGCGGCCGGTTTATTAGTCCTCGGGCGCGGACATTGGCGGCCTCGTTACCAGGGTTTCCCGAGTGCGCAGGCACTCAGGTCAGCTCCACCTGGCGGGGAAGTGTAGTAGGAAGGAAGCAGTAGGAGCGCCGGATGAGGTGCGTCAGTGCGGTTGTTATGTTTCTAAGTTTTTTGATAGTGAAAGTGCTGTGTCCTTTAATTTTCAACTGGAGCCCAAGTATCCGTATGGTGTTTACCTCCGGTATGGGTTGTCCGTCCAGTGTTATGTTGATGGGTGTTGTATGAAGGGTGCGGGGTTTGGGGCGTATGATTAGGAGTTCGGGTTCGGTTGGGAGCAAGTGAGGCCCATAGTGCGAGCGTAGTGTTGTGTGTATGTGGCTGCCTGTTGGAGAGTGTCTTCTATGTGCACATCGTTGCCCGACGTAGTCCACAGGGTGATGTCGTCGGCATATAAAGTATGTCAGAGGTGCGGTATGCGTTTCAGAGAAGCAGCTAGGGGGTTGAGGGCGGTGCTTAATAGGAATGGTGATAGTATCGATCCTTGTGGGGGGTCCACCCCTCGAAGGTTGTGAGAGGAGTAGTGGGGACCCTTGTGACATCTGTGCTGTGGTTGGTGAGGAAGGCGCGGATGTAAGAATACATTTCATTTTCAATGTTTAATGGGGAATTAATGGGGAAAGTGCGGTTAGTATGGTGGTGTGGTGGATCTTGTCAAAGGCCTTTGAGAGGTCTAAGGTGAGTATGACTTTAGTGTAGGCTGGGATGGTGGAGTTGAGGACGTCGTGCACTCAGACACGACAGAATCTCCTAAACGTTCCTCTGGGTTGCCGTGAAAATACGCAGTGATACGAAGATCTGCGGAAAGAGTAACAGAGGAATGTAGAACCGGCGCGCTTTCGTTTAAAGTATTCAAGAAGATCGTACAGTCTGGGCGATTAATAAGAGTCCATTCAACTGGAACAATACTTGACTTTTAAGCGCTTCATCATTTCATGCAGTAATAAAATTTGTACTGCATTTGCTCTTGTCGATAGCAGGCTGCGGACGCTTCAATAGCACGACCAAGATATGTTGCCTCCCGGCGCATTTCTTGGCATCTGCAGAGTCCCTTGCTGGCAAGCCATCTTCGACATACACGAGGGGCAACCAGGGGATTGGGATGACACTGATCAAAGACGCAAACCTGGCGCTTTCAGTGGTGCTTCGAGCACCTTTCCTGTCCTGGGATCGGTGTATGCGGTGTGGTATATGTTCGAGGCAGGATGCGTGGAAGCGCAAGGTGCACACCTGCATTGAAATAGTAAACGTGCAACACACCGCATTATCAATGCAATACAATCTAATTCTTAAGCTTAATTTTAGTCATAGGTCCCGTACATTTAAGGCAACAGTAGAGAAAATCCAGAAATTCAGTAGAGAAAGCCACTTCTTGTAGAGCTCTTCATCCTTTGGGAACGGAAACAGTTGAGCCTTGTTCCCCGTCTTGTATTTGCTTGAGCACATGGGCAAACAACGCTTGTTAGGCATGTCGAAGCCTGGATGCCGCAGAACGGGCGCAAGAAAAACGGCGCTGAAGCGACTGGCTAGGCAAACTAGTCGCGTGCAGCAAGAAGGGGAAAATGTGCCGGGAGACGATGGGACGGAAAGGCCGGTACGGGGAACCGGAGGCAGAGGCAGGGGTAGGTAAATGGCCAGTAGAACGGCGGGTGCTGACGTCACCAGAGAGGGCGCAGGCCTTGGATGTTTTAGGAGTCGTTGGTATAGCGAACGCAAGTGCCATTTAGTGCGCCTGATAAATCGTGTGCCAATATTTTTCAAATGCTACTATGATTTGAGGACCTCTGACAGCTACTTCTGCAGCTGGAGACTGCTTGTTTGTACACAGCAATTCACTGTTTCATATTTTGGGAGAGCGGGTCCGGGCATGGTCTAGCGCTCACGTAGAGCTTGTTGGGCCGTGCCCGGGCTTATTATAACGTACCGGGCAAGTGCCAGGTCCAGCCTTGAAGGCGCTGGCCTGGGCCCAGACCGGGCTTTGAATCTCGAGCCCGGGCCGGGCTCGGGCCTCAGAGTACTGCCTGTGCACTACTCAAGCTGGTACATAGGTACAATATTAACAAGTCAGAAGGATATAAATAAGAACTGAAAAGTTGGAAGCTGTTACCGAAAGCTCGACACTGACATTATGCGGGTATCAATCTTGTTCATGTAGGTCACAAGACTGCCTCCTTCTCAATGAGGGCTCCGCTCGCATGTGTACATGTAACCATCAAGGTAGAGTCGCATATGTCGACGGCATATTCGAACGGCTCACTATGCGGCGACTAAGCAACGTAAGATAGAGGTGCCAATACTGTGCTGAAATGGTGTGCTTTCCTGATGCCGTTATCTCAATGATAAATCCTGAAGAGCCGCGGCGTAGGCTTCTCTGCTGGACTATGAACCGGTGTGTTTGGAAATTCTGATGTCTTTTAAGAGTGTACACTAAAGGTGGTGGCGAAGAAGTGAATACGACCGGTGTAGAATTCCAGAACTTGTCGATTGTCAAAGCACTGGTACAGAACAAGGAACGGAACAGCGAACGTCTTGACCTAGGAAGACAATGCTGCTAGCATCAAGTTTGTCTACTGAGACTATGGCGCTACAAGGGGGAAAGTCTGCTTGTAACACGTCCAGACACTCGAATAGCTGACGCCTCCGCTCACTGGCTTCTTGCCATAATTTTGAAATTACCAGCCGCACCGCCGCCTGCACAAGCAGTAAACCTTTAGCGTAGCTGAACAGGAGCCAAGCACCAGAGCGCCTAATAAAACATGTCGAGAAGCATTGTTTCCAGCAGAGTGATTGAGCGGTACTTATTTCAGACATGCACATAGAAGACATGACAGGACGTCCGCTGACTCCAGCTATGTTTACTGAAACACGCACTCGTATATTCATTTAGAAGGAATGCAGCAAGCGCGTCCGCCAAATTGCTGTCGAGCCTTCTTAGTCTACAAACGTGTTTTTGTTTTCATAAATTCGCATGTGCTCACTGTCTTCCTTCTAAATAAATAAACTAGTTCGTGTTTAAATAAACTTAGTTAATCAGCACCCTTCCCGTCATGTCTTTCTGTGCGCTTGTGTCAAATAACTAGCGCTCAATTACTCTTTTAGAAACACCGGAGCGCAGGCGCTAGGAGTACAAGGACATCTCTTTGCTGCCTACTTTCAGAGAGTTTTCAAGGAAAATTTCCGAAATCCAGAAATATTGTTGCAGCGAGACAACGATAGTGTAGAAAAGGTGTAGCGGATGTGAGGAGAACCATGAAATCACGATGCCACCGCAAGGGGAGCAGAAAACGAAGGCCAGCACATGGGCGGCGGTTGGCCCGCAGCTGGCGGCGAGGAATGCTTCGCAGCTTTCATACAAAACCCAGATGAGTGTCACATATGTTGGAGTAGGCAGCAAAAATATAGAAAAATAAAAGTGTCCTGCACGTAGTGCGAACTAGAACAATGGGGTAGAGGAGAGTTGCAGTGGGAGAGAAATCAAGAACGCTTCTACGCTTCAGACTGTGGACACGACCCTGCCCCATTCCGGACGCTCATCTACGACTGGCCTTAGGCGACATGCAGCCAGAGCAAACACGAGGCCAAAGCCGCCAGCATTACTTTCTAGGCAGAAGTAGTTCTGCAGCAGTGACAAAACCTGCATTTTGCGCGGACGGCAGGAAGTTCAAAATAACCAGGGAAATTCCAAATGGCGGCGAGCTACAGCCGCAACGTGCGTCATTTGGAGGCGCATATTGCAAATCACCAAAGCTTGCTGGTCTGGTTTCGAAACGTTACGTGTAATTATGCAAGCAAGTCTCAAATCTCAGGCGCCTACTTAACCTTATTATATGTCATCTCGCACCGATCGCCATGAATTGAGGTTCCGTTTTTGCCGCTCAGATGCATTTTTAGATTGTCTTATTCCTCTTCGCGAGCGCCGCCGCGGTGGCTCAGTGGTTATGGTGCTCGACTGCTGACCCAAAAGACGCGGGTTCGATCCCGGCCGCGGAGGCTAGAATTTCTTTGGAGGAGAAATTCTAGAGGCCCGTGTACTGTGCGATGTCAGTGCACGTTAAAGAACCCCAGGTGGTCGAAATTTCCGGAGCCCTTCACTACGGCGTCTCTCATAGCCTTAGTCGCTTTGGGACCTTAAACCCCGTAAACCAAACCATCCTCTTCGCGAGCATCACTGATGTTACTGATTTGAAACCATCATCGAGGATTGCTTTACTTATTGTTTGTTGGCCCCATGATTCTTTCGCTTTTTTTATCCTTACCACTTCAAACTTTACCGCCTTTAGGCATTGAATTTACCGCAATAAATAAACAAATCTGCATGTAAGGTAATAAATATCTTTTTAAAGTTGCTTCTTCTAAATCCCTTCTCCAAAGGTGCTTTCCACACTTCAATAAGAATGTTAAAGATAAGAGAAAGGAGGAAAAAATCTGCTGAGAAACAAGCTGTAAGATCATGCCCGGTGCACGCAACATTTAGGATAACATCACAGAAGGAACGAACGCGAACGATGCCAGGATTCTTTTTCCTTGCGCCGTGCATGCACTGAAAGGTTTGCCCTCGGCGGAAGAAGAACAGGGAAATCGATTGGAGTGCTGAAAGAAGCACGCGATATCCTTAGGCTGTTTCATAAGTGGTCCACTATCTCACATGCCACCCTATGTAGTAGGTGCAATATGAGAGGGAACACTTGAGCGCGTAGCCGCCGCACTTCGCGGACCGCTGTCGCCGAGAAGCAGCGAACACCGCCTAGTAAGCATGGCCTGCTTTTCGCGCATGTCCCTGGTGCCGCCTTCTTGTTGGCTGTCGGCGACAGCGCTCAGCGAATCCCGGAGGCCACGCGCTCCCCCGTTCCCTCTCATATTGCTTGCAGCTGTACGGTGACCAAGCCAGTCGAAGTTTTATACACCGAGCCCGGAAATGCACACTACCCGTTGCCAAATAACATGAACAGTCACTTAGTGTACCCATATTTCACTCTGATATGGGTACTGTAATCGCACTGTGAAAAATGAGTGCACGCCAAGCGGAAACAGCTAATGAGCGTGTTTGACCTGCCAAGCGTGATGCAGCCTTGACTTATGCTGCTATACGTCATCGTTTCCAGCCTGCCGTTCACAATCCATCAAACACAGATAAAAGCAGCGTTAGTCGCCTCTTTCGGGCAGAGCTGCACCACGTCATCTCTTGCTTGCAGTGATTCAACCCTGCGCGCTCAGTGAAGATGAAGGCCCGCATCGAGGACGGCGTTGTCCATTCGCCCTACCCGAGCATTGAGATCCCCGTCTGCTCTTTCTACGACCTGGTGAGAAAGGAGCTTCTCACCAAGCCAGAAAAGACAGCGCTGGTGAGCATGGATCCTGACCGCCTCTAAGCAACCGATTCTAGGTCGTGCTTGGAGAGGTAATGCAGTGTGTCGCGATATGCAGTTCCTGTTTCCAACTAATTGCTTCAAGTACATTTTTATCGGTGCGTCGTTGAAAGCCCCGTTGTTCAGAAAATATGGTGTCGGCGTTGTGAGCGAAAAATCACGAGCATGACTCTGGCAGATCGTGTCCAGAGAGCAACCTAGGAAGCTGGTTGGCCACCTAGGAAACGTGACCTTGCGGCGTCATGAGCACCTGCCCACTGAATAGGGAGCAAACTATCCACTGGGGCAGGTGACAGTTATAATAATGATTGGTCGCTCGGAAAGAGCAACCTTGCCCGCACAAGGCCCGCCGGTGGAGCACCTGTCATCTCAGGGCAGTGGCGCATGCTTAACCGCTGTATCACTGCGCCAAGAGGGGCATGAGGACTCCCAGAGATCTATGAATGTAAAGTAGACAGTCACCATGTGTATATACAAGAATTAATTCATTACGCTATGTCGTCATACTCTTGAAGCGCAGCTTAAGTGTCCCATTCTATTTTTTGTCCGAAATTTATGAAGACGTGCGTAAACCACTGGCAACTGATTCCTTCAGTGACTGAAGATATATTAAGCAGCAGAAAGTGAACAAGTCCTCTTGTCGAAACTTTGGCCAGCACCCGGTGCCTTCCCCCTCCAATGTTTATTTTGTGCTTCCAAGAAATGCTGAGTGGTGCTGGGTTTAATGGCGCATAAGCGGCTAAGGCTTTTCAAGAAATGCATCTACCGGCCCTAAAGCATATCCTATATATATATATATATATATATGTTCTTACTTTTTTGTTTTATAGAACGACTTGTTAGCTGCTTCGTCCATTATGGTGGAACAGAACATAATTCAAGAGTAAAGCAACCCCCACATTCTTGCATTCTTGACTTCCACACACTTCATATCCGTGAAAAAGAAATGCTGTTCATGTTCTTGCATTTTCCCTAACTATACTGCTAATCAATAAATTACAAGCCTTCTTCACTGATGCACCTGACAATTCACAGTGCGTTTTGTCCGCCATTGTGTATACAGCATAGATCTTTATGCAGTCATTCTTACATTTAATTTTCTGTTACTAACTTGTTTTCTTGCTCTTTGAGCGCACATATAATAGCCTTCGATCACACTTCGCCAGGAAAGTTCTGTAGTTTTTCATTCTGTGGGAGCGCCCCGTCGCCATTTCGACGGTCGTCGCCCCTGATGGGCGATTACGCAACGCCCAGAGCAGTTCTTGTCAGTGCCCACTTGTTATAAATCTTCAGCAAAATTGCGAAAAGCTTACGAAGGCGGGAAACGCAAAATTGACTTAATTTTGCATTATTCCATAAACTTAGACAGTCTTGTATATTGATGGTGGGTAAGCAATTAATGGTTATGCAGCCAGAACACGCCCAGCAAAACGCAAACTTTCACTAACCATATGCCGACGCTTGCTTTAGCAACTAAAGATGGTTTGCATATCTGAAACAGTGTCCTCGTTTCATTGCCGCTTTAGTGCATTGTTTTGTATTTCTGTTCGCTGGCGAATCGAAGTGTTTTCCGTATGCCAAGTATGAAGAATAATGAAGACGACCGTTATTACTGATTCAAAACCCAAAGTCACGTTCATTATGCGCGCTATTTGAAAAGATAATAAATGTACCATGCGCATACTGAAGACAAAATTATCATGTCTGCATGCGACTGCTCGAGCAGAATCCTGGAAGAATGCATTGAATGCCGTAAATCACGTGTGCTTGCCCACTTGCACTTCCTGCTCCTTAGGGGACAAACTGGGTCTAGTGCACTCCCGGAAACGTGTTCTCTGGCCTTCTATGTCTCTTCACCGCTGTGTCTTTACTCTAGCGAACTCCTTGCGATTAGATTAGCTATGCTTTTATCGCCACGTTAAGGGCTTTTATGCCTTCCCCAAAATAATACCATGCACGACGAGCTCTAGTTTCGTGGCGAGCATTGCTATCAGTGTCAGGGGAGAGCTCGGTTTCTATACCACGCTCCAGCGTGCTAGCATATAATACTTTTAGCTTCCATTCACTGAATATTCTGGGAAACATCGTCCAAAATGGCAGCGAACTTAATCTTATAGTGTTATAATACTCGTAATAGTTTTCATAACACAGCACAGGTAGGTTTTAAAATATTACACAGAATGACGTTATATCGCGAAACTTTTAAGCTTTTCCCCAAAAGGATAGGGAGTTGAAAATAAATTACTACACTACTGCCTTCAGCGAGATTCCAATCAGGGCCCCAGGGAACAGACCATCGTTTTTAGGGTTGTTACAGGGAGGGAAACATACAGATAAATTTTTCTAGCACTGCAATATATCAAAGGCAAATTAACACTGCTGCAAATTACGGAACAACAACTAACCTTTGTACTATTTTTTCGTGTACAAAGCCACCAGCAGGTGGCTTTATAACTTGCTTTGTGGCATGAAATGCGACCAGGTTTATCTCGAATACAATTGCTTACACATTTTTCAAGATTATTGTAGCGGCGTTTGGTGCCTTTTCTCGAAGCCTAAAATTTAGTGCAGTGGAGAGGGGCGGTGATTCTGTTCTTCGCGAATGCCGAGCAAGTTTGTGGCTCGCCGGCACCGAACTGTTCAGTTCTGTGTGGGCGCATGTTGGAAGGAGAAAGAATTTCCCTTTTAAGTCTTCGAGTGCCTTCCTGGTTTCTCGAATGCCGTCATCAGTAGGCGACAGTAATGGTAATGGTGATAATCAATGCTTATGGCGCAAGGGCATCTGTTGCCAAAAAATACCACGACACAAGATTTTTGTCCTCTGAAGGTGTAGTCAAAGAGCCATTTTCTTGACAATTAACTCTAAAGAAGCCGAGCACCAGGTCATGGGGAAACTTGTACCCGTCGTATAGCCAGTGCGTACACGGCGGCATTGGAGATCGAACCTTGCATCTTCCGCATGGGTGCGGATGCTCAACCTGCAAGGCCACCGCTGCTAGCGCGCGACAATACTCAGTTTCAGATCTTAGTAAGGGTTCTAAAGCGTAAGAAACTTAATCGATCGGTGTGAAACGAATGAAAGCTTCATATGACGCGCCAAATGTGAGTGCTTTTCAAGCCAAAGTTCCGCGCCATAGCAGGCACTGCACTGGTGGCTCTGTGCACCGAACTTTAGTACAGAGGGAAAAACGCATGTCTAGAACACGTTCTGAGCGTGTTTCGGGCTGAACACGCGATAACTAGCGATACGTTTTTGTTAAAAATGGTCTGGATGTAAACATGTGCAGTTAAACTAATCGAATTTCATCGTCATTTTTTGTCTGCTTGATCGCAGCGGCTTTGGGAGCTGCGGAACACACAGTTTGGTTGCTCTAGACATGCGTTTTGCCCACTGTACATGCTTTACAAGCCTTTAGCACATGCTTAGTTGCACGAGGCGGAAAACGTTGTATTATTCCCACCATAGTATTAGTAGTGCTTCTGCGGAGCTGTATGCAGGATAAATGTGGTTCGCCCTGAACACCGCTAATTCGAATTGCAAGCGCATTTATACCATTGTCGCGCTTTTTGCAGGTTGATGACGTAATCAGCCTCACTCGCGCGGAGACGCTGACACGTATGCAGCGGTACGCCGTAGGGTTCCGCCAGCATGGCCTCCTGCCCGGGGACCGGGTGTGCGTGCATCTGAAGAACAGCGTGGAGAACCTTATCGCCATGTACGGCTGCGTTCTGGCTGGAGCGACTATCGTCCTGGCCAAGACGTCACTCAAGGGAGGTAAGTCGCTGGCCAGAATATTGCACATTTTCTTTTTGCTACGGCTGCCAGAAAGAGGCACTGTTCGCAGCTTAGCTTTGAACTGAAATTTCTTTGGCAAGTGAATCCACCCTAGATATGGGACAACAATTTATTACACATTTGTGGGCAAATAAAGAGAAAGCAAGGAAAACCTCGAAGCTGAGCTGCTCGTACGTCACCCTCGTTGACATTGACAGTAATTGTATTAGTGCACTATCAACCTTAGGATTAGTGCAAAAACACTAATCCTAAGGCTCAGAGCCTAGCAAAATCGTATTTTCTAGGTCCACCTCGGGAGCATAGCAAAAAGAAGCAGAGAAAGAAATGACATAAATATCCACGACTGGGAGTACGACCGGCCGCGGCGCGAACAGATCACCTTCAAAGGCCGCTGCGCAAAACCTCTGGGCTATCGCTGCTGCGAAACATGCTACGTGCTAATCTGCACCACACTCCCGCGCTGTGTTTTTGTTGTTCATCTCAGAAAACATGGCATCGCAGGGCGTCGTCTTCATCAACTTCCATCTACTCTCATCGCTGTCTTCTACGTAGCACCAATCCGTGCTTTCGCACTGATTTTAATGAGTAAGCATGCTCTCTGGGTCTAGGCGTTTAGTCATAAGTGAAAAAGTTGGACCACAAAAGGGTCTTTTAGAGGCTGCCCCTTGTAACATGGCCCAAGATTGAAAAACATTCGAAGAGGACATTCCATTTGGTAGCAGATTGATGTGGCTAGTAGTTATGTAAATTGCCGGAACACATTTTATTCATCTGCCCACTACATATTTTGTTGGAACGATTAATAACTTCTCCCATCTTTTAACTGTTCTTCAGCGTCATGAGAACTTTCCGATCCAAGAGTTTTCAACGAGGGAGCGTTAGCGCCAGCAAGGCACTCACATCAGGTGTTTTTTCCGCTCTACCGGAAGGAGCAGCTGCTATTCGCGCGCCGTTTAAATCGAGGATACTGCAATGAAAAAAAAAGAGACCATTACGGAGTAATTAGGTCGTATAGGATATCTGCATTCTGATCCGACTGTGTGACACATCGTACCCTTTACTAATGTCAGTGGCAGATTTATGGCGCCGCTCACGAAAGCGACATAGGAACTCTAAGGATTAAGGTTAAGGATTTCACGTGCAAAACCAATGTGTTCAAGAACTCTTTTTTCCCAAGGACGACACGTATCTGGAATGTGCTGGATGCCCAAACTGTTGAATGCCCCACTCTTCATGCGTTCAAAGACGCACTCCTGAGTAAACAACGAAATGTCTGGTAACCTGCTCTGAACCTGTTCTTGTGCCCCGTGTTCACCTCTTATGATCTCGACACATTTTCTTTGTTTTTTTTGCTTTTTTTCCCCGGTCACAATCAAACTCTGTACAAAGAACCATGCGAATTTGTCGCTGTTGACCATCTGTTATCTTGAAGTGCGCTTTCTTGTCATGTGCATATATTCTGTACGGTCACGGCCACGCACTCCAGCCCAAGACCTTGCATAAGGTTGGCAGTACCTGTAAAATAAATAAATAAATAAAACATCGATCGCTGCACTGCGAGACAATGGGAAGCCAGAGAAGGCTGACAAGGACGAAACCAAGTAATTGTCACAGACTGTGGCAATAATACACAGCAATTTCATCGACATGGACCATTGCAGGGTGTGATTTGGCGTGGATTGTTGGATGGAACGGAGTAGAGTGGCATCGGCATTATGAGATGTGGGGTGCATGAATTGCTGTAGACAGATTTAAAAATTGTGTATAGTGCCATAGATAAGGCATTCAGAGATGTCTACGTATTTAGCGCAAGGCATTTCGTGCTTATATTTATTTAGTTATTTAATTTATTTAATCGCAGGTATATTCATAGGGAGAACAAACAAATAAATAGATACTACGTAACACAAGGGAGGACAAAATGGTTTGGTTTGGTTTGGTTTATGGGGCTTAACGTCTCAAAGCGACTAAGGCTATGAGAGACGCCGTAGTGGAGGGCTCCGGAAATTTCGAACACCTGGGGTTCTTTAACGTGCACTGACATCGCACAATACACGGGCCTCTAGAATTTCTCCTCCAAAGAAATTCAACTGCCGTGGCCGGGATCGAACCCGCGTCTTTCGGGTCAGCAGCCGAGCACCATAACCACTGAGCCACCGCGGCGGCTTGGAGAACAAAATGAATCTCCAAACAAGAGACACTTGGTTCCAGTACGGAAGACCGTTTGGCTTTTTTTTCGAAAGCGCTATTTGACTAGAAATTCTGAAAAAAGCGCGGTGCGTTTGAAGTCTCTCGGATACCTGCAGATATAAAATAAATATCGCCGCGACTGGGTTACGAATCAGCGGCGGCTCGAACAGATCAGTTTCGCTGGCTACTGCGAAAGAGGACTATTTAATAAGAAATAACCAGCCTATGGCTGGCTGATAACAACGTCACCAGATGTACACATGCTGTTATGCATGCTCTGTTGGTTTTTCCTTGTTTCTATGTATTGTTTCCTGTTTTTTGAGAAATGACGTAAACGTGCTATCCCAAACCCGGGTAACAAAAAAAAAACGATCGCGGCAACCGATCACGCCTCATGTTAAACTGCCACATTCTCGCCCTGTCACTGCACGTCGTCATCGTCATCAGCTTCCATGCCCGCGCAAAAATCGCTATTGGCCTCCTACCCCGCAAAATCCGCAGGTGAACCTGAAGCCTCTAAGACTGTCACGAAAAGAAAGGAAACGCGAGTCAGGGGACACCTCATTCGCGCTTTCAGCGACATGGCTGCAGTGAAAGATGTTCGCTGCATGCGTTGGCGTTAACAACGTTGTGGTAGAAATGCGGCAAAGAAGGAATACGCGTTGGCGTTTACAACACTGTGGTGGAGCTACTTCCGTGACTAGTCAAATTCATTTGTCGTCGAACCCGCGGAACAAATTCAAGTTATATTTCAGTTTCTAAAGGGCGTTCACACTTGCTTCCTGCAAAGTTCAAAAGCACTAACCGATTTAACGGCTGAGTTAAAGCTATCAAAACCGGACAGAAAGCAATTTAAACAGAAATCACTGAAATTCAGAACCGTTGGGATGTGGGAGAGGAAAACTGTAAAAAAAAATTGAAGAGCTAAGCGAGAAATTTTAAGCATAAACACACAAAAAATTCAGGGGGCACTTTGACTGTCTAAAGTGGGTAGAGGCGGAAGCGTTTTCCGCACCACCTTCGCTGTTTCTGTGGCACTGGTGGCGTCACATGTAATTGAGTACAAATTACTAAGTGATGACAAATCACTAATTAATTGTTAATTACTGATTAATGCCTGAATAATAATTAACTGCTAATTAATGACGCTTAAGCTTCGCCTTTAGGAGTGGAACTCGACAGCGCGTTGTAGCGCTGCCAGGGAGTCCACGGAACGCCACCACCCGTTCGGCGCGATGCCTTGCCCTTTGAACGCAACGCTTTTTGAGGAAACGAAATGGCGCAGTAATTCTCTGTCATCTCGGCGGACACCTGAACCGCACCGTAGAGGAAGGGAGGAAGTGGGAGTGAAAGAAGAAAGATAAAGAGTAGCCGTAATGAAGAAAATGAAAATTGTATTTGAGGAAAGGAAATTACGCAGTAACTGTGTCACAAAATGCAGGGGGCACTTTTTTGACCTAAAGTGTGGTCACTGATGTGTGGTTAAGATGGTAAGCTTCGCCCCTAAGAGTGGAACGCGACAGCGTCTTGCAACGCTGCCAAGGAGTCCATAGAACGCCATCGCCCATTCGGTTCTACGCCTCGCTCGTCGGTAAATTGGTTTTTATGCGAAGCATACTAAAATAGCCCAACCCAGCTCCTCGAGCGCGGCGGTGTCGTTACCATTGACCTTTCGTGACCTCCATGTCATACCACGTGATGCGTGACGTCACAGCAGATGAAAAACGGGGGCCCAACTCGCGCCGTCGCGCGAGGCGTCGTGACCAAGGATGACCACGTGGTGCGTGACGTCACAGCAGATGAGAAACGGGGGCCCAGCTCGCGCCGTCGCGCGAGGCGTCGCGACCAAGGAGGACCACGTGATGCGTGACGTAACGACCTAGGAGAAACGGGGCCCCAGCTCGCGCCGTCGCGCGAGGCGTCCCGACCAATGTGTTCCTGCTTCTGCCGCTAGGTGCGCTGTAGTGAACACGTGATGCTGTAGCGGCGGTATACAAGGGGGTGCGCCTGCCGCTGCTAGGCGTACACGGGATAGCTCCCGAGTGGCTCGAAAGAGTCGAGCCTTTGGTGACGCTTAAGGAGTTTTAATATGATGAAGCCACGCACCCCCGGGCGGATAGTGTTGTTAATTGTTGCTCATTGCGCTCTGTAAGTGTATTTGTGTACTGTGGTTCTTGCCGAAGTCAGGCAATAAATAAAAAAAAAGGATAGAGATGCCTCCTGGAGACAGGGCTGCTCGTTGGAATGAGAAGCAAAAGTTTCGGCGTGCTACAGAGACTGATGAAGAGCGTGAAGAACGTCTAGCCAAGCGGCGTGCTCGATATGCAACTCGGCGACAATATGCTTCGCATCTGACTAGGCTTAACCTAAGCTAAGCCTCAGCCATTTTTTGAGGAAAGGAAATGTATCTGTCTCTCATTTGTCGGTGGACACCTAAGCCTCGCCGGAAGGGAATGGAGGAGGATGAGAGTGAGTGAAGACACCGTATTCACTAGACGCGCCTTTGTTCATTCCAAACCATCGAGCTGGCATGGCGGAGTTGGCTCTCTGGTTCGTCGGCCGCTTTGGTGTCGTCACTGGGAGTCCCTGACGTCGCAAGTGTGGAAGCCGACTTGCCCGCCTCGTCCGTACCAGTGGCTGCGTCCTCCGCCTCGGCGATGTCCATGAGTTCCGCAGTGTCGTTCGCCTTTCCGACCCCGGTAGCTGACGCGTTGGTACGGACGCAGTCCGCGTCCACGTGTCCGTAGCGCCTGCACAGGAAACACCTGGGCACCTTGCAGTCGCGGCGAACGTGACCCGTGCCGTGGCAACGCAGGCACTGCATCGGTCGCCCAGGGACAACAACGAGGGCCAGCTCACCAGCTACTCGGACCTGGTGTGGCAAATCGTCCACCTTAATTCCCGGCTTCAACTTCAGTAGCACGGTCCTGGTGGTCGAGCCTTTCGGGTGGGATGGTGGCCATCCCACCCGGACCATTTCGCCAACGTACCGTGGGCGACGACCCCGGGCAAGTATTTGGGCGTTCCGCTCGATGCTTATCGCGATAGCGAGGACTATTGGAAAGAGCAAACTAAAGACGCACGTGACCGAGCTGGGAAATGGAAAGGCACCAGCCTTTCAATTTTCGCCAGAGCTACAGTCTGCAATCTTTTTTTTTATTAGCAAACTCTGGTATGTGATGCAGGTTTTGCATTGCTCGCGTGTGAACGTTCAGAAGCTACACAGGATTTTTGCAGTTTTCATATGGGCGTCCGAATGGGAACGTTGTAGCAGAACGAACCTGTTCCGGAGGGTAAAAGATGGGGGGCTAGGGCTAGGGCACCTCTTTTTAAGGCAGCTGGTGAACCGTTTTTTGTTTTTTCGCGACGTCACAGACCCGTTCTTGCGCACCGTGTGCCAAGTGAAGCTGCGGCGATTGCTGCCGGAGTTTGTGGTATCCACAGAAGAGTTCTCTGGTGGAACTTTTGGTTACTACAAAGAGATTGTAGCGAGCGTTCGGTTTCTTTCGGCACGTTTTTCCACCGATTATTTGTGGAAAAGCAAAAGGAAAAAGTTGTACAATGATCTTTGTGATATTGTTTTCCCAGAGCCCATGTACAGGGCCTTGTACAGTGGAGGCCCGGGAGGGGATGTTTTAAAAAGGGTGAAGAAAATGCAGGTGCCACCAGGAGTAAAGACTTTCTTTTTTAAGTTACATACCGGGACGTTACCAGTTAAAAAGTTTCTAGAGGGAAAGGATTTCTTTTTACCGTGGGGATCGAACTGCTTAATTTGTAAACAGCCTGAAACAATAGACCATGTTTTTTTGCACTGCTGGGAAGGGGTTTATTTTTGGGACGTGTTACAAAGGACCATAAAGAAAGAGCTACCACTTGACGCGCACGGAATTCGCTATTTAAGCACTGATAATGAGGATGGGGTACCTTTTGATCTCATAATGCTCTTGGGCCTCCACTGTATATGGCGCTCCAGAATGGCAGGCTACCATTGTGACAAAGACGCACGACCGGCCCGAATTTATTTTCGGGACTGGTTTCATGCATGGACTGGTTTCTTGCAAGCCAAAAAGCAGCTGCGGAGCCTCCCGAGTGGCTCTCAAGACTAGAGCCGTTGTGTATGTTGCGGGAATTTTAAGCTGACGAAGCCAGTCGCGTGCTGGCTGACCACGACAGTGTCGTATGTATATAGCGTTATGTGTATTTTTGTTGTGCAATGTCATAAGCCAAAAACAGGCAATAAAGAAAAAAAAAAGCTGGCATGGCGGAGTGGATAGCATGCTCGTCTCTCACGCCGAAGACCGGGGTTCGATTCCTGAGCTCGACCAATTTCTTAATCGTTTTTTTTTATTTATATGGCCTGACTAGTAAGGCTAATTAGGCTAATTGGATAATTAAGCAATTAACTAAGCTCAGTCCCACTTACTTGGAGCATCACTATACGATCCCTTCAATTGGTTGCATGGTTACTAGCCAAAATACAATTGGCCCCGTTTGAAATTCGCGCACTGTGTCGTCACGACCGTTTCCACCAATTGAAAAGCGTGACATTTTCTGTCGACAACTGCTGCTTACAACGATGAGACATTAAAGGCTTCCGCCTTAATAAATGAGCTTTCCACGCTGGTCAGCTCACTACAATCACGGGAGGATGAGCTTGGCGACAGGTCGCGGCGCAAGCACTTAATTTTATCTGGCATTTCAGATGCCGATCAAACCTGTCGGGACATAGAGGCAAAACTAACCATTGCTCTTACCGGCTGCCTTCCTGACTCTCTTTCCCCGTATGCTATTGAATGCCCGCACCGGTTAGCAACTTTCACAGTTGACGAATGTCATCATCCGGTCATTTTAAAATTCTAGAACTTTAAAAGAACAGACTTGATCCTCTCCAAGCGCAGCCGCCTGAAGGAAAGCGTAAAAAGCTCGTACGTAAAAAGCTTCTCGACTTTACGAAACGCCAACCTGAATCCCCCCCGCCCACACACACACACACAAGACGCGCTAGAAGTTACTTATGAACAAAAAATTCTACATATACGATTCCAGCACAGACACCGTAATTAACATTGATACACGCAGCGCACATGCCACATGCGCACATGCACATGCCGTACAGCTCGGATAGCACATCCTAAGCACGCGAGAGGGGTAGTGGCTGGGCTTCCACAGCTTCATTATCGGTCCTTTTTACTAATATCAGAAGCGTTCTTAACAAGTCAAAACCTCTATCGTCAGCTATCGACACCTATTCGCCAAAAACATCGCGTTAACGATGTTTTGGCTGACTGCGCATGTTCGCGACATTGATATCTTTTTAAATGCACATCGGTTTTCATTTTTCCTCTGTGATCGTAGCAGGCAGGGAGGCGGCGGAGTGTTTCGAGCTAGTGCCAGTGATATCCCATCATCATGTATCCATGTCCATACTGTTCTAGAAATAGTGTCGTTTGCCATCACTTTTAACCACCAGAGAATGGTAAAATGTGTATGCTACGTCTACCTTCCTCGTTGCCTACCAGCACGTTTAGTAATGAACTTTACGATGCCATTAATATCATCGCAACATGCTTTCCTTCATCCCCACTGCTCTTATTTGGCGAATTCAAATTCACATGGAATTCATCACATGGAATACCGACTCCCCTTTAAAGTCCCCGTCCTCGTCTCAAGGTCACAAATTTTCATATCTGTGCTCAGTATTTTTGTCTGTGCAGTTGTGTACGCAGACAACTAGAATAACACCCAAAGCTGCGAATACAGCAGATTTAATCCTGACAAATCGATGTGACATAGCCTCACCTATTACATACCTGTTAGGCATTAGCGACCACTTGCTGATGCACATTGACATTAGTATAGGCCCTCAGAATACTGATAAAAAGGAGAAAATAATACGAGACTACAACAAATCAAATTTTCAGATGGTAAATAAGGAAATATTTTCTTCTATCGCTGTTTTTTCTTCATAGCTTTGATATCTGCAGTGTTCAAACTAACTGGAGCGTGTTCATAGCTATAGTCACCCAACTCACTGAACTATACATCCCTCAACACACTGTTACCACACACTTATAGGTTTCCTGATATAATAATCACATTAAGCGTTTATCTAACAAAAAAAAACGCCTCTAATGCAACGCAAAGCTTTCGCCAACTGTGATAAGCTGCGTATACTCGTACGGCGGCTTCCAACACGTATGTTCAGGCGCTCAAAGACGCGAAAAAGCATTTCCACTCACATGTACTGCCCCCTATGTTAACCACCGATGTGAAAAAATTCCGGCGTGTCATAAATCCTTCCACCAATTATAGCATCGTCTTACTTACCCATGAAGCGACCCCACTCCTTCTAACATTTGTACCACGATTCTTTACAGCCAACTTTGCAGCCCTGTGTGATGTACATATACCTACCACTCACCACTTCAACTATGTTTCTATGCCATCTAAAACTCTTGCTACTCCTAGTGTCAATAAGCTTATTGATGGACTCGGAATCCCGCTCCGGGCTATGACTGTATTGATCCACAGTTCTTAAAATCACTTCAGCTTATTCTCCTATTATACTAACCAAACTTTTGCGGCAAGCACTTGACCAATAAATGTTACCTACACAGTGGAAAATCGGAAAAGTGGTTCCAGTCTACAAATCAGGTAGCAAAGGATCCCGTAGTAATTAGCGTCCCATATCCCTTACCAGCACTTGTTGCAAAATGCACGAGCAGGCAATATTCACCAACCTTGTTAACTTGCTTGAATCTAAATCATTTTTAGCTCCGCCGCGGTGGCTAAGTGGTTACGGCGCTCGGCTACTGGCCCGAAAGACGAGGGTTGGATCCCGGCCGCGGCGGCCGAATTCCGATGGAGGCGAAATTCTAGAGGCCCGTGTACTGTGCGATGTCAGCGCACGTTAAAGAACACCAGGTGGTCGAAATTTCCGGAGCCCTTCACTACGGCGTCCCTGATAGCCTGAGTTGCTTTGGAACGTTAAACTCCAATAAACCAAACAAGAATAAATCATTTTTACGTCCGCACACCATGGTTTTTGAAAATCTTACTCTTGCGAAACACAGCTAATATCGTTTACACATGCATTGCATCATATTCTAGACCTATCATCACTAGCTGACTGTATACTTCTAGATTTTTCAAAGGCTTTCAGCAATGCATGTCATAAACATTTACTTCACGAACTAATACAACTAAATATTGACTGTATCTTCTTGAAATGGAAAGAGCTTTTTTAATAGCGCGTAGTCTTTCGGGTCTTCCGCCGGTTTAATGGATGCAATCAATGCCGTTCACATTGAAGACAACCAAGAAAAAGAAGTTTCACCTATACGAAGTCATTTTAAAAGTTTGCACTAAAACTGTAAATGGTGTCACGAATTGGCAACCTATGACCACATATTATGGAGCTGCAGCATAGCACCGCCACCGGCGGATATTATGCGTGATCCTTTCCTCGAGCAGTGGGAGGCCGTGTTGGCCAGCTCAGACCCGGTCGTCCAGACCAGGGCCGTGGAGTGGGCCACCCAGGTCGGCGTCAGCCATGGGTTGATGGCCATCTAACACGGTATCATCCACACATGCTCTCTGACGAAAATAAAGTTTTTCCATCCATGTCTTCTACTAGCTATCAGCTCCTCTAAAGGAACTGACGCAACAGGGACGAAGTTCGTGCTTGTTAATGCAATCATGCCTGCAACATTGCTTTTTCAACCATACCTACGTGACAGCACTTCTTTTTTAATTATTCAATATGTTTGCCATTAGGCACAATGAGAAAGATAGAGAAAGTTAAACGAAGGGATGTAAACAAGACTAGCTTAACAAGTGGCAAAAGTTCTCGATAAAGCGATTATCATGTGTCCACTTGCGCTAGCCGCCTGCAACGTCCCATCGCAGGCCTACCTTCCTTAGGAACTGTCGTATCACGGAAGCTGTAGCCGGGCAAGTCCACAGCAAGTGTTTTTCGTCACACTGGTCTGGAACACTACCATGGGGACACTTGTCAGTGACTTGTAAACGTTTGTCACGCCACCGATGTCGCACAGGAGTCAGCCGCTCCTGCTCGAATCCGGCGCACGGATACCTCCTCTTCCCGAGTGAGACTGCAGGGGAGAGGGTACGAACACGGAGGAATTAGAGCGCGTGTTCGCTGACGGAAAGCCGGTTTCTAGGAAGCATGGGACAGGAACAGATCTCGGGGAAGGGGCGAAGGTGGCGCAATGTCTGATGTGTCAAAGTGTGTCATTTATCCACAGGAATATTATGTGGGTCGTGTATACGCACAGGACAGGGTCATTTTGTGCAAAGTTGGTGAATGGATTGTGTAATCAGCAATGTGCACCGGATAGCCTTAAGCTGCTTAAGGGCGGCAAGCAAGTCAGTGTAAATGAGAAGAACATCGAAAGTGGGTACGAACGGAAGGGAAGCAATTGAACTGTGTATCGCTTGAAGCTCGATGGCAAGGGGGGAGCAAGTATCCGCGCTATATGTAGCGCGGGATTTCAGATGAGGATAGGAGGGACCGTAAACTGCGGTAACTCCCAGCAGTGCTGTGTGTGATACATCGGTGTATATTATGCATTCTTAAGGTAGATGCGCGACTTATATCGGCGTGAAATCAGAGGAGCGATTGTCTGTGAGTTGACAGTACGACCATGGAGGAAGAGTCTGTAATCGACGAAGCTGAAGCGACATCTTGCGTGCTCTGTTTGCCTCACGCTGGTCGATGATTTCACTTAATGTATTACGTTGAGCGTACTCTTGCAGAATGCGTATGGGTGTGATACGAGGAAGATAAGTTATGGCGCGCATAGCCTCCCCATTGATTGTTTCAAGGGAGTCCCACTGTCGTACGGTTGACGCGAGTAAATTGGGCCTGGCACACTATCCGTGGCTGGAGGATGGAGCGCACAAGCTGACGGGCAGTATCAGAACGTGTTCCGCCAGAGCGTATAGCTATGCGTCGAATCAGAACGAGAGTAGCGTGACCCGATTTACGGGTCGCTTTTAGTGACAGCATTCCTTAGTAAAGAGTGGAGCACGAGAACAGGTTTGCCTCGCACTACCTCTTTTGCTGTCTTTTTTTTTATGTGCCGGTGCAGTAATCATTTTTTGTTGTTTGAGCACGGCGACGCCTTACTGGGGAACTTTCCTTTTTGCTCTAGCGCACTTTAAGGTATCGTGCAATCATCGTTTTACTTTCGCGCTAACACCTGAATGGTCGAAACAAACTTCATATGCAGGGGAACTCTGCTATCAAGCGCAGGACAGTGACAGCACGCACATCCTAACCGACGAAGAGCTTGCAGAGAAAGCCAGCAAAGCTACTGCTGATCTTGGCATGAAGGTGAGTAGTAGCGCTACCCAGTGTCGCACACATGCCGTCAATAACAACAAGAAAACGCAATAAAGGCCGTCGCGGCCTGTGATGAATAAAAGTGCAGAAGGATCTGCAACCTTGACAGCATGATACTGAAGCCGAAAATGGTTTTGTTCCGTGAAAAGCGCGCTCAAAACCAGGAGCTGTTGACTTCAATTATACGCTCTACAGGGTACTACTAAACAAGATAAAAAATGGTGGACGACAGAAGCGCGAGCTTGAGGTCATTTATTGCACCTTCATGACAGAATAAATAATAATTTATTTTTTCTGTAGCCACATCAATAGAAGAGAAGGCCGCACAAAAAGTGCCTGAGATTTGGCGTTCCTACATAGGGACAGTGTATATGACCACAACATCCAGTGTGAAAGAACTATATCAGACAGTCTGATAGTGTTTAAACACGTGGCAAAAAGAACGCCCGAATACGTGCAAAAACATGACCAACGCTGGAAATTTAGTGTCGCTTTGTTACCGGTTTAAACGAGAATGCACACCATAGCACCAAAAATATAAAATAGTGAAGCGTTGAGAAAAAACACACCGAAGGGTGAAATTCTGGACACGTTTCTAATATAAAAATCAGTTCGTCGCTTTTCCACAGTGCGAAAAAGGACAGGCTGTTTTTGAATGCATGCCTACATGACATGCGCTTTGAATTTGAGCAAATAAAACTTCTTGAGAAGTAGTAATTACATGTAAACGCACTTTTTTCTTCCGTTGATAATTTTTTTCTGTCGTGCTTTACAGTACCCAGTGCAACTCGTATATTTATAAATCATCAACGCACTGACCAACGTTTTAGCCGTCTTTTACACGTCAACTGTTGTTATGACGGTGCCTGTCATGGCCTAGTTCTTGGGGCGAGATATGCAGCCATATGCTAAGACTTGGAAGCAATAATTTATACCGAGGGTTGAATGCACCATCCAGAGCCTGCTTGTGCTGGTCTGCAGGAAATAGCAGCATCCTCACTTCGATAGCGTGATTCTCGACTATGGTGGATGCTGTCCGAGCTTAGTGTGAAACGAACAAGTCACGCGGTGTCAGAATTCAAGCTGCCTTATTGAACCGTCCGTGCTGAGGGAACCAGCGCCAAGTTACTTAGGTGACCTTCTACAGGGTGAACTTTCAATGCGAAAATCTTGGAGGGGAAATCTGGCGCAGAGAGCTCCTGCACATTCAGCGGACTATCCTCTGTGCGAGCAAGTGGATAATCGTCGTACGGCCAGGTGGAGTGTGCAGCCGCCGCAGCTTCGCTGTCACTACGCCTGATGGCTTCAGGGTGCTTAAAAGCTAGGCACATGAGTAAATATCACATAGACTAGAAAATATCCTGAATTAAAACGCGCAGCTGCCGATGGCGTCAGACCACCGTTTTAGAGCAGCAGCCGGGCCGAAGTACTGCCTCGTCCGCACGCTAAATACTGAGGCTGTAGCCCCAGCAGGGCTGAAAGCAATCAAGATTTTTGAAAAATCCAGAATACCCTTGCCGCTAGATTCCATTTAAATCATGTTTACAGTATTTTTCGTTCTTCAAAATGATTATTCAGCAAAGATGAATAAGCTAACATTTTAAAATATTGGTAACGTTGGCGTTAAGAATGAAATATCTATGCGAAAGTTGTAGATCAAAATGAAAAACAGCCCGTTGAAATATTTACGTCAATGTTGCATTCACATAGGTTCTTTTATCAGCCGTAAAAGAAATCGCGTAAGAACGAAAGCTACCACGTGACAGTGGGACTGCTTCTAGGTGACAATACCCGTCTCAGAGAGCAAAACATGCTTTTCTCCGGAGCGCTGTCCCCGACGCGGCTTTGAATCTGCGCGAAAATTAGGCAGACCCCTCGTGTCTGAATGCTCGGTTACTAGTTTTGTGGACGTGTGGTAGCGTATACGTGGCTTACAAAAGAAATGCAATAAACGGCGACTCCAACCACTACACGAGTCGAACGCTACAAGCCCAGCTATGCACCCCGTGTTTACAGCGCTTATGGCGAGTGTCGGGGCCCGTTTTGGGCAGCATCGTTTATTTGCTCCGTTCAGAGCTCTGATATCTTAACGTTCTTCAGAAGGGTTATGGTGCGGGCTAGTTGGTGGTGCATTACTGAAGTATTACTACATTAGACAGAAAAAAAAAATGACTCGCGGCGACAAGTTGACGCGCAAGCGCTTTGTTGGCATTAAGCGTAGATTGGTTGGTTTATGAGGTTTAACGTCCCAAAGCGACTAAGGCTATGAGAGACACCGTAGTGGAGGGCTCCGGAAATTTCGACCACCTGGGGTTCTTTAACGTGCACTGACATCGCACAGTACACGGGCCTCTAGAATTTCTCCTCCAAAGAAATTCCAGCCGCCGCGGCCGGGATCGAACCCACGTCTTTTGGGTCAGCAGCCGAGCACCATAGCCACTGAGCCACCGCGGCGGCATGGAGCGTAGAAAGCTGGGCTAGTTGGTTGCTAGTGCAATTGTGAGACATTCCAGCGGCGAAAGAAAAGACACGGACGAAGGTAGAGCAGCCAGGACGAGCGC
This sequence comes from Amblyomma mixtum, assembly GCF_055824585.1. Classification (NCBI taxonomy): domain Eukaryota; kingdom Metazoa; phylum Arthropoda; class Arachnida; order Ixodida; family Ixodidae; genus Amblyomma; species Amblyomma mixtum. The sequence continues at coordinate 174,438,180 of NC_143012.1, read as the reverse complement.
CGGACTTGAACTGAGATTTATTTCGCAAACAGGTATTATATACAAAGGGGGCACAAAGAGATAGTAATCCGCGACCAGATAAAAATTCATTATCAAACAAATGCAGAAGGCGTGAGTGCCATGCCATTCACGCTTGTAATGCCATTCATGTTTGCCACATCGGCGCACCTTCTTACCTCAAGGCAAACGAGCTGGTTCAGCCAGGTAGGTGATAAATAGAAGGTGCGCCGATGTGGCAAACATGAGTGGCATGGCACTCGTCCCTTCTGCATTTGTTTGATAATGGATCGTTATCTCGTCGCGGATTACTATCTCTTTGTGCCGCCTTTGTACATAATACTTGTTTGTAGAATAAACTTCAGTTGAAATCCGGCGTTCGTCCAGTCTCATCTACTTTCATCCCTGTCTTTTTTTTAGCCGCTGGAATGTCTCACAATTGTGTTTTGTTGGCAACAGTTGGTAGGCTACTGCAAGTGCCCTGTCATCGCGCGGCCAAGTTTTTTTCTGGCTGCATCTTTTCGAAATTGGTGATGCTGTGCATTCTTTCATCCAGGGCCTTTTCTGCATGGGACACGCTGCTGGCTTCGTCTCAACCTCGAGTTTTTCAGCGCTGGACGAACAGCTGTTCCAGGAGAGCCCGGTCACCGATCCCCGGGACACTGTCCTCGCTGTGTGCTACACTTCGGGGACCACGGGCTTGCCCAAGGGTGCTGAGGTCACCCACTACTGTTACGTGGCCTGTTACTACAGCAGTAGGTACGAAGGGCTGGCATAAGGGGAACGCTTCTCGTGCTGAAGACTGCAGCAGAATCAGAATTAAATTTTTCTCTGTAAACCACATAAACGGAAATAACATTTACGAGCATCTCATCCCCAAAATTCATAATTATGTGAGCGGCATTTATTTTAAGTGTTTGTGCAGGTGGTTCTAAGTAAAAACAAAATACTTTATAGGAAAAAGTTGGCGCACAAAAAGGGCGAGCGACAGGCAAAGCGCGGCAATTGAAAGAGGGCAACAGTCGAACTTTTTCGTCTGCAGCCGTACTAAGAACATTTCCTAAGTGCAGCGAGATGTTTCTTTGGGAAAGAAGCGCAGTATTCACTTGATAACGTGCGTGTGTCATAAAGAAGACGACACCTCAGATGTAAGAGAGAGAGAGAGACTTTAATGAATCAAAAAGAGATCTGCCTGGTTATGCCCCTGGCATGCTACTCCAGATGAGGATGAAAGAAGAGGGTGAAAAAGAAAGAAAAAGGAAAAAAAAGGTGACATCAATCATACTCAACGCTCACACACTCACAAACACACATGGCTATCAAAGAAAGTGCACTAAACACGTGTCCCTAAGAAACACTAAGAATGCGTTTGTCCCTCGCGCAGCCGAAGTCGCATCACTCAGATGTGAGAATGCATTAAAAGGGCTATATGAACACTGCCGATGACTCGTGCCTTCAGCATCACCCCCGCCCGTGGGAAATGTTGGGCTCGACCTTTATTGCCACCGGGCACCCACCATTCCTGCAACCAGTACAAGCTTTTACCCCTGTATCTTGCCAGTACTCACCTTGGTGGGCAGAAACACGGAAGCTAACAAAAAGGGTTCAGCTTGACTTAAGGAGTACGGAGCGAGCTATGGAAAGAAAAATGACAGGAGTAACGTTAAGAGACCGGAAGCGGGCAAAGTGGGTGAGGGTGCAAACATGGGTTAATAACTTCCTAGTTGAAATCAATAGGGAGATATGAGCTTGGGCAGGGCGTGTAATGCGAAGGCAATATAACCGCTTGTCCTTAAGGGTAACGGAGTGCATGCCAAGAGAAGGCACGCGTGGCAGGTGGCGGCAGAAAGTTCGTTGGGTATACGAGATTAAGAAGTTTGCCTTGATACGTGTGCCGCAGCTGGCAAAGGAGAGGGTTCATTGGAGAGAAATGGGAGAGGCCTTTGCCCTGCAGTAGGCGTAGTCAGGCTGATTATGATGATGACAAGGTTTTACCCTTGCCCGGTACTCGCGTTTTCTTCGGTGAAATGCTTTCGAAAAGGGCCTGCGGCCAAACAGTTCCTCTGTCGGGACGGTGTTTCGTTCGGCCGCATATCAACTTAAATATCCATTTCATGAGGTAAAGCTCACAAGTGACCCTTTATTTTATGGCAGATGGTGCTAATGCCACGGAAGTGAAGTTCCAGTCTACATACTCGCACTGCATGTACGCCTTGCGCGAGGAACCACATTTTCAAAATATGTCCGTTGAAACGGCTTGATCCGGGAGGGGCGCCGTAACGTCTCTGAAGCTTCTCGCAAGAGCACACCCTGGAAAAAAGCCGAGCACCGGTTCAGGGTAGGCTATTGCTCATTTTTGAAGGGGATGTCCGGAGGTGGGTTTGGAATTAGTCACCTACCTTAACAGAGAGGGGCTCCTAAGGCATTAGGCCACGTATAGATGTGGCATTTTACTTAACTGTCACAGAAAATGGGAGGTTTTTGAGGAAACACACAAAAGTTGGTTCCGGTCAACGTGAGCATTATATTCCTCGTTCGGGGTCGATGACCCACAGGCGCAAGTCTGCGCTCCACTGGAATATGTTTTTTTTTTTTTTGCATGCTGATATCTAGACACACGCTTTAAACTAGAGTATCTATTTTTTGTGGGCTGGGTATTTCAGGAATGCAGCCACAAGTCCCAGTTCAAGAGTATGTTGTGACTACTAAATTATTCTAAATATACGGTGATGCACAGCTATTTCTGCCATCTATCCGAAATATTCATGCTTTGAGACGCTTCAAAGGTTACGTGGCTCATGCCACATGGCTCCCCACTGAAACAAAACCCATCTTATTACGAACTCGGCAGAAAAGAAAACAAAAAAATACAATGGCTGCTGTTGTCCCTCAAGGAAGACCATCTCGGAAGTCATTCAAACCGCTACTTATTCTAAAGCCTCGGCAAGGCCCGAGAGACAGTAAACTCACCCCATACATGCTGCGAATACGGGACCTTACTCGCTATAGCCGTCCGAAGCTATGGCGGTTTTAGTGTGATAGCAATTATATTAGGCACTTCCCACAATTAGCCGTGTGTCTGTCAAGTGATAACACGGTCCCGCTAGCCCTATACTACTCAGGAACGTTCCTTCGACTTGATTAAAAGGAAGCCGTGTTTATCTTGTTGTAAATAGTATAAAATCAAAAAAAAAGAAAATTTATGTGAAGAGAGAAAGAATTAGTCAGACATTTTGGACTTCTTACGAGTGGGGATACGAAAGCATGTCGTCGACGAAGCCGCCGCGGTTACACAGTCGTTATGGTGTTCAGCTGCTGATCCGAAAGATGCGGGTTCAATCCCGGCCAAGGCGGCCGCATTTCGATGAAGGCGAAATCTTTGAGTCCAGTGTACTGTGCGATATAAGTGCACGGTAAAAAACCGCAGGCGGTCGAAATTTCCGGAGCGCTCCACTACGGCGTTCCTCATAGCCTGAGTCGCTTTCGGATGTTAAACCACCATAAAAGAAAGCATGTCGTGGACGCAAGATGTACGCATTTGTTTTCGGCTTGGGAACTGAATTTATTTTAGGGGTGAGTCTAGTTTGTTTTTGAAGGTATGGCACCACCATCCCACACACACGCACGTATGACATCACCTGGAACGCGGTACGACGAACGGTTGCAACAAAGTTTTGATACGAAAGCCTCTGGGGGCATACACTTGAAGGTGCATGTGTCGCTGGTTCCAATCCCAGTTTCAATCAATCCAGCAACTTGACTAGCACTTGTAAGCTAAATCCAAGAAAAATCGTATGACACAACCCGAAACAGTGCGTGCCAAAAGGTTGCGTAAGAATTTTGGCACGAATATCGGCAGAACTGATGCCACATCAAGGTCTGCCACTGACGAGTATATACAGGGTGTTTCACCTAAGACTTTCTGCAATTTTTAAAAATAAGCTATCTGAATTAGATGCGCGCTTTTTCTGGCATAGCATTGTCAGTAGTGTAGTACATCATAATTCAACTAAGACGTGCTAACTAGCAGGCTTGTTAACCAATATTTAATAGTTAACTTTTAAACTATTACCGTTGGGCTCCTTAATTATTGAGAGGCATGCAGCCCACCGTAAGTAATGTCCATATCCGTTTTTAGAATTTCGAGAACGCGATTATCCTCGGCGCTGTGGCCCAACAAATTTCGTCTACATCGCGCCAAAATACATGCGGTTTGAGAAGCTTGCAGGCAAAGCAACCTCTCCAGTGAGCCTAACTCGTCGAAATAGCCAAAATTTGTTGGGCCACAGCGCCGAGGATAATCGCGTTCTCGAAATTCTAAAAACGGATATGGACATTACTTACGGTGGGCTACATGCCTCTCAATAATTAAGGAGCCCGACGGTAATAGTTTAAAAGTTAACTATTAAATATTGGTTAACAATCCTGCTAGTTAGCACGTCTTAGCTGCATTATGATGTACTACACCACTGACAATGCTATGCCAGAAAAAGCGCGCATCTAATTCAAATAGCTTATTTTTAAAAATTGCAGAAAGTCTTAGGTGAAACACCCTTATAGACGAACGACATGTATCGGATTGCCTGAAGTGGCGATGCCTGTTTGCTGTGTGCGTGATAAGGCAGCTTGATGAAGTCACCCAATTTTTCTTGCCATCGCTGCGGTTGCCTGCAGCATCTGCGAGTACACATACACATAAAACGCACGCCGTCGGCTTTTCTCGTAATGGGACTAGTAATATATTCGCATTAGAAAGAAAACAAAACGAGACAACCCAAATAAAGAGCCGTGTCTGTGGCTGCTTAGTGCTGTGCGAAGAAGAGTCCGTGCGAATAAAGGGTCCATTAAATCTATAGCCTCGCCTTTAAGGGAGAGTGTAATTCAAAAACACGTACCCCGGCACATTCTCTGCGCTCGCTTAACATAGCGGTGATGAAATATACTGCAATGTGCACAAAATCGGAATATGAATAGATATAGCGCGATGTCAACTCACGGGATCGATATTGTTTAAGAAAATGCACTGGCCATCATAACATATGATGGGCCAAATCGGCATTACTTACAGTAGCGTGATGCAACACGAGGACGGAGAACAGAAAGACACGAAGACCACAAGCGCTGATGTTTGATGCATAATTGTATTATCAGCGCTTAATTTGTCTTTGTGTCCTTCTGTGGTGTATAAATGCCGAAATTTCTGATTTTATGGTTTTGCATCTGTGATCCTTCTTTGCCTTCGTGGCTAATGAGCACTTGTTTGTCACCCTGCCTATCCGTGCTTTCTTCTCGTGGTGCTGCGGACATTTTAAAAGAATGCCACACCAGCTGGCCGGATTCTTTGTCGTAATCAAGTATGTTTGTAGTTCAGTGGGCACTTCCTCTTCGTCCTAATCAGCACTTGTTTGTCTTCGTGCCTTTCCGCGCTCTCTCCTCCTGCAGCTGCGCGCTGCTGAGAATAATGCAACTCCAACTAGCCCGATAGTTTGTCCTTTTCAAGTATATTTATATTTAGCGGGCACTTCCTTTTCGTGCTAATCAGTGCTGATATGTTTTCATGTGTTTCCCTGCTCTCTGGACATGCTGCTACGCGCTGCTGAAAACAGTGCAACGCCAGATAGCCAGGCAGGTTGTCCTATTCAAGTACATTGCCAGTTTAGCCGGCACTTCCTCTTTGTCCTAATCAGCATTTGTTTGTCGTCGTGTTTTTCATTGCTTTCTCGTCGGGCTGCTACCAGCAGCTTGGCCATTATCACCAGTGTGACTATGGCCACTGCAGGTTGGAGGCCTCTTCTATGACTTTACAATTATTTCTGTCCTTTGCCGACGGCGGTCACCGTATCTCTGCAAACTTTTCAACCTCATCCGCCCACCTAACTTCCTGTCTCCTTCTGCTAGGCTTGTGTTCTTTCGGAATACACTGCGTTACCCTTAAGGACCAGCGCTTATCTTGCCTTCGCATTACATACCCTGCCCAAGCCCATTTCTTCCTATTCATTTCGACTAGGATGTCATTAACCCGTGTTTGTTCCCTCACTCACTCTGCCCGCTTTCGGTCTCTCAACGTTACACCTATAATTTTCTTGCCATAGATCGCTGAGTTGCTCTTAACTTAAGCTGAACCCTTTTGTTTAGCCTCCATGTCTCTGCCCATTGGATGAATACGGGCAAAATACAGCTGTTGTACACTTTTTTCTTGAGGGATATTGGTGAACTGCTATTCATGATCTGAGAGATCCTGTCATATGCGCTCCGCCCAATTCTTATTCTTCTAGTTATTTCCCTCCCATGGTTCAGATCTGCGGTCACTAGAAGCCGTGAGCAGACGTAATCCCTTAATTACCACTTCCAGTATTGCGCTAAAACTTGAATTAAACTTTAACAATAAATCTATGAGGGCCTCTGAAACTGCTGCTGTGTAGTACATTGTTCAATTTGTGTCTGGGCGGTCGAAATCACCCATGATTATCCGTGAATTTCCTATGTTTTTGAAGGAATACGTGAATTGCGTTTATGCATTCATGTTCTGAAGAACACGTCTTGTAAAAGCAGCCGGTAGCTATGTTGTCACCTTTACAAAGCATCTTACAAAAAATATCTACTTAATCGCAACTTCGAGGCAAATAAAGAAAGGAAGCCTCTTTTTTATCAGTAATGCCACGCCCCCTCCTCGTGAACCGGGGTCTTTTCGGGTGGCCGAATATCGGGGGAGCATATTTTTGTGATTAGTGATAACTAGTGAGAGCCCCGCTTCAGTGATCCCAACTATGTCTGGTTCTTGACAAAATATTAGGCGTTAAAGCTATTCTGTCTCGTTCGGTAAATTTCTTGGTATTATATTTATGATGTTTTATTCTTTGAGTGCACTTTCTTTCGGGTCACTCGCGGTTTGAATTTTGAATCGTTTTTTTACATATGAGTTCTACTGTTTTGATTTCTTTGTGCTAAATATAAGCTCTTTTATTAATTATAACTTTAAAATACCAGCGCGACCTTTTGCTTATATCCTCACTTCTGTTTCGCACTCGTCCTCAGCTCCTTTCAAATATCTCCAACTTTGGTAGAAAAATCTTCGGGAATAGAAAAGTCTGTGCCTTTTAGTTTCAGCCTTTTCTAATATCAGGGTTTTTATATGTCTTGAATCTAGTAGCTTCAAAATAACTGGTCTAGATTTCTTCTTTTTTGTCTGCCTAACATGTGCATTTTTTCATTGTCGGTTGTGTCCAGTTTGAAGGTATCTTGTATAAGTTTTTCACATGTTGCTCGAGAGTTTCATTATTTTCCGCTGCTCTTCTTGCAGTCCATATATAATTCAATTTTACTTTCAGGTACGGTTTTCTAGATCGGTTTTCTAGATACGGTTTTCAAGATACGTTTTTTTCTATTTCTTCCAGTCACATGGTCCGTGCGAGAAAGTTAACTTTGGCATGTGGCGACTTTGCTTTGCAGTTGTTACAGGTCATCAAGTTTCTTGTTCATTTCAACGAGTCGTATTTCCTTTTGTGTTGTATGTCGCTAGCGATATCGTTAGGTTGTCTGAAAATTTAGGTTAGATCCGGGCCAAGGTTGGTTTAAATATAGCCTCTTAGTGGCAACAACTTGCGCAAAACCGCAGTGATGCAAGACAACCGCTGCGGGCAGGTCAGCACAGGAAAAGGCAATCAGTTCAGCGGTCACATTTCCCAAATAATTAACTCACCTGCACAATATAGCAGGGAAACGAGCACTTTTCCGCATCCTGGTAGTGCTGCCGTGGCCAAAAAAAAAAAAAAACAGTGCAGCGCGCGTTGAAACGTCCACGCTAAATTAAATATACAGGGTGTTCAAATTATTCAATAGAGATGTTTCTTTGGAATGCCATGGAAGGTAGATCTGTACGGTCTGTACACGCTGAATATACGGCATTACGGACATTATTTACATGATAGAGGGGATCAAAAACATGAGTAATTAAATAAAATGAACTGGTCAACTTTGGCTTTAGGACACAAGGTTATGTTCAGAAATTGAAGGCCTTCTACATAGAAGGGGAAACCAATTTATAAATTTCTGAATGAGCAACGTGCTTCGAGATATCGAACGTCGAAAATACACATTTGGCAGCTGGCCAAGTTGGCTTTCCCGCGTTGCATGTTAATAAAATGGCATCGCTGCACCTGATACAGCCACCGCAATTACATCACCATCCTGTACGCCCCGAAAGAAGTAAACTACAGCTGCATTTGATTCAAGGAACTCCCATCAATATGGAACGCGGGAAACGCAACTTAGATCTGAAAAGCGTTTTTTCACGCTCGTGATCTGGAAACATCAAACCGATTCTGAAATTTCAAAACTGCATTCACCTTAGATTTTTACGTGCTTCAATCTCGCAATATAGCCTTGCGCGTTCAACCTAAAAAAAAAAGAGAAAGGTAATGTCAAGTATAGTTAAGTGCTCCGCTTTTCATTGTAATTAGTCACATAAATAGCGTTCCCAATTGAGTAAAATGAAACTACGAACACCGCACCGAAGTATCTTTCACGGCTTCTTAGAGAAAACTGTATTCAATAATTTGAACCACCCTGTATATCCGGAATGTACTTGGATTCATGGGACAGCCGCGGCGAGAGCACACCGATCGATAAAATGAGAGAACGCAAGTAGATTCCGCAATGAGTGTGCACGTTAAACAGCGCTACATGTACGAAAAATTCAAAAAGTGATCCATACCGGCCTATCTCATTTTCCTTGTTCAACCTCAGGACATAAACCACCAAAAAGGAATCAAAAAGAATAATTGTCTTGTATGCATCACTTCATCGTTACGTCTTATTACGGCATAAGTGAGTGAGAATATTCTGTCCGGTTCCACACAGTGTTGATGTGCTTCTGTGCAGGTTGCATATGCCCTGGGTAAAAAGCGACGTGCTGCTGGGTCACAACCCAATTATGCATCAGACCGGGATGCTGTATGCATTTTTATCCATGCTGAATGGCGCCGTGCTTGCTGTAACGCCGGCCATGATTGGGCCCCTCGAAATCATTAATGCCGTCGATAAGTACAAGGTAAGAAAAACCTGAAGTTTTCCTCTGCGCCACGCACTGAGGAATCAGAAAAATGCGACGTGTGTCCGAAAATCAGCTAGAGCTTTCGTACACAGGCATGAGGAAGAAAAATGATTACAGCACAGGTGTAAGCAATAAAGAGCTAAAAATGGTTGTGGTAGGTACGCGAGATAATTGTAACGATTTAAACGAGCCATAAAGAGAATAGATTTCGCCCTGTTTGGCAAATAAGTTCTCATCTTGTGTACAAACAAACCAGATTTTTTTTTCCTCGTCCGTTTTTATTCAAAAGCCAGAAAAGTTCAGCGTTTTGTTCTGTTTCATTTTCGTTCAAGTAGAGCCTGTGATCATCATCTTCATATTTGCGCAGACCCTTCACCGCATGCTAGCAACAAATTTACGCTTCGTTCATGGAAGTAGATGCAATCTTTTCCCAAATGCCCTCAATTTTTCTCGTTTCAGAAGGAAAGCAGTGGGTAGAATGAACTGAGTAGTCTACGCGCTTAATGCTGAACGTTTCCACAAGATCCGCACGAACAGCGGGCAAGTCCTCATTCGGAACACAAGAAATACCGCGAATGTCGAAGTGTGAACACCGACAGTGTTATTGCAATTATTCATCTCAGTTTTCAGAGTCTCTATTTCGGCCTCCCATCCCTGCGTTTTAAGCGTCAGTAAAGAACCTTACGTTTTGCTGTGTTTGGTTTCTTTTGCATTTAGACCTAGCGGAACCAGGAAATCGTTCTTTTAGACGATAGGAATGCGAGAGAGCTCCTAATTTGCTCACGGAGGACTGAAGCTTCTCGACAGCAGATGTCTGCTCAAGAAGATGATCTGTATTAGCGGGAAAGGTTAGCAGAAAATTGAGGTCAAACGACCGGGAAGGAAGGCCAACAGGCTTTTGACCTCATATCCCATGTTTTGCTCTGAAGGGCTTGAATACCAACTGGAACAGATGAGTCCGGATCTGGGGCGCGTTTTTTATGCGTAGCATATTGCAATCACTAAGTTCAGCCCTTGGGCGCGGCCGGGCAGCCACCAAACCACGTGACGTGACGTCACGTGGTTTTGGTGACGTCACGTCACCAAAACCACCACCAAATGTTTTCCCACGTGGTTTGGTGACGTCACGTCACGTGATGACGTGACGTCACCAAACCACGTGGGGAAAAATTAAAAAAAAGAAAAAAAAGGGGGGGGGGGGAGGACGGCTGAGCATGGTGGCAGTTGCCACCGCCCCGTTTCAAAGGGGGCACTCCTATCCATCCATCCATACATCACGAAGGAAAAGCTGCTGAGAAAATCAAGTGCCGCCAAGCAATACCTCGCGCAAAAAGACCGCGCAATATGCAACGCATTCTTGGCTTAACCAAGCTAAGCCTGGGCATCTTTTTTTCCACTATAGGAACTGACGAACTTCGAGTCATCATGTTTAGCCAAGTCCACTAAAATAAACGTCAGAGCAGCCATACCAGAATCTCAGCAGCCCAGATTGTAGACACGTTTACAACTTTCTAGCACTACAGACGGCCGTCGTCAGGCACAGAATCAGAACAATCTGCACAGAAAGAAGGCGCCTTAATACAACTACAGGCGATAAATAAAACGTCCTTGAGCAGTTGGCGCGGGGGAGGAGAAAACAAGGTATGCTGAGAGTCTCTATCCACGTGAATAGAAATAAGCGTTAACAGGGGTGCAAGGAAACGCAAAGAGAAAAATGCTGAAACTCATTGCGCAGCAAACGAAACACATAACACATGAACGCAACAAATGAAACACATAAAGCATGAACACGTAACACGTGAACGCAACAAAAAAAATTAAAATCCTGTCATAGGCATTTACAGCACGAATATCGGGTGCGAAGCAGTGGTATGTGAGTGAATATTTAACAACACTTAATAAAGCACCGCCGGGAAAATGTGGGATACTTGTCAAAATAGAAATCTCCCATTCCATTTTTACAAATCGATCCTTTCGCATGTAATGTTAGTAGCGAAATTGCATGCCGTTTTAGAGACTATTTTAAGTCTGTATTTACCAGGAATGACGGCGCGACGTCATAACTACGTGAATCATGAAGCTTTCTGGCTCTACGACAGATGTAAGCTAACAGCGTATAAAATTACAGTCCGGTCGCTACTTACTTAAGCAAGCCCCATTCGGGAACCATATACTTAGCAGATAATTTTGAAATCTGAACGCGTTTGGAACGAGGCTCTTATGTTCTTTTATAATGCTTATTCTAGAGTGAAGTTATTTTCAAGGCTTAGGAAAAATTCTGGGCTAACGACCACAGAGAAGATGGAAAACAATAGGATTGTTTTCTTCTGTCGTACTTTCCTTGGCAATTACAGGACAAACCTCGTGAGATTCATTACAGAATACAGTTCCACCCAGTCAAGAGCAAAACACACAGAGAATGAAAGCTAGCAGTTACTATGGGTTTTAAAAGTTGACACTGGGGTGATGGACACTGATGGGCACTCTTGCCTATGTGGCGCCTATTGTGCTCCACCATGCATGATATTGGCGGGGGAAAGCCTTGCGCTTATCACACTTGGATGGAGGCAGTAAATTGCGGGGCGAACAGCCTTGAACGACGTGTGCTTCTTGTCAATTGGACAAAACGAGAAAAAAAACACAGCTCACGAAAAAGAATTGAAGTGACCGTAAGCAATGTGCTATTCAGGGTTTTACTGAATTCGACGATGAGCGGCCCTTTGGTGAGCAGTCTTGCCGATGTGGCGGCCATCTTTCATCACCAGGCGTGCTGTTCCCAGAGAAGCCTTGCATTTATCAGTTATGGATGTGGCGAAACAATAGCTGAGCGAAACGGCCGTTACGGTGCATGCTTCATATGAGGTATTTTCTTGCGGCAGCTCGTCAAAAATATGTCAACTTGTGACAAAGGATTCCCGCCGACTGCCAATTTATAGCTACAAGACGTGAAAAGCCATTGGAGGGCGGTTAGAAGAGGCGACTGCTTAACAGTTATGAGCTATTAAATGTCTTAGTTTTGGTTTTAGGGTAGATTGGTATATGGCAGAATTTCAGACCTTCAATAGGTATCAAACTTGCAACTGCGGCTGGAAACCGCAGTTGCAGCCCCCAACCCCTAGCAATGCTGCTTCGTTTTGTGGGCTTTAAAGTTGTGCCCCCATCGTGAAATACCGCTATAGCACTTCCGACGCACCGGCGTGTTGCTTGTGATATGACCGGCCTCAACGCAGAATTGCATGTTGTATATCTAGAACAACACTATCGATTTAGAATTAGGTTAAATCACTCCAATTCTAGCATCTAGTGTCGTGATCTAAAGCCAAGAATTTAAAAATATTTCGGTCATAATGTTAATTAATTGTCCTATCTGCTAGCCGTAACGGAGATAAAGTCGCTATGCCTAACTGCTCTCTCCGTGCGTATTCCTATCATGAGTACGTGCAATCCATCTGCAGAAATCGCAATCTCGTATCTTTCTCGGCTTTTTCAAGAAAAATCTGAAGAGATAAAGAAAAAGACGCGTTCAGAAATGCAGTGCATTGGAAATGTAGCTGCAGCGCAGCTGCCTGCTGCAGCCAGGGTGTGAAAGAACCATACAAAATATAACTTTGTTGGCTGCGGCATGCACATAACTTCGCATCGCACAGTGACTTGAAGTGATTTCCTTATACAAATCCCCCGACCTCTGCTCGACTCAGCATCGTTCGCATACATAAGGTTTTAATGTCCGCAGATCAGATCCTGTGGCTGTCGCGCTACTCTTCAGGGTAGTTCAATTCCCAAAGATTTCGGTACATGCATTTGGTGTGTGGCGCGTGTGCTGAATAATATGCCACCAGCAGTGTTATTTCCATGGCCAGTTGAGCCACCGCCCGGCTGTTCATGCGTGTATCCCTTTTACGCAGGCGACAGCAGCACTATTTTTCCCGTCGCAGCTGCAAGCCCTGCTGCGAGAGATGCAGCGCACAGGCAGCGGCCTACCCAGCATGCGCGCCATTGGCGTGACCGGCAGCGTGCTGTCAGCGTCCGTGGCCGAGTCAGCTTACAAGGCCTTCGTTGGCATCGAGAGATTGCAGAACGTGTATGGAATGACCGAGTCTTGCGGGGTCATGCTTAGTCAGCCAAACACCGGAAAGGCGCATAGCGGAGGTGACGTGGGCGTGCCCGCTACGATGGTTGAGGTCAAGGTACGTCAAGGATAATACTAAATGTTAAATCTAAGAGGGGAAGTCTGAGGATGGTGAAGAAACGAATTTATATATCGCAGTGCAAAATAAGCCCCGGCAAATGAGCACTAGTGAACTAGTGGCGTTCCATAAAAAAAAAACGTAGGGAATACGTAGATAGTGCGTTTCCCCTAGGACTCTGTAAATTTTGAATTGGACTTTTAGAGCTAGATTGGCTGACGTTTTTTTGGTGTGTAGTATCCCAAAGTGGCTAGTCATAACAGCGTGGGAGGGATAGAGCAGTTTACGATAGGTAGGTAGGGAGTGGAAGTGGTATGGACATACATCTACTTAGCGCAAGTAGTGAAAGCATGTTCGATCCTTCGGAATGAAAGAGATCGAAGATTAAGATTGACCGATTAGAGAGAATCGATTTTGCTGCACGGAAGGGACTTGGTACAGAGTCGATCACACTTGTCTAGAGCGCTGGAAAGGTGCCTTTCGGGGGGAATAAAGAGAAATTACGAAGCAGGTATTGACTCTCACTCATAATGCTTGCGCTGGAGAGCAGCCGAATAGAGGCGCGAGCGCGCAGGCACCAGCGCCTTACCGCTAGCAAAGCAGCTGCGCAAAGATTTCCGTTCATTTGCTCCGCATCACATCCTCCGAGAACTCTAGAGAAGTGAGAGAGAGAGAGACTCTTTAATGAAGAGCAGAGAATTTAGCCGGCGTTTAAAAATCGCTGGCATGCTACTCCGCGTAGGGAGGGGAATTTGGGAGATAAAGACAGAAGGAGAGCAGAGTGGAAAAGGTAAAAAAAACGAAGATAAAATGCGGCCATGAAATGGGTACTAAGGATGCAATGGCGAGTAATGATGTAAGCTATGGAATGATGGAGTGCATAGTCCGTCAAATGGGCTGACGAAGTTCACTGCATGAAGAATGCATGAAGGTAACGTGCAAGTGAATTTAAAGCTTATCGAGATGTCCAATGTCTTTTAAATATGTGAATAGAAAGTTCATTGCAAGTCTCTGTTGCCTAAGGCAGGCTAAGGGACCTAAAACTTTGTCCATTGTTAGGGGCACTGAGCAAAGCTTCTGCATGCAATGTTCATAGTACGCACGCTCGTTAGCATACGCAGGGCACTCAAGCAAGATATGCTCCACAGTTTCTATCGCGCCACAGTTGTCACAGTGCGGACTGTTCATTTGTCTAAAACGGTATCATAGGCCCTTTGTATATGCAGCATTCAGACGAAGTCGATGATAAAGTGTTTCCAGATGTCGAGGAATTCTGGGTGAGAGTCTTGATCTAAGATGTGGGTCGATTGAGTGAAGAAATTGGTACTGATGTGTCGGCAAACTCCAAAGCCGATACGTTTCTTCGGAAGCAAAACTTTTAGCCATCTGGGACGCATCAGATTTCGTGAAAAAAGTTCTAATGTATCTCCGATGTTGATGGCCCTTACGGGCCGCTTCATCTGCTTTTTCATTAGCCTGAATGCCACAGTGAGCAGGTACCCATTGAAATGTTATGCAGTGGCCTGCGGCAATAGCTAAATGATGTAGATATCCGATGTCCAGGGAAACTGGCTGGTGATTCGTTTTCTTCAGCAGGTTGGCCAGGATCTGCAGAGATGCTTTCGAATCGGTGAAGATAACCCAACGGCCGGCGGTTCGGCGCAGGATGTAAGAAACAGCTTCCTTAATGCCGTGAAGCTCAGCTGTCATAGAGGATGTCCTCCGCTGACGCCGGTAAGAAATGGCATGGCCTGTTGAGGGCACATAAAGGCCACATGAAGAGGTTTCTTTAGTAGTTGAACCTCGGTGAAGATATGGGTGCTCTGCCTATATTCCTCCGTTAAGTAGGCGAGAGTAGTTTGCAGAAGCGCTGCCTGTGGCATGCGGCTCTTTGCATTCACACCTGGAACAAACTTCTTCACCTTTAGAAGAGCGAGTGTCCATGGAGGAAAGGCTAGAGGTAGTAGTTTCTGTGGCTGATTAATAGTAGGGATGGGCAGGAGCTGCACTGCCTGGCCAAAGCTAGAGTTGCTGTGAGTTAGGTGGACACGGTGCAGGAAGTGCTTCTTCCCTTGAAGAACATGGCGGAGATCGGTACGCATAGTTTCCTGGCCGGCAATCACCTCTAGTGGGAGACATCCTGCCTCCGCTACTGTTCCTGATGCAGAGGAACCCTTTGGGAGGCCAAGGCATATTCGCAGGCAGTTGTTCCGTGCGGCAACGAGAGACTTAAAGCTTGATGTAGATAATCTTTGAAACACTGGTAGACAGTAGCGCAAGGTTCCTTCAACGTAGGCTTTTTCAAGCAGAAGCATTGATCGGCAGTTGCTACCCCACCTTGTTCCCGCCATGAACCTAAACGTTTGCGATGCTGCAGTGATCCTCTCGCGGAGTTTTTTGATCTGAGGTGACCATGACAGATTATAGTCGATTACAACACCCAGGAATCGCCGAGATCGTACATATGGTAGCCATCGTCCGCCTAGGAGCAGCGGATATCGGGTCATCGTTTTTCTTGTAAACGCCATTGCAACACCTCTTTTCTGGCGAGAGACGAAGACCTCTGGAAGCCAGGTACATCGAAATGTGCATTAGCGCTCTCTGTAGACGTTGCTGCGTGATATAGCGCGAGCGTGATGCGGTCCAGATGCAGATATCATCAGCGTAAATTGTTATACGGACCCCTCGCGGAAGGTTTCTTCTTATGTGTATAAGGACAATATTGAACAGGAGAGGGCTGAGCACCGCTCCCTGTGGTACGCCCCTCTCCACTGCGTGAAAGCGTGTTGGACCGTTTGGAGTGGTCATAAAAATTTACCGTTCTTTCAAATAATGCCCAATCCATTTGTATAGCTTTCCTCTAAGGCCAAGACTGGCAAAGGCGGCGAGAATTGCATGGTGAAAGACAGAGTCAAAGGCGGCCTTGATGTCTAGGAAAACGGCCGTCGGGATGTACCCAGCATGAAGGTGCTCCTCAATTGATGAGACGAGGGCGATGATATTGTCAGTCGCAGACCTGTTTTGACGGAACCCGTTCATTTCTTGGGGGAACTAATTTCGGCTCTCTAGGAACCAAGTTATGCGTTTGCAGGTCATGCGCTCCATGAGCTTACCTACGCAGCTCAGTAGGGCAATGGGCCTGAATGATGCGTAGCTTGTTGGCTGCTTACAGGGTTTCAAAACAGGAACAATTTTCGCCAGCTTCCATTCCGTGGGGACCTCACCAGTCATCCAGGAAGAATTGTAATACTCCAGGAGTCGAAGACGGGAGGTGTGGGGTAGCTTTGAAATGCCTTCATAGGTCACCTCATCATGAACCGGAGACGTGTGTCTATTTGTCTCCGCGATAGCTGTGGATAGTTCTTTCATTGTGAAAGGCAGGTCTAACGCTGGCACTGCCGCCTTTGGGATGCCTGATTGACCATCTGCGGAGATTGTCGAATGCCCTGACCCTGCCGACAGTACTGCAGTATTCTTCTGAGACTTCTTTTATAGATTTTTGTTCGTGAAGGGAGAGTGCAGCGAAGGGGTGGAGTTGTTGAAGTGGCGTGCGCATACCTCTAACTATCCGCCAAATATTGGTTACTGGTTGGCGCACATCCAGCGTAGAACAAAAGTCACGCCACTTTTGCCGACTGAGTTTATCCATATAGCGTCGAATGTAACGTTGTGCCCGTCGGCAAGCACGTAGGTCATCGAGGCTTTTTGTGCGCAGAGCTTTCCTTTCAGCTCGCCTGCGTATAGCGCAGAGCCTTTGAAATGTGTCATCATTTGAAGGTAGGCTATCATTTTTAGTTGTAATTTGTGTACTCGCTCTCAGGCAATACGCCATTGTCGATGCTAATTCCTCATTGCGAGTTGCCGCAGTAACTCCTCTGCTTACAGCGTCCTTGTATGCGTCCCAGTCTGTAGATTTTGTAAGGAATTTCTTTGGGTTCCTCTGCGCATGGAAAGCCGATATGAGGATTGGGTAATGGTCGCTTCCGCGTGTCTCCAAATCAGTGCACCAGCCAAAGTTGTGGGCGAATGAACTTGTGACAAATGTCACGTCGATGCTGCTGGTAGTCGTCGGGCCTCGGAGGTAGGTGATGCTGCCGTCATTTAATAACTGAACTGAATGCTTGGAGAGAAGTTTTGCAAGCTTGGCACCTAGGGCACATGTATGTGAGCTGCCCCAAATTTCATTATGAGCATTGAAGTCTCCGCAAATAATATGCGGTGAGGGCGTCCTTGCTATCAAGTTATCAAGTCTCATAGCATCAAATGGCGTGCCTGGCTCAAGATATACTCCAATCAGAGTGTACTGTTGCCCGTCAATAATTGTGACAGCGCACACGTATTAATTGTCGCTGTGAGGCGGGACATCAACCGATGAGGCCGGGATATCCTTGCGAAAGCCTATCAGCAATCTGCTGACGTTATCTGGTCGTTGTGAATGATGGAAATAGTATCCGTGGAGTCGGAAAGTTTCCTCGACGCCTGATTCACAGATGACTATGAAGGGGAAGCGGTACGCTCGCACGAGCTGTCGGAAATCTGAGAGTTTAGAGCGTAGCCCGCGAGCGTTCCACTGGAAAATGGTGCATGTACGAAAGATGTTGTGGATTGTCAGCTGCGGCGAAGTTCTCGCTGTTGAAGCCATGATTACTGAACTGTGGTATTACGCTCCTGCGGAGCGTAGGAGACCGACATCAACGGCTCCATTGCAAGGACAGCTTCTACTTCTGGGAGTCCTCCTGACGAGGGGTTTGCACGGATAAGAGCCTTGATAGCTGCAAACAGCATCGGAATGAGTAGGCTTGTGATATCTTGTTCAGAGCTTCCGGTTTGCTGCCTGTCGCTGATCTTCCTGTCATGTTGTGGCGCCTTAGGCTCAGAGCGAGCGACGCTGTTTGTCGGGTCTTGTGCAGTGCGCTGCAGCAGCTTTGATGAAGGAGAAGAACCAACGGACTTCCCACGCTTCTTTTTTACTGCATCTGCGTAGGTCTTGTCAGCTGCTTTGCCACGCTGTGTTGACTGATTCTCGGAAAGAGTTGCCGTAGTCGTAAAAACCACGTCGGGGTTAGGTGGTGCTTCATGGCGCTTAGGGGGTTTCCCTTGTGTTTGCTCTGCCGTGCGAGCAACTGTGGCTGCTTTCTTTTTATAACACCCTCCATAGTAAGCAGGGTGTGGGCCACTGCAGTTAGCGCATTTAGGTTGTGCTCTCGAAGTGCATTCTTTGTGTGAGTGGGGGCCAGCACACACTTTGCAGCGCACGGGGCCGTTACAATGTCTTGATATGTGGCCATGCCTCTGACATTTCTAGCACTGAGTTGATGCTCCGACGTATTCAGTTACAGGGTAACTACAGAACCCAAGCGTTACTCTTTTTTGTAGCGGCGCATCTTTTGCGAATTCCAATATAACTATACGACGGCGTACCTCTTTCCACCATCCTCAGGAGTGTAGGCGGTTAGCCTCCTTGCTGAAAGGACACCTTGGTCGCGTAGATATTCCTTCAGATCTTCGTCTGTGTAGGTGACAGGTACATCTTGTATTTTGCCATAGCTTGCCATGTAAGAGTATGGGACTCCGGCCTCTACGGCCACTCCAGCCAGCTTAGTTACCGTGAGCAGACGGTTGGCGGCGGGCAGCGTCGATACTGTAACCATCACGCTCCCATCCTTGTGAATGCGATGGCTGAGGACTTTTTCTTGTGCCGATGCTACAACCGCCGAAGCCACAGTGTTGGGGTTGGCTTTCCATAGGCTTCCGCCTTCCTCGGTGGGCCTGAAGACTACAGGAACACCGGTAGCTCTCTTTTTCTTGTACGAGACAACTGTGAACGATGCTTGGTCCATGTCCTCTGGATGGTCGGTCAGAGGCTCGTTGCTGGCTTGGTCGTCACGCAGCCTCTTGTTTGCCGGGCCCTGGTCTGTAGCCGCAACTACAGGGGCCGCTGGACCCGCCGCTGCCGGTGCTGCCATCAGTGCAGCATGGAGTTCAGCTGGTGGTGATGTTCCGTGTCGGCGTTGATACGGCGCACAGCGCCGAGGAGGTCGCTTGACGTGCTTTTGCCGGCGGCCAGGGACCCCCAGGTCGTCGCACGTCGAGAACACACGCCACAAAAAACTGCAAAACCTATGAAGTGCGAAAATAAAGCCGAAAATTACGGACCGGTGTCAGACAGCCGGCCCACTAATCATCGTCTTCTTCCTTCCTAGAGAAGTGTGATCGACTCTGTACCCCAGGAAGTGCTGCACAAATCGGAGCGATGGCGCTCAGATCGGCTTTGGTACTTTTACACGACGCAGAGTTGGCTCTTATTGAGCACTCTCACCACGACAGCGCTCTGCTTGTTTCGGGGACTATGCTTCCCCCGCTATGCTGCAGACGCTTTCTCCCCCTTTTTGTGCAAGCGCTTGCTTGCACGTGACATGTGTCGTTGTTGTTACCTTCGTAGCGCTGCATGGGAGCCTTACCTGTGTCTACTGCGCCACAACATATCGTTTCGCGTCAGTGTCCGCAGGTGGCGCATCAGTGTATTTAATTCTCCAAGGTCGGCAACGAAAGGGGTAGAGCATGCAAAACGTTTCGTCAATGGCTCCAGACGAATTCCTTCGCGAATCTTCACCACAATCGCACCTTCTTACAATGGCAATACCCCTCGCACTGCCCGTCATGCAAAGGCGTCCAACCCACTGAATGTGGGAGTGCCTAAAGCCTTCCTCCCTTCCTCTTCCTGAAACCACCGATACCACACACCACTGCCCCCGCATGTGAAACTGATCTTACTATCTCTAGCCTTTGCTATAAGCAACAGTTCACCATCCGGGCTCTCAAGACAGCAGCAGTTGTCGGAATCACGGACATGAGGCCCGCACTCGCAGTGAGTTTACCTAAAAAGAGCACTTTTCACCGCCACCACTGCAGCGGCGAGCGAGGCGGAACAGAGGGCGAGAGTAGAGCGCAAAGCTGAGCGTCGAACGTGCAGTGGGCGTTCGTGTAGCAAAATGGCACCTGCCTAAAGCAGTGCGTCCCACCAGAGTCGGCATTCCTGTTTATTTATTCATTTATTTATTTCTTGTACACCTCAAATGCCCCTGAATAGGGGTATTACATGAGCGGAAACAATACACAAAATCAATCTGAAATGAATGACATGGGGTTTAAAACAGAACATTTTCAATGGCTTTTTCAAAATGGACGGGGCTGGTGTGGAGTGCGGCATCGGCAGGCAGGCCATTCCAGTCTACTGCAGTCTGGGAAAAGAAGGAATGAAGGTCAACAGTGGTGCGTGCGCGGGGGGGGATAAACGGCTTTGCTGTGACTGGTGCGAGGGGACGCGTGATGAGCTGGTTTTAGATCTCCGAGGGATAAGTGATAAAACTTGTGGAAAAGGATGACTCGGCAGATTTTGCATCTCAGCTCGAAGTCAGGCAGGTTAGCTTTTGACTTCATGGCAGCCAAACTAGAATGAGAAGAGTAGTCTGAATGGATGAATCTGGCTGCACGGTTTTGCACTGATTCAAGTGCTTTAGTTAGATAAGAAATGTGAGGGTCCCAAACTGCGCATGCATATTCCAGCTTAGGATGAACCAACGTTATGTAGGCGAGAGTTTTAATAGACGAAGAAGCTATCGGCAAATTACGTCGTAAGTAAGACAGGACACGATTAGCTTCATTAGTAATGGCAGTGATATGGGTGGACCAAGAAAGATCATGCGATTTGTTAATTCCCAGGCACTTAGATGTCGGTATCGGAGAAATAACGGAACCGCAAAGTACGTAGCAAGGAGTTGGGTAAGTGCGTCGCCGAAGAAAAGAAATTAACGAAGTTTTTTTCACATTCAGGGATGTTAACCATGTTTTGCACCAAAATTCTATGTGTGAAAGGTCAGTTTGGAGGGCATGAGCATCGGCGTGATTGTTAATAGGATGGTAAATAATACAATCGTCGGCAAATAGGCGAGTGGAAGATGAGATATTTGAAGCCATATCATTTATATATATTAGAAAGAGTAGGGTACCAAGGACAGTACCCGTGGGCACACCTGAAAGTACGGGAGACCTGGAAGAGGCGGTATTGTTAACATACACAAACTGCTGGCGGTTAGTTAAGAAATCACATATCCATTCATAGATGTGCATATCAAGGTTAAGACACGAAAGTTTTAAAAATAGCCGTTTGTGAGGAACCTTGTCAAAAGCCTTTGCTTCATGCATATTCCATCCGGAAGGAAAGTATGTAAAAGTTGTATCCTTACTGCTCACATATGACGCCGAAATTCGGAAGCGGAGGAAAGGCTTGAAATTGCCGCTAGGGTGGCTCAGTAGTTATGGTGCTCGGCTGCTGACCTGAAAGACGCGGGTTCGATCCCGGCCGAGGTGGTCTCATTTCGATCGAGGCGAAATGCTAGAGGCCCGTGTAATGTGCGATGTAAGTGCGGGCTAAGAACCACAGGTGGTCGAAATTATACGAAACCATTCACTGGTGCGTCCCTCAGACCAGTTTTAGCGTTGAGACATTAAGCCCATAAAACCAAACCAAACGAAAAGCTCGCATTTAAATTACTACCAAGGCAGAGAAGAAACAGAGGGGCAACGTTGAAAGACACGAAGAGAGCAGCAGTGCCAGTTTATCGTATCCAAATTGTAATACACGGCGGAGATGAACACGGGCAGAGAAGTGCGTGCGCACAGTGGGTAACCGATCGTCCCGCTGGTAACAGAGTGGATTCAGAGGAGGAGAAAAACGTAGATGCGGCAGCTGGGAGTAAGGTGGGTGTAAGGGAGTGGGAAGTTGTTGCCGCAGCTGTCACACTCCATGGTTAATCGAAGGTGAATTGAAGGAGGCTTTTCTCTGCAGTGGAGATAAGTGTGCCGAATATCAGATGGTAGTATCCGGGTGGGAGGAAAACGAGTGTCCAGGACTGTGTACTAAATTGGGGCCTATAGTCCACCATGGGCCGCCTTAGTGCTCTAGTCAACTGCTTTGACCGATCTTTGAAGGAGCCGATGGTGAATACTTGGGCATACAGTGTCACGTAAATGTTTTCAGTTGAAATTTGGAACTATCTGAGCTCTGCATAGGGAAGGCTGCTTTAGAAGGCAGCTCTTGTAACAATACTTGCTAGCCGCTACTGCAGTATCCCATCCGAACTGGCACCATTGATATTCAACAGATTTCATCTCAGTGGAACTTGAATGCCTGCCCTAAAATTATGCTAACCGCGTTGTTAAGACAGAACTTTTACAATAATGACTAACACGAAGGAATGTGTCGGTCGCTGCCTAATTCCGGCCACCACTACCCATATTGTCTGCGACTGCCCGCCTCCATCAATATTCGGTGCTTCGTTGAAAGAAGCGCGCAGAAGTACGTAGTGCTATTCGCCCAGCAGCCAACAGGTACTGGGTCCTGCGAGAAACCCACGACATCACGACCGTCGCTGTGCTCTGGCCAAAGCTCGAAAAAAATTGTGACAGAAGGCCCTATATCAGGAAGCGGTAAGCGTCCGCCGCACCAGCACCCACCTGGGCCGACGTGACGGTTGTGGGCCTCATGCCCGCACAAACTCCTCGAGCAATGTGCACATGAGGGCTTTTAACGGAAGTCGTGTACCAATCAATATCCTAACGATATTATACTGTTGGCAATTGCATGCGATGCATGAAACTATAAGGCGACGTGTCAACTTCACCCACTAGAGATAATATCATGCGACTGGGTTGTGAGGCAGCGCCAGAGAAATCTGTTTTCCGAGAACGCGCAGACCGTGAAGTTTTGCTATCGATAGTACACCTATTCCTGCCTTTCAGTGGACGGTGCCACGTTTTAAGGGCAAATTCGTGAGCTTGCTATTCAGGCTCATTACTGCAACGGCTTCTCACGATTATTCTTCCCAGATCACTATACTGATAAAATCAAACCGAATGCTTCTTTTTTATACAGACCATACACAGCACCCGACCTAAGCCGCTCCAAGCGTTACCTGTAGAGCCCTCTCTTGCGCCACTTGCAGTCTGGCGCCTCTGCCCCTTACCGAGCAACGTTCCTAATGACCCTAATTAACATGAGCCTCCTCTGTGCATGCGTATCTTACAACGAAATAGTAAGCAAAAATGTAAACAGCATGCGCTTCAGTGCGCTATCTTATAGCTACAGCCGAGATATATAGACATATATATGCCCCTGGGAGCTTGGACCGACAGTGCAGTACCAAATACAATTCAGTGTAAAAATTGTAACTCCGGAACCATGGAGCTAGAATGGTTTTCTTGTTCCCAGGAAGTGCTTCTGTGCAGGTCGAACTAACTGTTTCGTCTCCACAGTGCTTGACGCTACCTATAATAAATTTCTAGGTGGTGGATGTGGCGACTGGTCAGAAACTAGGCCCTCATCAAACAGGCGAGATTTGCTACCGGAGCCCATCCATGGTGAAGGGCTACTACAAGAGACCAAAAGAGAATGCCGAGCTCTTCGACAAGGAAGGCTGGTTGAAGTCAGGTACGAAATCGTTGCGAGCAACATGGTCATCCGCTTTGTTTATGACACTAATTGGAGCACTATCCGAAAGTGTGCAAGCGCAAATACGTGAGGAAGGCATGCCGCCACTCTTTGTTCCCGAGCAGCACAGGCAATCGGCATAATATTGCAAATGGATGGTTTCACTCTGGCCCTTTGCAGGACCGGCCTATGCCAATACGTTTCCAATATTGGACAGGTTATCTGTGCTGCTTGGGTTAAACTCATGGGAACCGCGAAAATGTCACCGTCAGTATGTATTTATATACTTTACTGGAATCAGGGGGACTAGGTGTGCACTTTTATGGCGTAGTCGCTGTTACCGCCCGTACATTACCAGCACGCGTCTGCAGGATGACTGCTGCTAGTGGAGTGGTCTGTGTAGCTGCGTCTGCCTAACTTACGGCACACCCGCCTCTTGAGAGCACATCAGCACATTGACGGCGCATCATGTCTACCTCATTGACGGAGGTGGTATAGGCGAACTAGTCGAATGCTTCTCCACACCCTTCCCCCCCCCCCCCTCGCCTACGCTATTTAGAAGAAAGTATGGTGCAGCTTGCCTAGGAACCACCGGTGAACGAACCTCTGGACGACTACGTCCACTGTGACGCATAGAGACGATGGGCCGTCATCGAAAAAATTGTGCTTGAAAAGATACGAGGCGCCAAGAGAGCTGAAAGCACACACGGTAGAAGAAAATACCGATGCAGTTTCGTCAACATGAATGGTGACATGAGTGGCATTTGGATCGGGAAATTGCTACCATCGGCTTTGAACTGCTCAAGGTCTCGGGAACACTCTTGCAGGGCTTGTAAAATGCTTCGGCGAGAGTGCGCGGGAGATTCTCGCAATCCTACTTGCCGAGATCATTGAAGAAACCCGGTGTTATCTGGCTTGCTTAGAGACAGAAGGTGCGAACGCCATTCTCTTCTTCGCCCCTGGCGTTAACAAGCGTTATCTACCACATATTCGGTCAAGTACGGAAGGAATAAACGAGCGCTTGGGCCGAGGTGAACTGAAAGCTCCGTGAGCTGGAAGCCAGTTTTTGCCAAAACCGATGTCTCGAATTTTTTTTCATATTTATTCAGTGCACTGAGGTTGCCTGCAAATAATCTTGAGGTCTCGTAGACTGTTTCTTGGGAGCGGCCAAGGTATACGACAGTATGCCACATCAGGTGATGTTCTGGTTCATGGGCGGTATGTGTATGCCAGTGAGTGGAAAGACCTCTTGCTCCTCCTTTCTACCGACAACACTGTGGTGACATGCTTTCGCGGCGTGTCCCCGTAGTCATGACAACGCAGGCGATTGAGGGCGATTGCGGCTACTTGCAGGCGATTGCGGGTACTATGACGAGCATGGGCAGTTCTACATCGTTGACCGACTGAAGCACATGATAAAGTGCATGGCCAACCAAGTGGTTCCTACCGAGCTTGAAGAGCTGCTGCTTCGCGAACACAAAGCCGAGATCGCCGAGTTGTGCGTGGTGGGCCTGCCACACAGCGAGCTGGGAGAGGCACCCGCAGCAGCTGTCGTGCTCACGGAAGAAGGCGGCAGGTGCGACCGCCAGCGACTCGCCGAGAGCTTCAAGGACACTGTGAAACGTGAGTGCTTCGTGCTCTAGTCCGGAGCTAACCTCTGTGGACATGACATGCAGGTAAGGAGGGGAGCCTGTCTTGCTTTTGAGATGTTTTATGCTCAGCATTTCATAAGCTAGACGTGTTCACATACTCATAGGCACACAGGCGCAAACAAAGGCTTCAACCATGCCTTCTTAAATCATCATCAGCAGGAGCAGCCTGACTACGTCCGCTGCAGGGCAAAAGTTTCTCTCCAATTAACCCCTGTCCTTTGCCAGTGGCGGCCACCGTATCCCCGCAAACTTCTTATTCTCATCCGCCCACAACTTTCTGCCGCTCCTTGCTACGTTTGCCTTCTCCTGGAAGTCTGCACGTCGTTTTTCCCACTAGTATACCTTTAATATTTCCTCAGCGATAGCTAAGGAGACATCTGGCATATTTTCGTAGCCTAGACCTCGCGCAAGATGACTAGATAATTATACAGTTATTATGCTTATTGCGCTTTATTCTGGTTTTCCAGACCAACCTCTCGCCACCGATCATAATTAAACTGCCTCCTCCCATGGTGTGCAGTTTTTCGCTTACGTCACCGACAACGACAGTGCCGCATTTTCCGCTGGGCGGGACGTTTAACGCTGCCTTGTTAAAACCTCTTGAGCGTAATGCACTGCTTCGCAGTCTGTTAGCTCTTACATATGTGGCTATATATTAACACCAGACAAGGGAAGGAAAATGAGGGTCTCATTTTGTATTGATATGTCAGCAGCCACCAAAAGCAAGAAGCAATGGAGAGGGCTTTTTTATTTTGTGGTGTTCATCAACGCGAAATTATTCTTGCCATTGTTTTATCTTTGAAAGATAATTATTTAGAAAGGATAAAAAACAAAACAACCGCACGTCGCCGATGGTATCCGAGCTCACAACCTCCAAATTTCGCACTCGGGTGCTCTAGCAACTGACTTACGGTGGCGGCTGTCGAATGTTAAACATTCCAAGAAATTTGTGTTTGCGTATAACCTAACCATGAGTGTTCATCAGCCCCCCCCCCCCCCCCTCGTCCATAGCGGCGGATTTAGTGCGTCCCGTATTACCGGCAGTATTGACATGTGGGACGTAATCTAATAGCGAGGGTGGAAGCTGTGCGAGAACGATCTTACGCTTCCTATGGCATCAAGACTGCCAGAACCGAGGCTCCCGTATTCCTACTAAGCAGGCAACGGTAGAGAAAGAAGATAAAATAATGTTGATAGAGGCATGTAAATGTTTGTGCGTCCATTATTGTTGTTCCGGTTATGGATGGCCTAAATTTGAATGGCTTTGTCTCCTTTCTTTCTCGTGAAGAGCTTGTCGTATCGCACCCGCGTAATCTTCACAGCCCATAAAAACGACGGAATATTGCGAGTCAGATTATCATTCTAGTAAATTCCTGCTAACTTCAATAAATCTCGCTTGCTGAGTTATTAGTTGCAAGCATTACGATCACTATGTCGGATCAGAATAGAAGTTTTCCTTCTTTAAGTTTTATCCTGTGACCAGCTGCGACACTTCCGGAACTCGATGTGGGAAAATAATATGGTAAAAGAGTGAATTCTAAAAGCAGGAATGAATTTCCACACACCACGCAGCCACTACGCTGCAAGAGAACGAAACACGCGGGCACCGTTTGGAAGACGGACGAAGTTGAAGACGCGCGAAGGACGTTCGGTTGGCGACCTCCACTATTTTCGCTAGTGCACCCAGCCTTCATCATTCTCATCATCAACAGCCTGACTACGACCACTGCAGGGCAAACGCCTCACCCATGTCTCTGCAATTTACCCTGTCTTTCACATTAAACAAACCCATCCGAAACGCAACAATATTTGGTGCAGCCGCTGTGCAAGCCGTCCTGGAGTCCTTGGTCTTTCGTCGCAGCCGACGCTTGGCTGCTTTGCCACCACTCCCGCCAGTAGTCACCGTCAGACCCAATCGTCTGTTTAATTTAGCTCTTGGTCAAATCAGCGGGAACCACGCACGTTTACCAGTGAATCTGAGGACGATGTTGAAGACCAGCTGACGCATCATGAACGAGTCAGCAAATGACCCGACTGATGTTGATGTCCTCCGGCTTAATCGTTTAGCTGAGTAATGTCGTCTTCTTTCTCGCCAGCACCGCCCTCAATTGGAAAAGAGACAAGAAGCCACTTGCACATCGTGCTCGGGAGTAAGGTCCCAAGAGAGACTTGCCCGAAATACATCGAAAAAGTGCGATGTCCCTGCTGCGACTTGTCAGCAGGAACCTGTCGCTTGAGGACAAGGCGGGCTACGTTCTTAAAGTGATTGCCTAAGACTTCTACAGCTTTCTCATCAACAAAGAAAAAATAGCCTCTGCTGCGGGCATAATGCAACATTGTCGTGCATTTGAGGCACCAAAGTCACGGCGGATTTTCCCCAAATTTGGTCGGCTGTCAAACGTCACAAGTTGAGCCAGCGTCGACCATCCTGTATCCGCGAATATCGCCTGAGTGGTTCGGCGGATCGTGTGTGAAGAGGTGACCTCTCATTTGCAAGGTGCTACTCAAGGTCACACGTGCCGCCCATGCTCCCTGCATCGGCCACATATGGAGCAGCCCACTCCCTGGCATCGACACGGCTGTGGATAGCCGCACAAAGCTACGGCGCAGCAGATCAGGCTCTCTTTTCCAAACCCCGACATCTACCTGGCCAGTACCTTCCCCGGTGACCTTCACGAGACCATGCCTTCCCAAAACACCACGACGCGTACTTTCAGGGTATTCTCGGTCGACGCGGCCTCCCGTATACTCGTACGACAAGAGAGAGGCACCATTTCGTTACAGATGCGGCCGCAGTGGCCATATATCCAACGATTTCTCGCGCTGTCGTTCTGCGCGTCCTTCTGAAAGACGACCTTAACGCTTCCAAGACGAAGCAACCGAGAGAAGCAGCCGCCTGCTTCTCTTCGCCAACCGCCTTTTTCCAACAGTGCTGAGTCTCCCGTCTCCGAGCGCACCATCACTCCTCCTCCACTGCGACCCGGCCGTTCCTCGTCGCCGTTGCAGTTCGCCGCCATAAGGACACTAGCTGGCACGACCGATAGAGATAAGGTCGCCGGACGGGCAACTTCGCCCATAGCTCTTCCCTTTCTCATGCTGAAGAACAAAGTGCCTGTGTGGGAACAATGTTAGAGCTGTTGATTTGGTAGAGACTGGTGTCGCGGTGTCTGTGATGAATTTTTCCTTTAGGCATCATCTAGGGCAGAACGTTGTTTTCGTGGGACCACGCCACCGTCTTTTGCGGCGTTGGGGGTGAAACTTTAGCCCCTGTCGGCCTTTGCTCTGCCTCTGTAGCACTGGGTGGAAAACGTTTCAGGACAATTTATTGTGTTAGAATGTGCTACTTATGATGTAATCCTGGGCACTGACTTTTTGCGCTAGTCTGGAGCTACGCTATACATTGGAGCTAACGAAATTTGTGTGCGACGACACATGCTGTCTGCGTTAGTCGAAGATCCGCCCCAGAGTCGTAAAGGCTTCCGTTCTCTTACGCAAGACGTTGTCCTGCCAGCTCAGATAGCAGCTTTCATTCCCATTAAATCTTCCGAAATGCGATTGGAGTCTTGCCACGCAATAATTGAAACGGAGATGCCCAGTGTGTTGAAGAAAATTCTATGCGTCCCACACGTGGTCGCGGGCGCAGCGGACGGTTGCAAGCACGTGCTGGCCTTGAACACCTCTGCACAACCAGTTTGCCTTCCGTCTGGCTTTAAACTCGCGAGGTATGATGATTATGTTACCGACACTGTCTCGGCCGTTTCCGATTGCCTCTGAACAGCATCGGAGAGGGTGGACTATTGTACCCAGTTGCGACAGGTGGTCAACAAATCGCCCCCTGTCCCGAGCGACGTGCATTGCAGGACGTTCTCGCGCTTCCTGCCCACGTGTTCGACCTTATCCGAACCGGACCTCTTTCATTTTTGCCCGCCTCTCGCATGCACCGTAAAATTAGCATGCGGAATCCCAATCGAGCTCGTCAGAAACCGTTATTGAGTCTCTGCGGCCGAGCACAAAACCATTCACGATAAGTTCCAAGAGATGCTGCAGGACTGAGTCGTTCGGGAGTCTTCTAGTCCCTGGGCCATGCCCGTAATCCTATTGAGGAAGAAAAACATTTCGTGGGGATTTTTATCCGATTAACTTTGCTTCCATGCGGTCACAAAGAAGGACGTGTACTGATTACCATGCATTGATGACGGTGTGGACTGTCTTCACTCGGCGTCATACATCTCCTTCATTTATATCTGACCTGAGCACATAAAAATACCGATGCCTCCATCACAGCGAGAGAAAACCGCCTTCATTACCCCGGACGACCTCTTCGAATTAAATCTAATGCCATTCGGCTTGTGTCATCCACCTGCGACAGTCGAGCAATTTCATGGCTATGGTCCTCCATGGATTAAAATGGGATATATGCATGCGCTATATGGATGGCGTCGTTATCTTTGGAAAGTCCTTTCAAGAGCACAATGAACGCCTCGGTATCGTTCTCAACTGCAACAGGAAGGCTGGACTCATGTTAAATACCAAGAAGTTCTACTTCAGAGAGTGGCAAACTCTCGTTCTTGGATTCCTCGGGGCGAAGGAGGGAACCCGACCCGATCGGCAAAAGTTTTCTGCAGTTCAGAATTTTGAGGAACCAGAAACCCTAAAAGGACTTCGCGGTGTCCTCAGCCTGTCGTCATATTTCCATTGCTTTATTCCTTGTTTTGCGCATCTTGCACACCTGCCCACTTCTGCACATAAGGACTCGCAGTTTGTGTGGGCAGCCAAATGTGCATAGCCTTTAAACCAGTTTGAAATTTGCACTCACTTCGTCACCCTTTTTGCGCCACTATGACCATACTGCTGCAACAGAGGTCCACTCTGATGCCAGTGGTGTCGGCCTTGGGGCGTTGGTTGTCCAGATTCACAGTGGTGCGAAACACGTTGTAGCATATGCCAGTCGCACATTACTAAAGCTCCAGAGCAACTACACTGCAACTGAATTATAATGCTTAGCTGTCCTTTTGCTGTCCAGAAGTTCCATCCATACGTATATGGAAGTCCGTTTACGGTCGTGACCGATCATTATTCTCTCTGCTGGTTCATAGGCATACGCTATCCCTCTCGTCGTCTATCGGGTTAGCTCTGCATTATCAGGATTACTTTGCTTTCGCCTACAAAAGTGGTCACTTGTCGACAGTGCATAATGATAGGCCCAAATTCTATGCAGTATTAGGCACAGCTATCTCTGCTTTTTGTCTTCGCGCATTGATGTTCCACAAAGTGGTGTTTTAAAGATGTACAAGTAATTTTGTAAAGGTAAAGAAGAACACAGGAGGCGACGCTGGCGGAACATGCGAAGTCCCATTTGAGGGTGCCCCGTCACGGTGCTCTTCTGTCTTTGCCTTGTATGTTTCGCAGTTTGTTCTCAATAAAAGCCATAGACCAGCTAGCCCCGCAAAAATTCAACATATTGCTTTAACCGACAAAAGTATTCTCCTTCAGTCTCTGCAGCCTTTGTAACCTTTCGCTCTTATTTTTTCTTTGTTACCTCCGATGCTCAGGAGATGCCTAAGGCAATGTCAGACAATGATGGCGACCAAAGGTTCTCAGAAACGAGCAAATTTTCAGTGCAGTCATGCTCTGCTATTCGGAGGAAGAAAGTGAGCACACTGCGGTGGCTTGTTACCTGCCGATGTCGAACTTGCAAGCGCCAAAGCGATAGTTCCCACAGAGTTGGTAGACCAAATCGGCCTCGCGCCCAAGTAGGGTGAAAAGCATTCTGTCTAGGTGAACTTTAGGAGAATTAAGATTGCTGGTAGCACGTGGTATTCAACGTCCGAAAGCCGTACAAGGAGATAAGGGAAGCAGCACTAGAAAGCTCCCGAAAACTTCAATCCATAATTTTCCATTACGACTCGATCCTAACAACGATCTATGGGGTTCCGGTTCCCGAGTACTGCTCGCAAGATCACAGGCTTGATTACCTGCCTCAGAGGTTGCATTGGGATTGAAATCCAAGTCCAAGAGATTTGGTCGAAATTCAAAAGCGACGCCCGTTATCTTTACGCACAGCTTAGAGGCATTGAGTAAGAAGTAATAAAAGCAATTCTGATCTTTCTAAAATTCAGATAGAACGTTTTCAACCGTTCCTCGGCATGATGCGATTAGGCCGAACATGTCGGCGAGTATAGCCACCTCGTGATTCATTTTTCCCTTCGATGTGTGCAGCTCTCGTCAAAGAAATTTCCTGAAAACTAATTGCACTCTCACGCCATCTGAAGGCCCGATAAGGCTTCGCTACGAAAGAAAATATGGCAGCGGTGCTGGCCACAAGATGGAGAAGAAAAAAGAGTGGCTAAATGTACGCAGAACTCTCCCGAGATTCTGTACACATCATTATGTCTCATGATCGTAACAGCAGTCGACAGGTCTCAAACAACTGCAGCCCTAAGGTCCCTTGACTCCTCTTGCGCTCGAAGAGCATTTCCTCCAGAGAGGTCACCGCGAGGCACTAGTTTTCTTGCTGCTCCCAGGAGCTTGGATTCGTTTTAATCTTGGAAATTTGTGAGCTACTAGTGGAGCTAGTTGTAAAGTTATTCTGCAGGAAATTGTTCTACCGTGGCGACGCCTTTTAACTCGCCACCACGCGAACAAACACCCACAATAGGCCTCAACAGCTGCTGTCACCGTGTGGAGCCCAGAATCGTGTCTCGAAATATGGTTGGTTGGTTGGTTGGTTGGTTTTGGGGTTTAACGTCCCAAAGTGACTAAGGCAATGAGAGACGCCGTAGTGGAGGGCTCCGGAAATTTCGACCACCTGAAAGAATTTAATATGGCGCAAAGCCTCCCTTGAATATGATCGGTGTCTACGCGGGTAAGCAGTGCTTTGAAGTGAGCGATGTGGGCTTCTGCCTTCATGAGCAAAGCGCGTAGGACACACCTCTCCTCGTAATCTGGGCAGCAGATAAGATAATGTTGTACGTCCCCGAAAAGACCAGATGAAAAATGCAGCGAGGATGATGCCAGAGCTGCATTTGGAAGCTGTGCTGAAATAAAAACAGAAGCCAGGAAAATTCGGCGTAGAAGAGTGGCCTGACATCGTTTTAGACCCTTGGTCGGAAACGACTGGTCGGTCGCACATTACGAGGGGGTACCCAAAAGAAACCGGACTAATTTTTTTTAATCGGTACAGCTTCTGTGCTACCGCGTTTTATCGCTAGGAGCGCATATAACGAACATTTCAGAGTAAGTATGCCGAGTGCCGTCGCTGAAGGAGGTCAGACTAGTTTAGGAAGAGTTTTAGAGTGACGACTGTTTTGTGTGAGTGTCGTTTTTGCAATGGCTGATTTTCGTGAACAGCGTGCTCCGGTGAAATTCTGATTTTTTCTCGGAGAAAGTGGAACGGGAACTCTTGAAATATTGAGAAAGACGTTCAAAGACGATGCTATGGGGACAACTCAAGTGTTCCTGAATTAAATCTTGAATCAAAGCAACAGTCATGCCAATGGAAAACTCCAAATTCACCTCGCCTCAAGAAAGCTCGTCAGGTGAAACCAAACCTCAAAAGAATGCTGATTTGTTTTTTCGACGTGAGAGGAGTCGTCCATTCAGAATTTGTTCCGCAGGGTCAGACAGTTAACCAGGCTTTCTGCTTGGATGTTTTGAAAAGATTGGGCAACAGTGTTTGGTGGAAGCGGCCTGATTTGAAGCAGACGGGTGACTGGTTTTTCCACCATGGCAATGCCTCTGCTCACACAGCCCTGTCTCTACGACCAATTCCGACCAAAAATGGCATGACTTCTGTTCCTCAACCCTCATACTCACCCGACCTTGCCACGTGCTACTTTCTTTATTTCGTAGAATGAAAAGACAGGTGAATGGAAAGCGTTTTGCTGATGTTGCTGAGGTGAAGAAAAAAACGACGGAGGGACTGTCAAGCATCACAAAAGATGAATTTAATCAATGTTTTGAAAAATGACATGAAAGATTCGACAGACGTATCATTGTAAGTAGAGAGTACTTTGAAGGATATTGAAGGTCTGTGCTGAAAATGTGAACAAATAATTTCAAACAAAAATAAGTCCGGTTTCTTTTGGGTACCCCCTCGTACACGGAAAGAAAATGGCAGCGCATCGTTTATTTAACGATTTCATGGCTTGTTGTGGTGCTTCTCCTAATGGATCAGCAAACAGCTCACCACGTGGGAGGAAGTTGACCACCTCGTTCCCCTAGACGCACCTATGCGTGAAGTTAGCCCCTGAAAGCGCATAAAAAAACTGTTCTGCAGTTGGAGCACCATGTGCAGAGACCTGAGAGAAAACCTTTCAGAGGGGAGCCCACGCTCTAACTTGGGAAGTGCTGATATGCAGTATGTCGAATTGACAAAAGGTCGAGTCCGGAAAAAGTGAAACCCGCACGCCTTAGATTTAATGTTTTGCGTGAGCAACATCTTTGAGTGCAATGCTCGTTTTGCTGGTATCAGCGTTCAGTCCGACGAGCTTGCTCTAAATCTATTATTTCTCTCTCTTTTATGGTTTACAAGTCATGTAGTTGGTTAGTTTAAAGGAATAATCGCTAGAATATAATTTGCGAACTTAAGGTTTTCGCCATAACACTAATCCCGGACAACTCTGCCTGATATGTTCGCACGAATGCTGCTCATTTTCGTGGAGACAGCGTTCTTTCTAATTTTCTACAATTCCCTCCCACCCTTCGCTTCCTATCTCAGCAGCTGGACTACCCGCGTACAAAACCACTTTGTGGTTGCTCTAGAATTCGAGATTTCTCCTGCTCTTCTGCTGCTTTGCCTGTCCTGTATAGTTTCATTCTCGTAGGAGCTGGAATCTTGTTACTAGGATTTTTCTAATCCTTGAATAATTGCTCAAAAACAAATCAGAACACTCGGACTAACAGTGACTCCACTTGTAAACCGAGGGGCTCTATTCTTTTGTGGCTGTTTCTAGCACTGGCGACGATGAACAGTTAACTGCGGACTCAAGCCGATATTAGAAGCTCCTGCTAATCCTTTGAGCTTGAGACAGATTTCTTTTCTCTATTTGCGCAGGTAACCTCGCCGTTCACAAGCAGCTCTACTGTGGGGTCTTCTTTGTGGACTCGTTGCCAAAAACGGAAACCGCCAAAGTTAACCGACCAGCGCTCGCCCACGCACTTCTTCAAGCCGAGAAGACCGTCACGAAATGAACGAAGCAGCGCAGTCGCACACTGCGACAGGTGCCCTTATGCCGTTATTCACAATAAGGTGGCAAGTGCCTTCGTAGTAGTCGTCGGTCATTCGAAAGAAACGGTATTGCAGCTGGCGGAGCGAGGAATTCTCTTACAGTTAAAAGTTCGGTGTTAAATATCTTGCTAAAGTCCCACCTTCCGCCATTACCCCTCTGTTGCAGACAACAGCGGTTCGGATCAGGTTAAAAACCAAATTACTTAGCCCCCCCCCCCCCCCCAACCGTAGTGAGACAAGTTGAGACTTCAAGAGAAGGCTAGCCTGCACTATTTTAGTCTTTCCACTTCAACAGCATTTACGAAAGATCGAAAAGCGTATTTGTATACATGTTATGTAATTCCTTGAATGAACTGAACTTTAATCTAGCATAAACAAGAGTTTTGAAGAGCGTGTATTACACTACCTAACACAACTGAACTTGCACACATTTTCTATAAGCACCACGCTGTGCGAAACTATTCTCATCACCATTCAGTTGTCACGCACTCCTGAGATGGTTATTCAAAATTTTATGCACATGATATGTAACTCTAAATCACTATCAGCAGATGGACTTGACTTCTGAGTTCGTGTTGTGGTGTGTTGCCACATGGCCAACTAACGCCATCATGCTCCAAACGCGTTTTAAACTGCATCCTTGGCATGAAGGATTTAATGGTTTTTAGAGCACCAAAGTTTGCTTGGAAGCTATGCTCTAGTTAAGAATGAAAATGTATTGCAAATTTTATAGTGCACAGCATAATAAGCTTGGATGGAATGGCAAGCATGCATAACAAGATAGTGAGAAGCGATTTTTTTTCTGTTTACTTGAGTTTCATGAGTGAAATTGTCATGTGGCTTCTGGTGACCACCTGTTCGCAGAGTTGGCATGTAGTTTCATCTTCGTTTGCGAAAATAAAGTTTTGTCTTTAAAGAGCGCGTTCAGTGTGAATGTGCCATAAAATTACTTTACCAAACCGTTTTTCATAAATACAAGGTTTCCATAATCCGATGATCGGTTTTGCAAGGGGCAGTTTATTGTTTACTTCCTAATCCAAGAGAGTTTGCATTTTTACTCTCATTTTTCTTTGTACATATTTTATTGCTTTTTCATGGTGCAAGGTATCAAGGTTATTTTTTTCAGCCATATACATGGTTAAGAAGGAGAGAAAAAAAGTCGCCATAGTGGCTTGACAATACTTGCAAACTTCCGTTTGCATCGGTTAGCATTTCAGCGGAATGAAGCGAAAATGGCCGAATCACCAGCAGGCGTTGCACAACAAATATAGTTACATAAAGTTTTGACTCAATACAATACGCACACTTCTGAGCAGTGTACAACCGAAACTAGTTAGAACAGAAATGAAAATGAGATAATTTTTCAGAACGCACCGCACAGATACACAAGAACGATATTTTAAAGTAACAGATTCCAGAGGACATTAACTGTAAAAAAGGCAACTGAATCATTAGTAAGCACTAATTAGTTCATTATAGACGCTGGAACATACCGTGGAGACTGAAATCTGTTAGTTCTTGGACGCACTACGTACCTGTATTCATGCTTTCTTTTTTTTCTGGCTTATTACAATAATGTGTAGGTCCAATGCACAGCTTGGACAGCTTATTAGTTGGTTGCTTGGTTTATGGAGTTTAACGTCCCAAACCGGGTCAGGCTATGAGAGACGCCGTAGTGAAGGGCTCCCGGAAATTTCGACCACCTGGGGTTCTTTAACGTGCACGGACATCGCACAGTACACGGGACTCCAGAATTTCGCCTCCATGGAAATTCGGCCGCCGCGGCCGAGATCTAACCCGCGTCTTTCGGGTCAGCAGCCGAGTACCATAACCACTGAGCCACCGCGGCGGGGCAAGTTTAATTATTAATGAGGAGTCTGAACAGGAAGCTGTGATTTGTATTTCTGCAAAAAGCGAAACTGATGTGGAGCATCTATAGGTGTAGCCCTGGGCCTTGAAAACAATGATTGTGTAGGGTGTCAGCAATAAAGGTATGACATAGCTCTCCGAGCTTGTTTTTGCAAAATCAAAACTTTCAGGATATTATGTATATAGTGTTACCAGACACCAAGTGGCAATATCTCGCAAGCGAATAAAACAGAGGATGATACAGGACGAGGATTAGCAGGAAGCATCCAGTAGCACGTCGTGACAATTCCTGCAACACGAGCTAATTTAATGCTTAGTAAAGCTAACTGATTACCCCCACGTGTATGATCAGCTAAAATAAACTACCAACTTTTTAACTGAACTCTTTATTTCCACTCTATTAACAATATTATTATCGCTCTCTTCCATTTTACACACAGTTTAAGGACGACGACGCCGACGACGGCGCTGACTTTTCAGTAACACGGGACCCTTCTCTTTACAGTTTTTTACGGCTTTGACTATTTTAAAGGATACTGAAGCAAAATCTTAAAATTGAACAAAAACGCTGAAAATAGATTCTCGGAATGAGATTACACCTAAATCTAGTAGTCACTTCGCATACTTTTCAGCGAATGATTTCATTTTCGATGTTTCTTGAGCGCGCGCCAAGCCCTCCCGGCGGCGCGAGGTGAGGGGCGTGACGTCATGGCACCTTTTTGAGCGACAAATATGGCGGCGCCCTTGGATGCATGAAGCCTCGCTTCAGACTGGTTTCTTCCGCGTTCAGTGGCCATAAATGGGCCACCGGTATTTCGCTTCGTCTCCTGTCGCCCATAAGAAAACGTACGAGTAATAAATTTGCTTTATTTTTTATTTCGAGTGACGATTGTGCCCCCTTTAGGCTAAGAGAGGCGTCGGTTTGTTGACAACAATGGTTCCCCTCCTAACCACCAGATGGCGCCACTAGTCTAAACATCGTCGTGCCTCTGTTTTAAAAGTAAGAATGATAGAAATGGCGTAAAGTCCGGAAACAATTGCTGCATTTAGCGTGCGTGAGAGTGCACACGGTTATGGTATGTAGACAGCATCGATTAACATCTTGACATATCTGTGTACGCCGTGAGTAGACGACAACCGCGAGTAGCGATGGCAATCGTGCTCCTGCGGGAACCGGGGGCGCGAGGGAGTAGTGATGTCTGGTTGTAGCTTCCACAGGCGGCCGCCAGGCGCAACGATACGCCAATAAATCGCGAAAAAAAAAAACGTGTTATCCACCTTTTTCACTAAACTGCTTGTAGAATTTGTCAATTTTAGGAGTCAAGCTCTTGTTTACATGTAAAAGAGCAGCTCTAAAGTTTTGGTTCATTATCCCTTTAAACTATTAAAATTGCTAATGGCTCTGGATGACCCCGCACAAGCGCTAAGCAGGGTCGTTTAAACCTCTTTCAGCTACGAGTTTTACCTGCCTCATCGGTGCGAGCGCTAAACCGGACCCGTATAAGCCTCTTTCAGCCCCCAAGATTAGAGGTCTGCTCTGTATGAGCACGAAACCCGCCCCGTAAAACCCCTTCTGCCCAGTATCAATCCGTTTGCCACTAACCTAGCCCGGATGAAGTCTGCTTGTTCCTGTAAATATGATGTCATTGTGCACAGTATATTGAAACATGGCTGAACCTTACGCAAGTGTTGTTTATTAAGGTAAAATGCGTCGTAAAACTTGTTATCTGGGGAGTGCATATGATATCAAATGACGCTAAGGCGTTCTCTCTGACCTGTTCTCCATAGGAAATGCAGGAATTATGCTGAATACCATTCAATGGAGGTTCCTGATAAGTGCCCTTAATAGTATTGGTGTCATGTAGAGATTGTGACTCAGAATTTTAACAGTCAGTACAAGGAATTACCTCGAAAATACTCGATGCAGTGTACTGCATCAAACTGTTCTTCCACCGGTGCATTTTTGCGCAACTTCAGGAGTTTGCATTGTCATGTAGAGGTGACGGCTGTCAGGAAGGCAGCTTAAGGCTTCCAACATAAACCCGTTACTGGGTTTACTGCGCTGAACTGACAAACTTGGCTGCGACGTTTGCAGCAAGCCTGCATGGTGGTCGTTGAAGAACGTATTCTCCGGCGCTATCGGCCACGATTAAAGTTTAACGCTGAGAATAAACAATCAAGATACGGCGCCAAAAGTAACTATGAGAATCTCTAACAATATATATGCAGCTGAGCGCGGCTGCGATGATTCGAGGTGAACCTGGTCGTATCTCGTGTCAGAAACCAAGTGATAAATCCTCGTGTCGGCCGCTGTGTGCGTGGACCAAGAAGCATTACAAACCTTCCAGGCAGTACGTTCAGGCAGACGATTTAGGCACGGCGAAAATTTACAAGCATTACAAATGCTATTAGCACAGGTAAAACCGAAACTAACGCAATACTGTTTTCAAACCGACCGTCCGAAGAACCGCCTTTTCCTGTCAACTATGTGGCCGCCAATATTCCACTCTATTCCACATACTCTCGGCTTACCCTCGGGACTCCCCTCCTCGAGGCTTGCAGTACTCGAATCCAGAGCAGTGGGAGGCCGCATTGCTCAGTTCCGACTCGGACACAGAGATCCGGGTTGTGACAAGAGCCCTAGAAGTCGCCGAACGCCACGGGCTCATGACCACTTGATGGGG